>NC_136272.1:8494164-8816664 GCF_964187855.1 Myxine glutinosa | reverse complement strand
AACAGTGATGGCTGAATGATGGTCATATTGTGGTTGAACAGTGATGGCTGAATGATGGTCATATTGTGGTTGAAAAGTGATGGCTGAATGATGGTTATATTGTGATTGAATAGTGATGGCTGAATGATGATCATATTGTGGTTGAAAAGTGATGGCTGAATGATGATCATATTGTGATTGAACAGTGATGGCTGAATGATTGTCATATTGTGGTTGAAAAGTGATGGCTGAATGATGATCATATTGTGATTGAATAGTGATGGCTGAATGATGGTTATATTGTGATTGAACAGTGATGGCTGAATGATTGTCATATTGTGGTTGAAAAGTGATGGCTGAATGATGGTCATATTGTGGTTGAACAGTGATGGCTGAATGATGATCATATTGTGGTTGAACAGTGATGGCTGAATGATGGTCATATTGTGATTGAATAGTGATGGCTGAATGATGGTTATATTGTGATTGAACAGTGATGGCTGAATGATTGTCATATTGTGGTTGAAAAGTGATGGCTGAATGATGATCATATTGTGGTTGAACAGTGATGGCTGAATGATGGTCATATTGTGATTGAACAGTGATGGCTGAATGATGGTCATATTGTGGTTGAACAGTGATGGCTGAATGATGGTCATATTGTGATTGAACAGTGATGGCTGAATGATGATCATATTGTGATTGAACAGTGATGGCTGAATGATGGTCATATTGTGGTTGAACAGTGATGGCTGAATGATGGTCATATTGTGGTTGAACAGTGATGGCTGAATGATGGTCATATTGTGGTTGAACAGTGATGGCTGAATGATGATCATATTGTGATTGAACAGTGATGGCTGAATGATGATCATATTGTGGTTGAACAGTGATGGCTGAATGATGGTCATATTGTGGTTGAACAGTGATGGCTGAATGATGGTCATATTGTGGTTGAACAGTGATGGCTGAATGATGATCATATTGTGATTGAACAGTGATGGCTGAATGATGGTCATATTGTGGTTGAACAGTGATGGCTGAATGATGGTCATATTGTGGTTGAACAGTGATGGTTGAATGATGATCATATTGTGGTTGAACAGTGATGGCTGAATGATGATCATATTGTGGTTGAACAGTGATGGCTGAATGATGGTCATATTGTGGTTGAAAAGTGATGGCTGAATGATGGTCATATTGTGGTTGAATAGTGATGGCTGAATGATGATCATATTGTGATTGAATAGTGATGGCTGAATGATGATCATATTGTGATTGAATAGTGATGGCTGAATGATGATCATATTGTGGTTGAACAGTGATGGTTGAATGATGGTCATATTGTGGTTGAAAAGTGATGGCTGAATGATGATCATATTGTGGTTGAACAGTGATGGCTGAATGATGGTCATATTGTGGTTGAAAAGTGATGGCTGAATGATGGTCATATTGTGGTTGAAAAGTGATGGCTGAATGATGATCATATTGTGATTGAATAGTAATGGCTGAATGATGATCATATTGTGATTGAATAGTGATGGCTGAATGGTGATCATATTGTGATTGAATAGTGATGGCTGAATGATGATCATATTGTGATTGAATAGTAATGGCTGAATGATGATCATATTGTGATTGAATAGTAATGGCTGAATGGTGATCATATTGTGATTGAATAGTGATGGCTGAATGATGGTCATATTGTGATTGAATAGTGATGGCTGAATGATGGTCATATTGTGATTGAATAGTGATGGCTGAATTATGATCATATTGTGATTGAATAGTAATGGCTGAATGATGATCATATTGTGATTGAATAGTAATGGCTGAATGGTGATCATATTGTGATTGAATAGTGATGGCTGAATGATGGTCATATTGTGATTGAATAGTGATGGCTGAATGATGATCATATTGTGGTTGAACAGTGATGGCTGAATGATGATGATATTGTGATTGAACAGTGATGGCTGAATGATGATGATATTGTGATTGAACAGTGATGGCTGAATGATGGTCATATTGTGGTTGAATTGTGATGTCTGAATGATGATCATATTGTGGTTGAACAGTGATGGCTGAATGATGATCATATTGTGATTGAATAGTAATGGCTGAATGGTGATCATATTGTGATTGAATAGTGATGGCTGAATGATGGTCATATTGTGATTGAATAGTGATGGCTGAATGATGGTCATATTGTGATTGAATAGTGATGGCTGAATTATGATCATATTGTGATTGAATAGTAATGGCTGAATGATGATCATATTGTGTTTGAATAGTAATGGCTGAATGGTGATCATATTGTGATTGAATAGTGATGGCTGAATGATGGTCATATTGTGATTGAATAGTGATGGCTGAATGATGATCATATTGTGGTTGAAAAGTGATGGCTGAATGATGATCATATTGTGATTGAATAGTGATGGCTGAATGATGATCATATTGTGATTGAATAGTGATGGCTGAATGATGATCATATTGTGATTGAACAGTGATGGCTGAATGATGGTCATATTGTGGTTGAACAGTGATGGCTGAATGATGATGATATTGTGATTGAACAGTGATGGCTGAATGATGATGATATTGTGATTGAACAGTGATGGCTGAATGATGGTCATATTGTGGTTGAATTGTGATGTCTGAATGATGATCATATTGTGGTTGAACAGTGATGGCTGAATGATGATGATATTGTGATTGAACAGTGATGGCTGAATGATGGTCATATTGTGGTTGAATAGTGATGGCTGAATGATGATCATATTGTGGTTGAATAGTGATGGCTGAATGATGATCATATTGTGGTTGAAAAGTGATGGCTGAATGATGATTATATTGTGGTTGAAAAGTGATGGCTGAATGATGGTCATATTGTGATTGAACAGTGATGGCTGAATGATGGTCATATTGTGGTTGAACAGTGATGGCTGAATGATGATCATATTGTGATTGAACAGTGATGGCTGAATGATGGTCATATTGTGATTGAATAGTGATGGCTGAATGATGATCATATTGTGGTTGAAAAGTGATGGCTGAATGATGATCATATTGTGGTTGAACAGTGATGGCTGAATGATGATCATATTGTGCTTGAACAGTGATGGCTGAATGATGATCATATTGTGGTTGAAAAGTGATGGCTGAATGATGGTCATATTGTGGTTGAACAGTGATGGCTGAATGATGATCATATTGTGGTTGAATAGTGATGGCTGAATGATGATTATATTGTGGTTGAAAAGTGATGGCTGAATGATGATCATATTGTAGTTGAAAAGTGATGGCTGAATGATGGTCATATTGTGATTGAACAGTGATGGCTGAATGATGGTCATATTGTGGTTGAACAGTGATGGCTGAATGATGATCATATTGTGGTTGAACAGTGATGGCTGAATGATGACCATATTGTGGTTGAAAAGTGATGGCTGAATGATGATCATATTGTGATTGAAAAGTGATGGCTGAATGATGATCATATTGTGGTTGAACAGTGATGGCTGAATGATGGTCATATTGTGGTTTAAACGTAATGGCTGAATGATGGTCATATTGTGGTTGAACAGTGATGGCTGAATGATGATCATATTGTGGTTGAACAGTGATGGCTGAATGATGGTCATATTGTGGTTGAGCAGTGTGACCTGAACCTTTATCTTTCGATTAATCGTCCAGTTTGCTTTGGAGTTGTTTTTTTTGCATTCTCACCACACTTGAGACTACCTGTCTCACCACACTTCGGAGAATACCTGTCTCACCACACTTCGGAGACTACCTGTCTCACCACACTTCGGAGACTACCTGTCTCACCACACTTTGGAGACTACCTGTCTCATCAGACTTTGTAGACTACCTGTCTCACCACACTTCGGGGACTACCTGTCTCACCACACTTTGGAGACTACCTGTCTCACCACACTTCGGAGACTGCCTGTCTCACCACACTTTGGAGACTACCTGTCTCGCCACACTTCGGAGACTACCTGTCTCACCACACTTCGGAGACTACCTGTCTCACCACACTTCGGAGACTACCTGTCTCACCACACTTCGGAGACTACCTGTCTCACCAGACTTTGGAGACTACCTGTCTCACCACACTTCGGAGACTACCTGTCTCACCACACTTCGGAGACTACCTGTCTCACCACACTTTGGAGACTACCTGTCTCACCACACTTTGGAGACTACCTGTCTCACCACACTTCGGAGACTGCCTGTCTCACCACACTTTGGAGACTACCTGTCTCACCACACTTCGGAGACTGCCTGTCTCACCACACTTTGGAGACTACCCGTCTCACCACACTTCGGAGACTACCTGTCTCACCACACTTTGGAGACTACCCGTCTCACCACACTTTGGAGACTACCTGTCTCACCACACTTCGGAGACTGCCTGTCTCACCACACTTTGGAGACTACCCGTCTCACCACACTTCGGAGACTACCTGTCTCACCACACTTTGGAGACTACCTGTCTCACCACACTTCGGAGACTACCTGTCTCACCACACTTCGGAGACTACCTGTCTCACCACACTTTGGAGACTACCTGTCTCACCACACTTCGGAGACTGCCTGTCTCACCACACTTTGGAGACTACCTGTCTCCACGTTTTTCGAAGTTAAGTCTGTTCACAATTGTATTTTGTCGAAACTGTATTTATCTTTCGGTGTGTCAAGTTATTGTGTGCAACTTTGGTTGTTTCTCGGTGTTTATCTTTCATAAATTGATCGTCTGTTTGCCGTGTCGCGAGCAAGGCCTTTGCCGCGTCGCGAACGATTTGAAATCGAAGTTAAGTGATTGTTCCCATTTGTATTTTCGTTAAAACTGTATTTATTTATGGTGTTGTACGTATATTGTGTCCCGACGAAGATTTTTCGGTGCAAATCTTTCATACCTGTATTGAAAATCGTGTTAATTCGTGTCGTGTCTTGAGGCCTTGTACAGTGTGCACTGTACAACCTTGAGGCTTTGTTTTTCTCAGCGGTCTGTCGTTTGTGATCCAATAACTTTCGTTCTCTGTATTCCCAGTCTTTTCACCCATAGCCTACTTCCTTGTGTAAATCTCAACTCAAAAAACAAAACAAAAAAAAAACAAACAAAAAAAAATTCCATCTCTTACAGTGCCTTTTTTCTACATTCCCTAAACTCTCCTGCACTCCATCCTCCATCCAGCGTCCTTAAACGTATTTTTAACTCGAAGGTCACAAGAAACTCATTTTGCAATAAATGTTCGTTTCCCATAAATCGTACACTTTCAAAAATCCAATCTCACCCCTCCCCTCCAAATCTTCCCCATAACCCCTCCCCTCCAAATCTTCCCCATCACCCCTCCCCTCCAAATCTTCCCCATCACCCATCCCTTTCAAATCTCCCCCCTTGCCCCCTCCCTCCTAAACTACCCCCTCACCCCTCCCCGCCAAGACGCCCCCTCGCCCCTCCCCTCCTAGACTCCTGCCTCACCCCTCCCCTCCAAATCTCCCCCATATCCCATCCCTTTCAAATCCCTCCCCTTGTCCCTTCCCTCCCAAACTCCCCCCTCACCCCTCCCCTTCAAATCTCCCCACCCTCATTGCTTCTCAATTTCCCCCCTCTCACTCCCCCTCCTCAAAGCGTCCTCCCCGCTTCTTCCCCCTTCAAACTCTCACCTCCATCTCCCCCAACCTTCTGCCTCGCTCTTCCCCCTCCTCAAATAACACCTCATTGTGGCTCACCCAATCACCATCAAACCTCTTGTCAGCCCCATCCTTCCCTTTCTCCGAGCTATTCTGAAATCTCTGACACACCTTCAACAGCTCTCCCTACCTCTTCCACCTCTTCCACATCTTACCCTACCCCTCCTCCCCCCTGTTCTGTATCTGATGCTCCCCCTTCCTCTTCATTAACGGTATGGACCTCAAACATCCGGGGCCTTCGTTCAAACTTAACTGATCTCTCCATACAGGTTGCTTCTGTCAAACCAGACGTGATCTGCTTAACAGAAACTTTCCTCCTTTATGATGTCTCTGATTCCATAGTATCTCTCCCGGGCTACTCCCTCCTCCGGTATGATAGACCTGAGCCTCGTCCTGGTGGCGGGGTTGCTATCTTTATCAAAAACTCTCTTCCTCACTCGCCCTGCACTGCACTCTCTCCACCTCACCCCCAGGAATACCTCTGGCTACGGCTTCCCCTTCGCTCCCACCTCTTGTTCATATGTGTGTTGTACCGTCCACCAAACAGTGATGACTCCATCTACATCTCGCTGTCTGATGATATGGACCAACTTCTATCTACTCATCCCAACTCTCTCTTCCTCATATGTGGTGATTTCAACTGTCATCATGCCAGTTGGCTGGGTGTGGGTACCTCTCTCACCAGCCATGGCTCCTCAGCAAAGGACTTCTGCGACTCACTGGGACTGACACAATCTGTCAATTTCCCGACCCGGATCTCAGTCAACGGAACATCTTCTCTTCTGGACTTGGTTATGACTAACTTCCCTGAAAATGTCTGCTGCTCTTCTTCTGCTCCGATCGGATCATCTGATCATGTCCTTGTTAAAGTGGACATCTCTCTGACCATCCTCAGGGAGCCTGCTCAGCGTCGACGAGTCTGGCATTTCACTCAGGCCAACTGGCACGGTCTTCAAGCAGCCATCAATCATCTGGACTGGTCTCCCATCTCTACCACCTCTGACATCAACTCATCCTGGGAATTCTTCCAAAGTAAATTGCTCTCTCTCATGCACAGATTTATCCCATCTCGTCTTCAGTTGTCATACCCTTCCTCCCGTCCATGGTACACGGAATCTTGTGGTGAGGCTGTTGCCCAGAAACAACTTGCCTTTGTCTCCTGGAAAGCAAATCCAACGGAAGGAAATCTCATTTCCTTTCACAAAGCCCGAAACAAGTGTGTGTCCACCCTCAGGAGAGCCAGGAAACAATATCTCTCTGTTCTCAAGACCGAACTCTCTTATCTGTCTCCCTCTTCCAAATCCTGGTGGCGTCTGGTCAAATCCGTTTCTGGTGTTTGTTCCCCCTCCATCCCCTCCCTTACCTCAAACGGCTACACAGCTGACTCCGCACGTGAAAAAGCTGAATGCCTCAACTCTGTGTTTGCCTCTAAATCTTGTGTCCCAAACCCATCCCTCTCTGTACCCACCATACCCAGTCGTACCCTGCTGCTCCTGGACTCCGTGTCCTTTCCTCCTGACAAGGTGGAAAAGTTTCTGTCAACCCTCGACTCTGATTCTGCAACTGGACCCGACGGCATCAGCCCACGGGTCCTAAAATCCTGCTCTGCTGCTCTATCTCACCCTCTCTCTGTTCTCTTCACCCTCTCTTTTGCTCAAGGTCAACTGCCATCTGCTTGGAAATCAGCCAACATCACCGCTTTGCACAAAAAAGGTGCAAAAACAGATCCTAGCAACTACAGACCAATCAGCCTTCTCCCAATTATCAGCAAAGTCATGGAATCCATCATTGCTTCGGATATGAAATCTTTCCTCTTCTCCAATGGCTTGATCTCTGATCATCAATTTGGTTTCAGACCAGGTCACTCTACTCTGGACATGCTGCTTCTGCTGTCTCAACAATGGATGGAGGTCCTCAATGCCAAACAGGAAATTAGAGCTGTCTCCCTCGACATATCACGTGCCTTCGACACGGTCTGGCACCCCGCTCTGCTCACCAAATCCTTTGGTATCCATGGAAATCTCCACGCATGGCTGGCGGACTTCCTCTCTAGTCGTCGTCAACGTGTGGCCCTGAATGGGTTTCTCTCATCTCCTCTTCCTGTTCAGGCTGGAGTTCCCCAAGGCAGTGTTCTGGGCCCCGTGCTTTTTCTGGTCTTCATCAATGATCTCTCTGACTCTCTCGAAAATCCTCTCTATCTCTTTGCTGATGACTCCACTCTCTGCCGCTCCATTCCTCTTCCCTCAGATCGGCAGTCTGCTGCCTCCTCACTCTCTGAAGACCTGGACAAAATCACAGACTGGTCAAACAAGTGGAACATGTCTTTCAATCCTGACAAATCTCACACTCTTACTATTTCTCTCCGAAAAGATCGACTGGACAACCCTCCCATCTACTTTCTCAACAATCCTCTCCAAGAAGTTCTGTCGCTCAAGCTTTTGGGTCTCACTATCTGCCATGATCTTTCTTGGGAAAACCACATTTCCAAGCTGGCCTCCAAAGCCAGTCGCCGACTAGGCATCCTCCGTCGTGCGAAGTCCTTCCTCGGCACACCTGAGCTCCTCACCACATACAAGGCTTTCATCCGCAGCTCAATGGAATACTGTTCTCCCCTATGGGCCGGTGCTCCTGCCTCACACCTAGCTCGGCTTCACGCTGTTGAAACCAAAGCTTTCAGAATTATTGGAATCTCCCGCGATGAAGCTATCTCTGAGGGCCTTTCACTCACTCACCGCAGGCAGGTAGGTGGTCTTTCTGTCTTCTACCGACTCCTCTCCGGCCTTGCACCCCCAGCTCTCTCTGTGCTCTGTCCCCCAAATATTCCTACAGGTCGCAGAAGATCTGCCAGCAACCCTCTGATGGTTAAACTGCCGAAATCTCGGCTCTCTGCTCACCTTCACTCTTTCATTCCTCTTTTCTCCCGCCTCTGGAACAAACTCCCTCACTCCGTTCAATCCCACTCCTCCCTCCAGGTCTTTAAAACAGCTGTTCACCACCATCTCTTATCTTCCCCCATCCAAAACCTTGATCTTTTCTACCCCCGCTAATTCACCCCAGATCCACCTTGTTTGAAATTCCAACTTCTTTCCTGGAAGTCCTGGCAGTGTCCATATGTTTTATACCTCTCCCACCGCCCCCTTCCCATGCCCCCCCCCCCCCCCAAAGCCCTCGCCCTCTCTCAGATCTCTCGATGTCTCCATGTCTCTCGGTCCCTGCTCTCAAATGTTGTGTTTGTGTCCTTCCCCCTCTCTCCCCATCTTGTCTACCGCTCCCGATGTTATATGTTTTATGTGTCGGTTTGTCTTTCTGTGTGATTAATGTTCGCTCTTTCACGAGCCTCGATCTTGTATACAAAAAAAAAAAAAAAAAAAACCTGTCTCACCACACTTCGGAGACTACCTGTCTCACGAAACTTCGGAGACTACCTGTCTCACCACACTTCGGAGACGACCTGTCTCACCAACATCCTTCATCGTTTTCCCTCTACCTTGAGCGCATGGCGCAATGAGCGATCTGTGAATGATGAACGCATTTTGTTTCTGACGTCACACAAGCACGCAGACCTGTCACCGGATCGAACCAGATACCGAGATCTTTCAGACAAACGTCTCATTAGCATTAGTCCCCAAGATGGCGGTATTCTGGTGCCTTGTTTACGTCATCAAAGGGCACACATGGTCTCACAAGAGCCGCACCATCTGCTCCCTCGGACCTCCCCTCTCATGGCTTCCCACCCATACGCCGCAATCCCTCTCACCCAATTCCCGTGCCCTTCCCGAGCCCTTCCTCCTCTTCCGTGTCCTTTCATCCCAGCACCTTCAGAGCCGCCTCATTGACTCTGCCGCCGCTATATTCCACCCACCCCACAAGTTTCGTTTCAAAGCGATCCCGATGGAATCCCACGGACCATTCTGCGCACATCACCCCAATCGGGAACACGTCTTCAACAAGGGAACAAGCAGCAAATGCCCTTCACAGAGTGCGCGCCCTTTCGCCTTGTTTGATGTTCCTCTGATCCTTCCTTACCGTTGCCACCTTCCTCCTGGTTCTCCCGGATTTTATGGGAGCTGCTCGTGCAGCTGCGTGGGATGTTCTGCCTTGAGCACTGGATGTTATGAACGTTACCTCCATATGTACGTGATATTCAATACGACGTTACTTTACTTCTCAGGAAATATTATGTATATATTTTTGATCTTATTATAATTCACCAAATGTTTGTCCATCTGTTCCCAGGTACCGCAAAAACGGCTGAACCGATCGCAACGAAATTTTGGGTGGGTAATCCTGGGACCCCCTGGAGTAAAATAGGCTATATTGCGTTTCCATTTTTTCCCCCAATTTTCCAATTTTCCAGTTTTTCCAAACACGATGGAATAATATTTACCGATATGAACAGTGATGTGGCTTTTACTGAAATTCTACAAATACTGTTTATATTTTGATGATTTGCGTGTGATATGATTTAACGGATGTTTATATAAATCGTTTAAAATAAAAAAAAGCCTTCAATTTCTGATATTTTGCCTTTTTATTTGGGCCTCCCAATTGAAGCCCCGCCCGTAGGGCGGGTACAGTGGCTAGTTTAAATAATTGCACAAAAGGGTGAGACATTGGCGAAATGGACAAAATTGTCAAGGTGGGAAATCGAACCGAAGCATTTTCTGAGCAGACTCACTTTGCAGCACATTGACAAATACTCAGACTAAAAAAGGCTTGCATGTATTGTGTACTTGTATGATATCATTGTATTGTCACGTCCACGGGCCTGCTAACGCGTTCCGCCACGCTGAGAATTAATGAACTCCCGAGGATGGGCCGAATCACATGAGGAACCCGAGTGGAATGGCACTCGCGGGCGGAGATGCTAATCCTGCCGGTCTCTCGAAGAGAACGTTACCAATTTTACCGTCCCCGGGGATTTATGATGCCAATGGTGATGCCAAATCCATGGTTCACGACATGACAAGAGTCCTTATTGAATGACGGTTTATAGAAAGGAAGGACACAACAAAAAAAATGGAGAATCGAGAGAAAAGTCAGCACGAATACAATGATTTGCGCGCACGCACACACACACACACACACACACGCACACACACACAATGTGGTACAATGAAAACACTTAATATAAGAATGGAATTCATGGCACACCAGCACACAATCATTGACACACAGTGGTGAGTGGTTAGGTGGAGGCCTCCACCGCAACCGGGTATCCAGGCCATAGCACAGAGTGGCGAGCAGAATGATCCGACAAGCATCATGGATCAGCCGCGGCACCCAGTGGCTCCACCACTCATGCGATCCGCAGGTGCCATCACTCAGGCCGGCTGACGTCACAGCGGCTTGACCTTGTATATCAAAAAAACTGCTCACAGGATACAAACACGTCAAAATTCCCCTCCGGTATCACCATGCCTTATGCCTCGCCTGGTTCAGGGATGACAAAGACGAATAATGCTTCCCGACCTAATGTCGATGTCGACTAAACTACACTGCCAAGTAAACTTCTTCCGAACAGGTCCCTGACATACATAACTAGAACAACACTCTACGTCTACGGCGTCGACTGATATGCCCCCGCCCACATTATTACATCATTATACATACTTGTACCAAGTTTGATTTAAATCCATTCAGCTGTTCTCAAGTTATCACATTTTACCCGACATGACCTCTGATCTTTGACCCCAAAATGTAATCAGTTCATGTTTCCATCATTATACATAACTGTACCAAATTTTAATTTTAATCCCTTCAGCTGCTCACAAGTTATCACATTTTTACCTGACATGACCTCTGACATTTGGCCTTTGACCTCGGGACCCCAAAATCTAATCAGTTAATCCTTACATCATTATACATACCTGTACCAAATTTGAATTGGATCACTGCAGCCGTTGTCAAGTTATAAACATATTACAGACTTTGACCTTTGACCCCAAAATCGAATCACTTAATCTAGTTTACATCATTATACATACCTGTACCAAATTTGAATTAGATCACTTCAGGCATTCTCAAGTTATAGACATATTACAGACTTTGACCTCTGACCTCTTGACCCCAAAATCTAATCACTTCCCCCATACATCATTCTACATAATTGTACCAAACTTGGTGAGAATCCCATCACTGGTTCACAAGTTATCGCAGTAACAGGATTTTTACCTAACATGACCTCTGACTTTTTACCTTTTACCTCGTGACTCAAAAATCGAATCAGTTCATCTTTACCTCATTATACATACCTGCACCAAGTTTGACTAAGATCCCTTCAGCCATTCTCAAGTTATCGCGGTAACGAAAACCTATCACGGACGGACAGACAGACGGACAACCCGAAAACAAGCCTCCAGCGACTTCCTTCGGCGGAGACATAAAAAAAGGTTCTAACTACGTGAACACACGGACCTTGATAATTATCATCTACCGGTATAAATCTACACCATCCAATGTAACATTATTATGTTGTTATCCCCACACCTTTTGAAGAAAAAAAAATGGGGAGGGTATTGTAATCGGTTCCGTTTGTCTGTCTTTTCCGTCTGTCTGTCTGTCTGTCCATCACGCTAGCTCCTCCTAAACGGTTGGGGAGAAATTCACCAAACTTGGTATTTATGATTATCACATGGCACAAAGGTGCAAGAGCCGTATCAGTATTGGTCAATCCCACTCACTGTTTATGAAATTTTATGAAACGCCCACTCACTCCCACTTGCACTCACTCCCACTCACTCACACTCCCACTCACTCCCACTCCCACTCACTCACTCCCACTCACTCCCACTCACTCCCACTCACTCCCACTCGCACTCACTCCCCCTCCCATTCACTCCCACTCACTCCCACTCCCACTCCCACTCACTCCCACTCCCACTCCCACTCACTCACTCCCACTCACTCCCACTCCCACTCACTCCCACTCACTCCCACTCGCACTCACTCCCACTCCCACTCCCACTCACTCCCACTCCCGCTCCCACTCACTCCCACTCGCACTCACTCGCACTCACTCCCACTCACTCCCACTCCCACTCACTCCAACTCCCACTCACTCACTCCCACTCACTCCCACTCCTACTCACTCCCACTCCCACCCACTCCCACTCACTCACACTCACTCCCACTCCCACTCACTCCAACTCCCACTCACTCACTCCCACTCACTCCCACTCCCACTCCCACTCACTCCCACTCCCACTCCCACTCTCTCACCCCAAAAAGATGCACAGACGTACAGGTAAAAATGCAAAATGTCAATTATATTGAGATATTAATGTGATAAATGGTGAAACTGCTAAGGCAGAACTTGCGTATGAGTTTACATGCGGAGAGAGAGCTTCTTCGTACAGGTGTAAACTCAAAATCATCATTGTATTGAAAAATTTATGAAACCTCCCACCTGCACTTTAGGACACCTGCTGGGATTCCAAAATGTTCCACAGAAAGTTTGGCGTTAATTGTCTTCCACTAAAAAAAAAAATCCAGCCTTTTCAATTTGAGACCGATTGGTCATCGTGTTTGCCAAAAATTGCTACATTGGTCTCTTTTGGCATCAATTTACAGCCTCAAAGCTGTCTGAGGCCGCGGCCACATGGGCCATGTTGCTTCCCGCAAAATGTTGTATCTGTACATTGAGGATGGCGTTTGTAGCTTTGAGGATGTGACCGTACATAAGAGACATTGGTATAAACTAGTAACGGTACCTGCCCTACGGGGGGGCTTCAATTGGGAGGCCCAAATGGAAAGGTAAAATATCAGAAATTGAAGCTTTTTTATATTAAGCGATTTATATAAACATCCGTTAAATAACATCACACGCAAATCATCAAAATCTAAACAGTATTTATAGAATTTCAATAAAAGAAATTAACGGGGGTAGAAAATATCAAGGTTTTGGATGGGGGAAGATGAGAGATGGTGGTGAACAGCTGTTTTAAAGACTTGGAGGGAGGAGAGGGATTGAAGAGAGTGAGGGAGTTTGTTCCAGAGGTGGGAGAAAAGAGGAATGAAGGAGTGAAGGTGAGCAGAGAGTCTTGATTTTGGCAATTTCACCAGAAGATATGTGCTGGCAGATCTTGTGCGTCCTGTAGGAATATTTGGCGGACAGAGCACAGAGAGAGCTGGTGGAGCAAGGCCGGAGAGGAGTCGGTAGAAGACAGAAACACCACCAACCTGCCTGCGGTGAGTGAGTGAAAGACCCTCAGAGATAGCTTCATCGCGAGAGATTCCAATGATTATGAAAGCTTTGGTTTCAACAGCGTGAATACGAGCTCGGTGTGAGGCAGGAGCACCAGCCCAGAGGGGAGAGCAGTACTCCATTGAGCTGCGGATGAAAGCCTTGTATGTGGTGAGGAGCTCAGGTGTGCCAAGGAAGGACTTCGCACGACGGAGGATGCCCAGTCGGCGACTGGCTTTGGAGGCCAGCTTGGAAATGTGGTTTTCCCAGGAAAGATCATGGAAGATAGTGAGACCAAAAATCTTGAGTGACAGAACTTCTTGGAGAGGATTATTCAGAAAGTAGATGGGAGGGTTGTCCAGACCCAATACTTGGTAAAAGTTATACTTATGACGTATTTGCGGCTAGCCCAAACGGTGTTGTCTTTTTGTGTCCGTACTCGCTGTTCGTCGCAAACCTTTTTTGCCGCTGCATTGTAGGCCTGCTATTGTGATTGCACAAAAGGTATGTGAGATAGTTTCCCCTAAAGTCGTGTCCTCCGTTTAGAGGTGCATTTAGTGTGGAACAGATGAATAACTGAATCCTGTGCAAATGGTGAAATATCTGATACAAGGAACTTTGGCACAGGAGGAGGCCATTCACCCATCATGCCTGCACTGCACTGATCCCAGAAATCATCACTGATCCCAAAGAGCAACACCAAACCCAGAAAGCATCACCGATTCCAGACATAATCACCGAGCCCAGACGCCATCACCAAACCCAGACGCCATCACCGATCCCAGAAAGCATCACCAATATCAGAAAGCATCACCAATCCCAGACACCATCACCAATCCCAGAAAGCATCACCAATATCAGAAAGCATCACCGATTCCAGACATAATCACCGATTCCAGACACCATCACCGATCCCAGACGCCATCACCAAACCCAGACGCCATCACCGATCCCAGAAACCATCACCAATATCAGAAAGCATCACCGATCCCAGACACCATCAGTCCACCACCGATCCCAGACGCCATCACCGATCCCAGAAAGCATCACCAATATCAGAAAGCATCACCGATTCCAGACATAATCACCGATCCCAGACGCCATCACCGATCCCAGACGCCAACACTGATCCCAGACGCCATCACCGATCTCAGACGCCATTACCGATCCCAGACATAATCACTGATCCCAGACGCTATCACCGATCCCAGATGCTGTCACCGATCCCAGATGCCATCACCGATCTCAGACGCCATCACCGATCCCAGACGCCATCACCGATTCCATAAAGCATCACTGATCCCAAAAAGCATCACCGATTCCAGACACCATCACAGATCCCAGAAAACATCACCGATCCCAGACGCCATCCCCGATCCCAGATGCCGTAACCGATCCCAGAAAGCATCACCGATCCCAGACACCATCACCGATCCCAGATGCCATCACCGATCCCAAAAAGCATCACCGATCCCAGACACCATCATCAATCCCAGACGCCATCACCGATCCCAAAAAGCATCACCGATTCCAGACATAATCACCAATCCCAGACGCCATCACCGATCCAAAAAAGAATCATTGATCCCAAAATGCATCACCGATCCCAGATGCCATCACCGATCCCAGACGCCATCACCGATCCCAGACGACATCACCGATCCCAGACGCCATCACCGATCCCAGACGCCATCACCGATCCCAGAAAGCATCACCGATCCCAGACGCCATCCCCGATCCCAGATGCCGTAACCGATCCCAGAAAGCATCACCGATCCCAGACACCATCACCGATCCCAGATGCCATCACCGATCCCAAAAAGCATCACCGATCCCAGACACCATCATCGATCCCAGACGCCATCACCGATCCCAAAAAGCATCACCGATTCCAGATACCATCACAGATTCCAGACACCATCACCGATCCCAGATGCCATCACCGATCCCAGAAAGCATCGCCGATCCCAAAAAGCATCGCCAATCCCAGAAAGCATCACCGATCCCAGAAAGCATCACCAATACCAGAAAGCATCACCGATACCAGAAAGCATCACCAATTCCAGACATCCTCAACGATCCCAGAAAACATCACCGATCCCAGACGCCATCATCGATCCCAGACGCCATCCCCAAACCCAGACGCCATACCCGAACCCAGATTCCATCACCGATCCCAGAAAGCATCACCGATCCCAGAAAACATCACCGATCCCAGAAAGCATCACCAATCCCAGAAAGCATCACCGATCCCAGAAACCATCGCCGATCCCAGACATCCTCACCGATCCCAGAAACCATCACCGAGCCCAGAAACAAACACCGATCCCAGACACCATCACCGATCCCAGATGCCATCACCGATCCCAGACACCATCACCGATCCCAGAAAGCATCACCGATCCAAGACACCATCACCGATCCCAGATGCCATCACCGATCCCAAAAAGCATCACCGATCCCAGACACCATCACCGATCCCAGACACCATCACCGATCCCAAAAAGCATCACCGATCCCAAAAAGCATCACCGATCCCAGACACCATCACTGATCCCAGACACCATCACCGATCCCAGACGCCATCACCGATCCCAGACACCATCACCGATCTCAGAAAGCATCACCGATCCCAGAAAGCATTGCCGATCCCGGAAAGCATCACCGATCCCAGACGCCGTCCCCGAACCTAGACGCCATCCCCGAACCCAGACGCCATCACCGATCCCAGACGCCATCACCGATCCCAAAAAGCATCACCGATCCCAGACACCATCACCGATCCCAGACGCCATCACCGATCCCAGACGCCATCACTGATCCCAAAAAGCATCACCAATTCATAACGTAGGGTGACACCATCACCAATCCCAGAAAGCATCACTGATCCCACAAAGCATCACCGATCCCAGAAAGCATCACCAATACCAGAAAGCATCACCAATTCCAGACATCCTCACTGATCCCAGAAAACATCACCGATCCCAGAAATCATCACCGATCCCAGAAATCATCACCGATCCCAGACGCCATCACCGATCACAGATGCCATCACCGATCACAGACACCATCACCGATCCCAGATGCCATCACCAATCCCAGATGCCATCACCAATCCCAGACGCCATCACCAATCCCAGACGCCATCACCAATCCCAGACGCCATCACCGATCCCATAAAACATCACCGATCCCAAAAAGCATCACCGATCCCAGAAACCATCACCGAGCCCAGAAACAAACACCGATCCCAAAAAGCATCACCGATCCCAGAAACCATCACCGAGCCCAGAAACAAACACCAATCCCAAAAAGCATCACCGATCCCAGAAGACATCACCGATCCACACACAAGCTACCAATGGGCCTGCAATATCCCTGTCCGATCGCCGATACCAGATCGTGTCTTGACCTGCAGAGTTGAGTGTCTTGACCCAGCAGAGGAAACCTACAGGAATATCCCTGTACACCTCTACATCTCCAATGCATCCAGGTACCTATCTAATTCCAATTTAAATCTATCTACCCCTCCACTGCCACGACATTTCCAGGGAGAACACTTTGTATGATCTACTCTGAGTGAAAGACCATTGCTTTTATACTGTTCTACCTCTCATCTTCTTTACTCTCAGGCTATGTGCCCTCATCCTAACAGTCCGTTCTGTTGAAAAACTCCACTGTTTTTCATAATCTACAGCGCCAATAGAAAGTCGACACCCCTTTTTAAAATTTTCACTTGTTTGCTTATAACCTGGAATTAAAATGCATTAAATCAGACTTTTCCCACCTTTATTTACACATCGTAACCCACAACTTCCAAGTGAAAAAGCAATTTTACAGATTTCAGAAAATCAATTAAAAATACCAAACTAGAATTCTAGAAAACTAGAATATCTTGGTTGGATAAGTGTCCACCCCCCTGAGGTAATACATGGTGGAAGCACCTTTGACAGCAATTACACCTGTGAGTCTGTTGGGATAGGTCTCTACCACCTTTGCACACCTTGATTGGGCAATATTAGCCTATTCTTCTGTACAAAACTGTTCAAGCTCAGTCAAGTTGCGTGTGGAGCGTTGATGGACAGAAATCTTCATGTCATGCCACAGATTTTGGATTGGATTTAGGTCGAGGCTGATTGGGCCACTCAAGGACATTTATATTTTTGTTTCTTAGCCACTCCAGCTGTAGCTTTGGCTGTGTGCCTCGGGTCGTTGTAATGCTGAAAGGTGAACTTCCGTCCCAATTTCAGCTTTCCTGCAGAGAGCAGCAGGTTTTCCTCTCGGATTTTTCTGTATTTTGCTCCATCCATTTTCCCTTCTATCCTGACAAGTCCCCCAGTCCCTGCTGATGAAAAACATCCCCATAACATGATGCTGGCACCACCATGCTTCACAGTGGGGATGGTGCTCTTTGGGTGATGTGCTGTGTTGGGTTTGCGTCAAACGTGCGTTTTTCATTTCGGCGAAAAAGTTCCATCTTGGTTTCGTCAGATGACAAAACTTTTTGCCACATGGCTTAAGAATCTGCGGAGTGGTTTTTTGCATACCTCAATCAAACGGGACTCAATGTGTGCTTTTTTGAGTAATTCCTTCCTTCCTGCCACCCTTCTGTACAGGCCAGACTTGTGGAGTGCTTAGGATATTGTTGACCCATGCACACAGTGACCAGTCTATGCCATGAAGGCCTGTAGCTCTTTCAAAGTTGCCATTGGCCTCTTGGTGGCCTCTCTGATCAGTCTCCTCCTTGCTTCGTCATCCATTTTGGAGGGACGGTCTGATCTAGCATGGATCTTGGTGGTACCATACACTTTCCACTTCTTAATGATTCTCTTGACTACTCCAAGGAATATTCATTGCCTTTGAAATATTTTTATACCCATCCCCTGATTTGTGCTTTTCCAAAACTTTATCCTAGATGTCTTTTGAAAGTACCTTGATGCTCATGGTTGAGTCTTTGCTGTGAAATGCACGACCCAGCAGAGGAAACCTACAGGAACAGCTGATTTTATTCTGAAATTATCAGAATCACTACAATTTAACACAGGTGGAAGCAAATTAATGTGGTGTGTGTGATTTTGAAGGTGATTGGTTATACCCGAGCTAAATTACAATTGATGTTATAAGGGGGGTGGACACTTTTCCAACCAAGATATTCTAGTTTTGTATATTTAATTAATTTTCGGAAATTTAGAGAATTTGTTTTCCACTTGGAAGTTGTGGGTTACGATGTGTAAATAAAGGTGGAAAAGTCTGATAAATGCAATTTAATTCCAGGCCATAAGGTAACAAAAGGTGAAAACTTTGAAAGGGGGTGTAGACTGTAGACTTTCTATAGGCACTGTATATATGTGTGCGTGTGTGTATGTATATATATATATATATATATATATATATATATATATATATATATATATATATGTATATATATATATATATATATATATATATATATATATATATATATATATATATATATATATATTACTACGGTTTTGAGATTGGCACATATTGATCATTAAAGGTTAAAGGGTTGCCCCCCCAAACCCCCCATAGTTAGTCCACGAGCAACACGTAGGCCGCCTGTAGTATTAGTTATGTCATAGTATGTGTAAGTATAGGTAATTTCCCCTAGTAATATCTGCGTTGTGTAAAGACATGAGATTAGGCCCCGTTCATTTTGCGTCCACCCTCCAATTCCACCTCTGTGGGCATAATTGATCCCGCGCCCCATTTGGCTGGCCCGCTCAGTTTGTTACGCTTTGGCTGCCAGCAGCATTTTGCTGCCCTTTGTTCGCTCACTAGTCGATTAACACGAGGTAGGCCTGAGAAGGAGGCGCGCGAGGTCGGGGTGGGGCGGCGTCAAGGCGGAGCGTCAGAGGCGATGACGGTAAGAGCCACCAGCCAACCAGGGCTCTAATGGCATGGCGTGACAGGGTGTGGTGAGGCGCGTCTGGTAAGTGTGAGAAGGTTCGCAGGGCATACCTATATAAGTCTTTGCACAAAGCCCTTGAACAGGACTCGCAAGGGGAGAGCGCACGTGAGAGGACTTGTTGATCAAGAGGACTTTGAAGAACTTGATTCGCATCGCCTGCTTTGGAGGCATTGCACTATATCTCAAGTATAACGTAGGCGCCAGAGGAGAGGAAGAAGAGGTGTTGAGTACACGGCTGCAGCCAGACGCGCCGGTGGCAAATAGCGCCTATTCAGCCACGCGAGTAAACGTGGTAATAACCTGCGAGTGAGTAACCGCCAACCGCCAGAGCCCACACCCTACCGTTCGCCCCGTATTAACCCTTGTGCACCAAACGACACGCGGAGAGCTCCTGCCTTCTCTACTTACCATCTGCACGGGACGAACCGGAGACCGGAGGGAGCTGCACGGGAGCCATCCTTGGACACGACCATCATCCTGCAGCTGCAAGCCCCGTGTGAGTGTGTGTGTGATGGGCCCGTTTGTCCTGGGTAGTAAGTTAAGACTGTTTTAAGGCTGCACTGTCTCCTTTTTGTGAACCATTGTAAATAGTGTAAATAAATCGTGTTATTCCTTCCTTCCCAATTCGATCGCCTGTGTGATTTCTCCATTGGGTAAGCGTGGCACGAATAAGATTGCTAGAACCGGGGTCACCATATAAACGGCACGGATCGCGTGTACGCACCGCTCGGCATCTCAACACGCGTGATTCGTGCGGGGCTTATTTCCTCGTTTCAGGGCAGCGCGAGTAATTAGGTAATAGCAATTCTAGTCCTAATACCCTATTTCGCACTGTCCGGGAAGGACGTCATAGGTCCCGGGACCCGCCGCCCAGTCAAAGACAAGGGGACTAATCCCCCCTTGGTAAGGGGAGAAGGCCGGCGACGAGATCCGCATCACAATATATATATATATATTGTTGTGGATATGAGAATGTTTTTTAAATTTATTGTTGTGTAATGAATTGTGGTAAAATGTCACCCTCCTTCCTGCAATTGTTGTTGTATAAAGATCAAAGGGCGTTCCCGTAGTTAATTCCTAAAGCATACACGAAGGACACCATATATCCCTGTTCAGTAGTTATATCCTTATTATGTGTATTAGTGTAAGGCTGTGTCTTCCATTAATTAAATACTCCATTGCACTGCATTAAATAAGAGTAGATCCCCTTTCCCTTCACATTCCCCTTCCAACAAATTGCCAACTGTTCCCTCCGCGACTCCATTCGCCATGTGCTCCGGCTCGGAGAAGAAGGGCGGGTCTCCACCTCGTCATAGAGGGGAGGAGGGAGCCAGCCCCGAACAACCAACCAAGCACGAGGGGTTTGGTTTGAGAGGGCGGAGGAAGAGCGATCGGGGAGGTTCGAAAAGGTTCAAGGGTGGGGCTATATATAACCCATGGAAAACGCCCCCACCTCAGACGAGTCCTGGAAAAGCACGCGACGTCCCCACAGCGGAACGAGCAGACGATAGAGACGGCAGACGAGTCGGGACGAGCCCTCGGAGAAAGAAGGGAGATGCGTCCTGAGGTGAGCCAGAGAAGCAGTTTTGGCTCCACCAGCAGTTTTGGCTTCACAAGCAGCGTTGACTCCACCAGGCAGTTTCAACCCGTTACCCCACGGGAACCAGATTGCGGTGGCATCGGTGGCCGTCGAGGTCCAGCCCGACGTCCCGTGCGGGATCAAGCTCGAACCATCTGCCCCAGCTGAACCTTCCCATTCCTCCTTCCAGCATTCATTCCTGCCATTCCATCCTTCTTGTGTACGTGAGTTTGTTTTGTTTGTCTTGTTCCAGGGAATAAGTTAAGCTTGTATAGTTAAGCTAGTATTTTCACTGTGTCACCTGCTTTTTCCATTTTCCCTGTATATAACCTTGACTGCTCCTTTTGCTTTAGTGTGTGTAAATAATAAATCCTGTTATTCTTCTGTACGTCTTCTTCTTCCTCTTTACATTCGGTCACTTTAGAGGTTTCCATATTGAATATCTGTGGCGCGATTTTGGCCAACGTCCAGGAATCGGGTTAGTCGGGGTAACTGTTAGGGCCGCGGCGCCATCCGCTTGGCAAAACAACATCCTATCCGCGGTCCGTAACAATTGGTGTCTGGGAGTGAGATACGAGGCCCGAACCAAATTTTTAAAACATCAGGAAAAAATTGGGTCAAAATTTGGAGCGGCCAAGATTTAGTTTTTAAAATCCCAAATTGAGTCGTGCCATGGATAGTCAAGGCGATCGGATGCCGGTGGGGGAACTAGAAGAGGGGTTAGGGGTAACCCAGGATCAGAGGGAAGAAATGGAGGAGAGCAATGAGGAGGTGGTTGAGGGAGTATCAGGCGCACAAAATGGCGCCCTCGCGCACGTGGTTGAAGAGGCACAAAATGGCGCCTCGCACATGGCGGCGAGAGCCGCGCCCTCTATACCAACGGGTGAAGTCATGCAATCATTTATGGCTGGAATGGTGGCCCTTATGGCCGAGATGAGGGAGCAAGTCAAAAATGACTGGGGAAACCAAATTAAAGAAATAACTGAGGGAATGGCGAGGGACAGAGTCGCATATGAGGTAAGGGAAGCGGAGAGGGACAGAGACCGCAGGTTGGGCGAAAGGGTCCCGGGGGTGCACGACGAGGTAAAGCGGGGCGAGAAGCGCTGGTTGGGCGAAGTGGAGAAAAGCGCGGGTAAAATGACGGAGGTAGAAATCGCGACCCGGGGTATGGGGCAGCCGGCGACCGCTGAAGTAGAGGGAATTTTAATAAAGCCAGCGGTCGAAAAAGCAAAAGTAGCGGGTATAGTTAAAATTGAAGAGACGACGGAGGTAACCCAGGAATTGAAGGGAGAAATGGAAACTGTACAAAGTCCGTGCTCACATCACGATGCTGTGCTTAACCCAAATGGAAGTTTGCAGGTGCGCGTGGAGAAAAGGATCCCCCAGGTGAGTCGTGCTGTGTATTGTGCGGGGAGATTTTGTAGAAGGATGTTTGACGACAAGAGAATTGTCACGCGATTGGGATCAAGGAAGCACCCGGGCGTTGGTGAAGGGTCGCGTGTGAAAAAAAAGTGTGCGTCAAGGGGTGAGCGTGTTACGAAGCGCGAGTGTGATACCGAGTGCGAGCGAGAATGCACGTCGGGGTGTACGGAGTGTGACACAGGGAGTGAGAGCAATACGGAGTGTACGTGCGAGGGGGAGTGTGACACGGAGAGTAAGGTGGTGGTGGAACGTGTGCGAGGAAGCACACCTGAGTTGGTCGTGGCGCGGGTGTGGGAGAGCCCATCTGAGCGCGTTAGTGGGTGGATGCAAGAGAGCACGCCCATGGTGAGTGGTACGGAGTACGTACCGAGTGGGGAGAGTGCGCAAGACGGTGCGCGAGGTGTGTTAAGGGAGTGTGCGAACGGCGAGTGTGCGCGAGAGGTGTGGTGTGTAACAGGGAGTGCGTTGGTGGAATGTACGGACGGCGTTGGAACGCCGGGTTTTGTGAGTGTCAAAAGGGTCGCGTGTGCGTGTGGGCATGCGAGTAAAGCATCGACGTTGAACGGGGCAGCGTTTAGGGTGACGGATAGCGGATGCGAGTGTAGTGAAATCGTATCCGTACTGAACCCGGGTGGGGATGCTCGCTGCTCGCTGTCATTGTTGTCACCGCTAGGGGCGTGACTATAAGACCCGTTGCTGTGTCAGTGCTCCGAGACTTCTCCCTTGTGACATGTTACATCTGTAGCCTCGTTTATGGTACGCCTTTATAGAATAACTAGCTTGCTTGCATTGACTGATATGAATGGCTTTATGAGATGTCGCATCGTATGCTTATTGTGTATTTCTACTTACAGGAATGATGTGATGATCTAAATGCAATTAAACCAAACCGTTGGACTAAAGTTGTGTGGACCTGAATGGTTTTCCACAACACTTAATTGCATTTAAGATCTGCTGACATGGCTGGCAACAAGACGTTGACGGTGTCCGTTTTCAGCGCCGACCCACAAGCCACGGACGGAGGCTTGCAACTCAAGCACTGGCTCCGACAACTGGAGCATCTCTTTGACGAGCCTGAGACCGCTCCGACGCCTGCCGCGAAGCTGGCTATATTACACTCAAAAATCGACTACCGGGTCTACCACGCGGTCGCTCAATGCACGACGTATGATCTTACCATCGCGGAGCTCAAGCGGCTTTACATAAAAGAAAAAAGCCCTGTGTATGCGCGTTATTTGCTGCAGACGCGACGGCAGCAGCCCAACGAGCCTATGGATCATTACGCCCAGGAGCTCCGGCAGCTCATGCTGGACAGCGTCAAGGAGCCACGGACTCACGAGCAAGCTAAAGATGATCGACTTTTAGATGCCTTCATAGCTGGGGTCTCCTCCCAGGAACTACGTCTCAAACTCTTGGAGAAGACCGACCTGACCTTCGCTACGGCGGTTGAGCAAGCGACGGTGTATACTGAAGCGCGGATGCAATCGAACGCCTATGATCGCACGCGCCTTTTGGCGGGCACCTCACTACACGCCCGGCCGGAGAGTACCACTGACGAGGACGTGGATCCGCCTGCTGAACTCCGGGATGCTCCGGAGGATGACCCTACCCTGACAGCTGCCGTTACGACCAGCAGACCCAAGGCCTTGCGCGGGGCCGCATGTTTTTTTTGTGGAGGGCCTCGTCATGCCCGAGTCGTGTGTCCGGCACGTGACGCTATTTGCCATTTGTGCTCGCTAAAGGGACATTACGCGAAAGTGTGCAAGAAATCGGCACGCGGCTCGCGGCCCTTCGACTCGCGCAGCCGCGGCCGCGCGGGCGCAGCAACCTTGAACGGGCTCGTAGCAGAACCCACGAGCCCAGCACCTTACCCGACTTCGAAGGGGAGGGCCGCTCTCTGCGGCCCGCTGGGCGCTCAGACGACCTTGATTGGCGCCACCGGACAGCCACCACCGTCTCATTCTCCATCGGGGACAAAGGCCGCGTCCTTGGCCAAACCACGGGCCACACTTCACCAAGCCCCTCGTACTCCTCGAGTCGCCCACGAGCTAACGGCGGCCCCCGCCCCATCAAAAGAGTTAAGGCAACTTTCGAATACTACGGAAGCCTTTGTAAAATGTAAAAAGGCAATTTCGAATACTACGGAAGCCTCTTGTCAAAGCGACCATAAATGTAAAAAGGCGATTTCGGATACTACGGAAGCCTTTATCTGCCAGAAGTGTCAAAAGGCAATGTCAAATACTACGGAGGCCTTTTCTCGTCGGATTTTGAATCGCGAAACACCGGAATGCTGGGGAAAGCCCTCTGATGACGATAATGGGATCCCCATGGCCAACACAGCCTCCGGCCACGCTCGCAAAACTGCTGCTGGTGTAGGATCCACCCGCGAGGCTGGACCGACCCATTCGGGGGGCTCAGTCCCGCTCCCAGCTGCCTCGTCTGGCCTGGCTCAAGCCCTTATTCCCCTTATGGTTGAGGGCCATTGTGTTCAGGCCTTGGTGGATACCGGATCTACGGATAGTTTTATCGACCAACGACTTGTGCTCAGGCATGGATGGCGGATCGGGCGGTCTACGAGACGGATCTTCATGGCTTCCCAGGGACTGCGGCTCAGCACGAAAGGGGAATGCCGATTGAAACTCGTGCTAAAGGGACGGGTTTTCCCTGATGTACACCTTATGGTTTTACCCGCATTATGTGCTGATATTCTGCTAGGACACGATTTTCTTAAGCTGCATGGACGTCTGGTAATGGAGTTCGGTGGGCCTGACACTCTTGTTGTGGGGCCGGACGACGCGCTAACGGTGTGCGCCCTAGCGCAAATGGACGTCCGGCCGCTTTCGCTGTTCCCCAATCTAACCTCCGACTGTACCCCCGTCGCGGTAAAATCGCGACGCTACTCTCGCGCGGACATGCAATTCATTGCGGACGAAACGGCTCAGCTCTTGAAGGACGGCATCATAGAACCTAGCAGGTCGCCGTGGCGCGCTCAGGTCTTAGTGGTGCGCAGCGAGGCCCATCGCAAACGCATGGTAATCGACTATTCCCAAACGATTAACCGCTTTACACAGCTGGATGCCTACCCCCTTCCGGGGATGGACGCGCTAGTGCAACAGGTATCCCAGTATTCGGTCTATAGTACTCTCGATCTCCGTAGTGCGTACCACCAGATCCCTATCTCTAGGGCGGATCGTATCTATACCGCTTTCGAGTCGGGGCAGCGGTTGTACCAATTTACACGATTGCCCTTTGGGGTGACGAACGGGGTCGCTTGTTTCCAGAGGGCCATGGATGACCTCGTTGCGCGGGAGCACTTAACCGATGTTTTCGTCTACCTCGATAACCTTACGGTTTGTGGATATGACCAAGGGCACCATGACGCTAATCTGAAGCGCTTCCTTGAGGTCGCGCAACGGTATCACTTAACTATGAACGAGGATAAGTGCCGATACTCCCTACGCACCATAGATCTTCTGGGGTACACCGTGACCCATGGCTCTGTCTCTCCGGATAAGGAACGTCTGCGACCTTTGCTCGACATGGCCCCTCCCTGCGATCGGGCGTCCCTGAAACGCGCCCTTGGGCTGTTCGCCCATTACTCCAAATGGGTGCAAAATTTCTCCGCGAAACTTCGCCCCCTTGTGGCCTGCGACACTTTTCCCCTGAGTTCGGCCGCATTGACGGCCTTTGAAGGTCTTAAGACCGACATCGCCCGAGCCGCCGTAGCGACCATCGACGAGAGCGGCTCGTTCGTCCTCGAAAGTGACGCCTCGGATCAGGCCATCGCGGCGACCCTCTCCCAAGGGGGACGTCCCGTGGCTTTCTTTTCACGGACTCTTACCTCCGCTGAGCGGAGGCACTCGTCCGTTGAAAAGGAAGCGTATGCGATCGTCGAGTCTATTCGGCGATGGCGCCCGTACCTACTCGGGCGGAGCTTCCAAATCATCACGGACCAGCAAAGCGTTGCGTTCATGTACGACACCTTACACGCCCAGCGCATTAAGAACGAGAAAATCACTCGCTGGCGTATCGAACTCGCCGACTTCTGTTACACCATCAAATATCGCCCAGGGAAGGATAACCAGGCCGCCGATGCCTTATCACGCCCGACTACATGTGCTGGTATCACCTCGTTGGAGGGCCTACGGGTGCTGCATGCTACTGCGGGCCATCCCGGCGTAACGCGTTTCGCTCATTTCGTGCGGAGTGGGAATCTCCCTTACTCGATTGACGATATCCGCCGTATCTGTCGCGACTGCGCTATCTGCTCGGAAATCAAACCGCGTTTCTATAACCCTCCTATGGGGACTCTGGTGAAGGCTACACGCCCGTGGGAACGCTTGGCGATGGATTTCAAGGGCCCTTTGCCGGTGTCGAGCGGCTCTCGCTATCTGCTCACTATCGTTGATGAGTACTCACGATTCCCCTTTGCTTATATTTGCGCGGACATGACTGCTGCCACGGTGATGCGATGCTTACAGAACTTGTTCTCAATGTTCGGTTACCCGGCCTATGTCCATACCGACCGGGGTGCAGTCTTCTTGTCTCAGGAGGTGCGCGGCTATCTGCTCCAAAACAACATTGCGTCTAGTTACACCACGCCGTACAGACCCCAGGCTAATGGGCAGATCGAACGCTTCAACGGGATTATCTGGAGGGCCGTCATGCTCCATCTCCGGACCCACGGCCGGGGCCTCGATAAATGGGCTTGGTCGCTACCTGCGGCGTTGAACTCAATCCGGGCACTCCTGAGTACGGCAACTAACCAAACTCCCCACGAGCGACTTTTCCACCACCCCAGGAGCTCGGGGTGTATACGGTCTTTGCCCAGTTGGCTCGCTGGGCCCGGGCCGGCCTACCTTAAACGGGCGGTTCGCGCGAGCAAGTACGACCCCCTTGTGGACAAAGTGCAGATTCTCCAGGCTAATCCTGAGCATGCTCGTGTGATGACGTCTGATGGTCGTGAGACTACTGTCTCCGTTCGTCATCTTGCCCCTTGCGGGGTCGACGACCTTAGTAGGGAATCGGACGAACCGGTCGAACCCATCTATGAGACTATGGCCTCTCCCGACGCTCCCATCGCCGACAGTCCACCGACCCTCCCCCCGTCGAGACTGCCCGGGTCCGACGACTTGGCGTTACCCCCTTCATCACCCGACCCTGTTGACGCCTCTGACACCGGGGATACAGGGTTACGAGACGCCGTACCCGGGGAGTTTCGAACGCGTGCTGGCAGAGAAATTCGCCGCCCGGCCCGCTACGGTTGGGCCGACTGATACTCCGCGCCCTATTCATGCTGACGCTCACTCACTTTTAGCCACGCGGCCGTATAATTCTGACGGGGGGGGGGGGTGAATGTAGTGAAATCGTATCCGTACTGAACCCGGGTGGGGATGCTCGCTGCTCGCTGTCATTGTTGTCACCGCTAGGGGCGTGACTATAAGACCCGTTGCTGTGTCAGTGCTCCGAGACTTCTCCCTTGTGACATGTTACATCTGTAGCCTCGTTTATGGTACGCCTTTATAGAATAACTAGCTTGCTTGCATTGACTGATATGAATGGCTTTATGAGATGTCGCATCGTATGCTTATTGTGTATTTCTACTTACAGGAATGATGTGATGATCTAAATGCAATTAAACCAAACCGTTGGACTAAAGTTGTGTGGACCTGAATGGTTTTCCACAACAGCGAGCACTCGGGGTGCGGTGCGATTTGTTGGATGCCAGGCCCGGCGCGGATCGATGCTGCGTCGCTTCTCTTCGAAGCGTCGTTGCCGATTCGGGCTTGGCCCCGCCCTGCACGGTCGAGTCCGGGCCTTGTCGGGCGAGGCGACCGGTCCGGTTCAAGGGCGAGTGGGAGGAAGCGGACCGGTGCCCCCTGCCGGGGACGGGGTTCCGACTGGGGGAGATTGAGCCATCGGGCCCGGGATCGCAAGGTACCGCGCCGAGATGGTGCGTGGAATCTCGGCCCGACCAAACCACCTCCCTTGAACCGAAAGCCGGACGGATTCAACCTGCAGGCGACCAAACCACCCGAATTCATTGCTCGGCTTTGCGAAGCCGAGTTTAATGATGTCATGACGCACCGAGGCTAGGATATAGCGGACTGTGATGATGGTGATACTGATAGTGTTTTTGGATTCGAAATTTTGGAATAGAAAATTTTTGATTGGTTGGAATTTGGTGAGCAAAATTGATAGTAGAAGATACCCGATGTGGTGGGATGGCAACTCTGCCATCTCTCACAGCGGGGGCAAAGGAGCACTAGGTTTATGGGGTTTATGGCAGTGAAAACTAGCCCGGGAGGGTTAGGATATAGTGTGTAGGGATCTAGAAAAGATGACCTTAGGTAACGTTAAGGTTAGGTAGTGACAATGATACCTGTAGTGGGGATGCAGGTAGATTAGTGTGGATGATAATGACGTGGTATGTGCTTAGTTTAAAGGGAAGATGGGGAGCACGAAGTTAGCAGGGCACCAGGTAGTTCAGATGATGCCGTGTGAGTGTTGGAGGTGTATTCAAGTGTATTGAGCAGGGTATGAGTGAATGATTGTGAGTTGTAGTGAGATTGCACAGGTGTGCAACTGAACAGATGGATGGAGCAGTGTATGAGTGAGTGATAGTGATGTGTATTGTGCTGACCAAATGGTCCAGGAAGGAAAGAGGGTGCAGGTGGCACCAGGTGTGATTGCACAGGTGTGCAACAACAGGTGAATGAAGAACAGGTGTATGGAATAAATGGTCGGGAGTCTATGGAGTATTGGAATGGATGGTCGTGGAGTGAGTATGGTGGAAACTGTGGAGTGGAGTGGATGGTGCGAAGGTGTGGATGGGGGAAAGGAGGAAGGACCCCATCACGAATACCCGGGGAGGGTAGTGTAAGTGTTAGGTAGAGGGTACAGGTAAATTGTGGTTGGATATTGGCATCTGTGGTGCGGGTAGTTGCACAGGAGTGTAGTGATGGGTGCATTAGTGTTGTGGAAATGGCTGGGCGTGTAGCCTGTTAGTGTGTGTAGTTGGTTTGGGCACTCCACCACTGTGAGGATGTCGGCCAGGTGAGGCCGCAGGTGGGCTCTGGGAGCTGGTAGAGTTGTTGTGGATGGGGCCCGAGGATCCGGAGGACGGACCCGGGTAGCCCAGTGCCAGAGGGCACCAAGGGGTGACAGAGCCAGGAGGGGCCTTCCCCAGTTAGTTAGGTTAGGGTGAGGAGCTAGGTAAGCTCGGGTGGCAACTACAGTGGTGGAGGTGTGCAGGTGGGTAGACCTGCTGGGAGAGCTACACGACCCAGCCCGGAAATTGTGCAAGGGCACAGGGAGTTGCATCGGGGGAGTGAGACCCCAAATTGAGAAGCACCACAGTTTGGTCAATGGGAATTGGTTTTTAGAACCCATAGTGTAAGTTGGCCAATGGATTGGCAGGGAAAGACCCCGGGTAGTGTAAAGTGTGTTAATGTCATTTAGAAGACTAGGGCATGCCCATACTATATATAAGCTCGGACGTGCCCGTACGTGGGTGCCCGTTCCTTGCCAAAAAAAAAAAAAAAAAAAATTTTGTGTAGGGGTGTGTGTGTGTAAACATCCTAGGGCGTGCCCGTACGTGGGTGCAAAAAAACATGCGTGCAAACAACAACAACAAAAAAAAACTTTGAAACCACGTGGCAGTAACGACCACAGAACCCCCCCCCCCCCCTCTATTTACATGAATGGTTTGGTCCATTCGCAACGACCACAGAACCCCCCCCTCTATTTACATGAAATGGTTTGGTCCAAAGCGAACGGCTTGCGGTGTTTGGTAAAGAAATCGCCATAGCTCGGTAACTACTTGTCCGATTAATATGAAACCTTGAAAAGGCACATCCTCGGGTCCCCAGCAATATACCTGGCAAGTTTCAAGTATATCGGACCCGTGGTTGTCGAGAAACAGCGGTCACAGACAAACATACAAACACACATACACACATACACACATACACACATACACACATACACACATACACACATACACACAGAGATTAATGGAATTATAGATAGATAGTTAGGTTTAAGAATCTCCTCGCACCATCTGCATCCACTCACCTGGGATGACGTACCTCCACACCATGCCATGTTTTATTATTTTTATTGTGCAGATGTTTGGAATGTGAGATGCATCATGACGTGGGTGTGACATTGTGCTTTGTTGTTCCATCTCTCCCTCCTTATGAGGATTGATGATGAATTGGTGATGGCAAATTTGGTTAGAGGGATTGTGGGAACGAATTTGGTATAGGGGAAATAGGGAGAAGATGTGACGGTAGCGACGGATTTGTAAATGTGTAGATTGTTGTAAATATGGTGTAAAGGCAAGGGTAGAGTAGGTGACAGGGGGGGTGACGTACGGTAGGGACGAGCTTCCTCACTTCGCTCTCCGTACGCACTTTGCCTTCCATTGCCTTATTGATGTGTACCCTTGTGACCTTACCCCTCGCTCATCTGTCTTTTCCCCCCTTGTCTCCCACATGAGGACCTGTGCGCCACTGGGCACCGAGGGGAGCGTGCGTGAGTCCGCCATTGTGCGCCCGAAACTCCCAGAACCAGCTGTCTGCATCGATGCACCACATTATGGACCACATGTCTGTGGCTGAGCACCACTTATGGACCCCATGGGTTGGGGCATGGCCCCTCTGCTGGAACCGGCCATGAAGGCCTCAGATCTTGCTGGCGGACCTTGGCCACAGGGCACCGATGCCCCACAGGTGAACCATACATAGTCGGCCCCCTGTGGGCCATAAATCAAGCCAATGGACATGTTGGGTGCAAATTTTATTGCAAATAGGCCGCCAGCAAAGAAGATGACAACAACAGGAAGAAAGCAATAGCCAGCAGAGGGAGCCGAAGAGCAAGAGACCACCAGCAGGGTTTGTCGGTTTATTTTTCATTGAACTGTGGTGACTGTGCACCGATTGGTGCTTGAGGGTGCTTTGGTGCTTTCTGGTGCGTCGATGCAGGGCAGACTGTCTCTCCCCCCCAAAAGAACAATCACAGGTCCTGGGTTGCGTATTGTAAATAAAGTAATCATTGTAAATAATGCGCCCCCACCGTAAATGTATAGTTTGAAGACCATTCCGCAATTTGGTTAGCTGTGGGCGTGAGTCTGTTAGGCAGGGTGCAATGGAGCAGCGGGACATATTTAATTATGTTTTAAAACTGTCGCACTCAGGGTCAGATTAAATGTAGAGGGAACTACACCTACGTGCCACACTAAGGTAAAAGTTCATAGGCCCGGGACGTGCCTAAGGGCAGGAGGGTGCAGTGTTGTGGATATGAGAATGTTTTTTTTTTTTTATTGTTGTGTAATGAATTGTGGTAAAATGTCACCCTCCTTCCTGCAATTGTTGTTGTATAAAGATCAAAGGGCGTTCCCGTAGTTAATTCCATAAAGCATACACGAAGGACACCATATATCCCTGTTCAGTAGTTATATCCTTATTATGTGTATTAGTGTAAGGCTGTGTCTTCCATTAATTAAATACTCCATTGCACTGCATTAAATAAGAGTAGATCCCCTTTCCCTTCACATTCCCCTTCCAACAAATTGCCAACTGTTCCCTCCGCGACTCCATTCGCCATGTGCTCCGGCTCGGAGAAGAAGGGCGGGTCTCCACCTCGTCATAGAGGGGAGGAGGGAGCCAGCCCCGAACAACCAACCAAGCATGAGGGGTTTGGTTTGAGAGGGCGGAGGAAGAGCGATCGGGGAGGTTTGAAAAGGTTCAAGGGTGGGGCTATATATAACCCATGGAAAACGCCCCCACCTCAGACGAGTCCTGGCAAAGCACGCGACGTCCCCACAGCGGCACGAGCAGACGATAGAGACGGCAGACGAGTCGGGACGAGCCCTCGGAGAAAGAAGGGAGATGCGTCCTGAGGTGAGCCAGAGAAGTGGTTTTGGCTCCACCAGCAGTTTTGGCTCCACAAGCAGCGTTGACTCCACCAGGCAGTTTCAACCCGTTACCCCGCGGGAACCAGATTGCGGTGGCATCGGTGGCCGTCGAGGTCCAGCCCGACGTCCCGTGCGGGATCAAGCCCGAACCACATCCGGAATCTTGGCGTCATCTTTGACCAAACCCTTTCCTTCGACAAATACACTAAACAGATCACAAAGTCAGCCTTCTTTCACCTGAAAAACATTGCCCGTCTCCGCTCATCCCTCTCCTCCACGGCTGCAGAAACCCTCATCCACGCCTTCATCACCTCCCGTCTGGACTACTGCAATAGCCTCCTCTATGGTTCACCCTCAAAAATCACCAATAAACTCCAATACATTCAGAACTCCGCTGCCCGTCTACTCACCCATTCCCGGACCCGTGACCACATCACCCCCGTCCTTTACAAGCTTCACTGGCTCCCCATCCCACAGAGAATCCAGTACAAAATCCTCCTCTTGACATACAAAGCCCTCCATAACCTGGCCCCATCCTACCTGGCTGACCTCCTCTCCAGACACACTCCCACCCGCAACCTCCGCTCTGCTGGTACCAACCTCCTGACCCCCTCCATCCGGACCAAATTCAGATCCTGGGGGGACAGGGCCTTCTCCATCGCTGCTCCCACCCTCTGGTACTCACTACCTCACACCATCAGAGACTCCTCCTCACTCACCACATTCAAAACATCACTAAAGACCCACCTGTTCAACACTGCATTCAACATTCAACCCACAGCATTTAACCCCTGACTATCTCTTCTCCTTCTCCCTCCTTTTGCTTTAAATATTTCCCTATTGATTCTTGTCTTTTTGCAATTGTTGTTTTCATGTATTGTTATGCATTATGTTTGCCACTCTGTCAAAGCGCCTTTGGGCTTCTGGAAAAGCGCTATACAAAATAAATGAATTATTATTATTATTATCTGCCCCAGCTGAACCTTCCCATTCCTCCTTCCAGCATTCATTCCTGCCATTCCATCCTTCTTGTGTACGTGAGTTTGTTTTGTTTGTCTTGTCCCATTGAATAAGTTAAGCTTGTATCTAGTTAAGCTAGTATTTTAGGTTTCCATATTTTAGGCTTTAGAGGTTTCCATATTGAATATCTGTGGCGCGATTTTGGCCAACGTCCAGGAATCGGGTTAGTCGGGGTAACTGTTAGGGCCGCGGCGCCATCCGCTCGGCAAAACAACATCCTATCCTCGGTCCGTAACAATATATATATATATATATGTATGTATATGTATATATATATATATATATAAATATATATATATATATATATATATATATATATATATATAAATATCTATAAAGATAGATATAAATTTAGATATGAATATAGATATATTTATATTTATATCGATATAAACATCTATAAAGCTCAGTTGACCTCTTGCTCCACCAAATAACAGCGAAACGGAATTGAGTAAAAGGGTGAAAATTCTACAGATGCTGTGATAAATAACTACCTTGGTCGGTTTGAATGTTTGAAAGAGAATAGACGCCTGGATCAATTTTTGAATTAAATTTAAATCCCGATTTATATACACTACTCACAATAAGTTATGGATATTGTAGGAGTGAGTTTATTAGCCGCGTCGCAGACGCTGCTCATAGAGTGCCATCTGCTGTTGTTGTTGTTGTTGTACTTCTTCTTCTTCTTCTTGTTCTTGCAGAGAAGACAAAACCTCAAAGCTCCACCCATTCTGGGAACCATAGCTCCACCCATTGTGGGAGATGCTTCATATAAACAAATATCCACCATTTTATTAACTCGCATAGCTTTGAGGCCTGTTTTGTAGGCCCGTGGTGTCTTCCTCTCTCACACAGTTTTATTTCAAATCAAATTCGATATATCATTTCATTTTTCACAGTCGCTAACATAGTTTTAGACTCGGTTGAAAACAAACGGGAAGAAAATCCGATGAAAGTTGCCCTTTATAGAACGAAATGAATTCTCAAAGGCCTGTAACTTCAAGTCCATTGAGATATATATTTTTTAAATCGCGGCATGGTCAGTCATACACCGCCCGAAATAAGAGACGGGAAAATGCCGAGATATATATATTTTGTTTAAATCGCGGCATGGTCAGTAGTCATACACCGCCCGAAATAAGAGACGGGAAAATGCCGAGATATATATATTTTGTTTAAATCGCGGCATGGTCAGTCATACACCGCCCGAAATAACAGACGGGAAAATGCCGAGATATATTAAAAATTCGTCCATTTGATGACAATCGTCACGATGAAATATTTAATTTATACGTCGTCACAATAATGTGGAGAGAGGAGCATAGCTTCGTTCACGTGTCGCCACACACGGGAAATTGCCGAGATATTTTTTTTTTAAATCGCGGCATGGTCAGTCATACACCGCCTGAAATAACAGACGGGAAAATGCCGAGATATATTAAAAATTCGTCGCCACACACGGGAAATTGCCGAGATATATTTTCACTTTGCACAAAAATAACATCAAGTAATCGAATCAATAGGAATGTCCTGTGCCTATAACATCGACGTTATAGGCACAGCTGCATCTAGGCATTGTGTAACATCGACGCGGCTTTTGTTTTAATTAAAACTTTTTGTACTTGTTTTTTTATAAGGGTTAGAGTTAGGGTATTGAAATCAAGAATGCTGTGTTTTTTCACACTCATTAATAACCATAGAATTAGGACCAACAACTTTTTTCAACATAATTAATACACAAAATCAACCACACCGAAGAACCTGCCAATATCCATAACTTATGTGAGTAGTGTATATATAAACGCGAGTTGTCTGTGTCTGCGTTTTATTCAGAGATGGCTGAACGGATCTTCATCAAACTTTCCGAGGTTCATCAGTGAGCGCGGGAGTGTTTTAGACAAAAAAAAAAAAAAAAGGTTCGTTCGTTTTTTTGGAGTTAAAAAAAAAAAATCGCTCGAGAGTGCCGAAGCCTTTTAAAATGAATGACAGTTATATCCAAGTAGACATTCGCATAAATAAATATAAAACAATTACCAGACATTTGAATACAAATAAATCAAACAATTCTGGAAGTGTACGAATTTGGTTGTACGGCTTCTTCTTCTTCCTGTTGGCATCACTGATGGCTTCTTCCTCACCCCCCCCCCCCCCCCCCCCGCCTCCCCCTCTCCTCCCCTTCCCTCCCTCTCCCTCCCCCCCAAACCCCCGTTCCCCTCCCCTCCCCTCCCCCACCCGGCAACGCCGGGTACTTCTGCTAGTGTATATATATATATAGAGCATCACAAATGGAGATGAAAGAGCTTCACAAATGTTAAGCAGACTGTGACCTTCAACCACCTTAAACCAAGATCACTTGGCTTACAGCATTTCTCTGAACATCAACACCTTTGGATTTATGGCTTCTTTGTCCTTAAAAAGCGCTCCTCATTTGGGTTACCTGCTCGTGTTCCCATCTGGACTCCTGGCTCATAATGTAGGGTAAACCAGGGTTCAATATCCCACATGACACATTTGTCCTTTTTTTTTTTTCTTCTTTTTTATATACAGGATCGAGGCTCGTGAAAGAGCTAACATTAATCACATCAAAAAATCAAAAAGACACAAAGTATATAATAAGGGGAGCAGTAGACAAGATGGGGAGAGAGGGGGAAGCACACAAACACAACATTTGAGAGCAGGGACATCGGGAGATCTGTGGGAGGGAGAGGGCTTTGGGGAAGGAGGCATGGGAAGGGGGGGGGGGGGTGTGGTGGCAGAAGTACAAAACACAAGGACACTGCAAGGACTTCTAGGAAAGAAGTTGGTATTTCAAAAAAGTGGATCTAGGGTAAAATTAGCGGGGTAGAAAAGATCAAGGTTTTGGATGGGGAAAGATAAGAGATGGTGGTGAACAGCTGTTTTAAAGACCTGGAGGGAGGAGTGGGATTGAAGGGAGTGGGAGAGTTTGTTCCAGAGGTGGGAGAAGAGAGGAATGAAAGAGTGAGGGTGAGCAGAGAGTCTTGATTTTGGCAGTTTAACCATCAGAGGGTTGCTGGCAGATCTTGTGCGACCTGGAGGAATATTTGGGGGACAGAGCCCAGAGAGAGCTGGGGGGCAAGGCCGGAGAGGAGTCGGTAGAAGACAGAAAGACCACCAACCTGCCTGCGGTGAGTGAGTGAAAGGCCCTCGGAGTTACGTTCATCGCGGGAGATTTATCTCTTCATTTCCTTGTAATTGATGTAAAATCACACCCAGGCCTCCTCGTGTCTTTGTCCTGCACGTGATTTATTTCCAAGGTCCTCCATGAGCATTAGATGAATGGAAGAAAAAAAAAAGGTCAAATGAAACATTTAATTTCTTGACCACGATTTCAGATGCTGCTCATACTTGTTTCCATGATGCTGATAAGTCTTGTGACATTGTTGTACTCTGATACCTGTAAGTGAAACCGTTACAATGTGACAACGTGGGATAACGTGGGATAATGAATCACGTGTTCGTTCATGTGGGCACTTTGTTAGTATGTGAACGATATTCGTTAAAAAGAAGGAAAAATACCCCAGGAGTCACTTATTTTGGGCAGGTAACCCTCAAGGAAATTAAATAAATGGTGAATAATGGTTGAAAGGATGATGAAGGTTGAAGTGGCGATTCGTCGGGCGTGAAGGTTGATTTACATTAAAGACATGACGAGAGACGCCGACCGTGCGTGGCAGAAACAGATGAGATGAAAGATTCGGTTGAGTTGATAATATATTTAAGGACAAAAGAGCGACAGATTGGAGTGAGATGTACTGTGTGTAGAGAAACATCAAAGTGGACTTCAAGGGTTTATAGAAAGATCAAAGTACCCAATATGGGCATTCTATTCGACAGCATCATTTTACACACACACACACACACACACACACACACACACACACACACACACACACACACACACACACAGTAACACACACACACACACAGTGACACACACAAACACACATACATGCATACAGTGACACACACACACAGACAGACACACAGTAACACACACACACACAGACAGACACATGGTGACACACACAGACAAATGCACATAGTGACACACACACACACACACACACACACAGTGAAACAGTGACACACACACAGTGACACACACACAGTGAAACACACACACAGTGACACACACACACACACACGCAGTGACACACACACAAACAGACAGTGACACACACACACAGTGACACACACACACACACACAGTGAAACACACACACACACACACACACACAGTGAAACACACACACAGTGACACACACACACACACAGTGACACATACACACACACAGTGACACTGACATACACCCAATGACACAGTTACACACACACCCATATATACACCCACTTTATGGAAATGTCAACAACAACAACACAACTAATCTTCATATTGAAGAAGCTGAAAGAAATAAAGAGTGGGATTGAAAACTCTAGAAAATGCGTGAAAATTCCATGGAAGACTAAAAAACAGTGGAATTAAAATCTTTTCACAATTATGCTGGAAACTTCTGGAATACTAAAAAAGATAGGATTTAAAACTTTTCACAATTATGCTGGAAACTTCTGGAAGACTAACAGAGAGTGGAATTAAAAACTTTTCACAATTATACTGGAAACTTCTGGAAGACTTAAAAAGAGTGGAATTAAATTTTTTTTCACAATTATGCTGGAAAACAAATTCTGGAAAACAATTCCTCATATCTCAGATCGGCGGTCTGCAGCCTCCTCACTCTCTGTAGACCTGGACAAAATCAGACTGGTCAAACAAGTGGAACACGTCTTTCAATCCTGACAAATCTCACACTCTTACGATGTCTCTCCGAAAAGACCGAATGGACAACCCTCCCATCCACTTTCTGAATAATCCTCTCCAAGAAGTTCTGTCACTCAAGCTTTTGGGTCTCACTATCTGCCATGATCTTTCCTGGAAAAACCACATTTCAAATCTGGCCTCCAAAGCCAGTCGCCGACTGGGCATCCTCCGTCGTGCGAAGTCCTTCCTTGGCACAACTGAGCTCCTCACCACATACAAGGCTTTCATCCGCAGCTCAATGGAATACTGCTGTCCCCTCTGGGCTGGTGCTCCTGCCTCACACCTAGCTCGTCTTCACGCTGTTGAAACCAAAGCGTTCAGAATCATTGGAATCTCCCGCGATGAAGCTAACTCCAAGGGCCTCTCACTCACTCACCGCAGGCACGTTGGTGGTCTTTCCGTCTTCTACAGACTCCTCTCTGGCCTTGCCCCCCCAGCTCTCTCTGGGCTCTGTCCCACAAATATTCCTACAGGTCGCACAAGATCTGCCTGCAACCCTCTTATGGTTAAACTGCCAAAATCAAGACTCTCTGCTCACCTTCACTCTTTCATTCCTCTTTTCTCCCGCCTCTGGAACAAACTCCCTCACTCTCTTCAATCCCACTCCACCCTCCAAGTCTTTAAAACAGCTGTTCACCACCATCTCTTATCTTCCCCCATCCAAAACCTTGATCTTTTCTTCCCCCGCTAATTTCACCCCAATTCCACTTTTTTGAAATACCAACTTCTGTCCAGGAAGTCCTTGGTGTCCTTGTGTTTTATACTTCTCCCTCCCCCCCCCCCCCCCCCTCCCACACGCCTCCTCCCCCCGGGCCCTCTCCCCGGGCCTTCTCCCTTCCTCCTCCCCCCGGGCCCTCTCCCTTCCACACATCTCCCTGCTCTCAAATGTTGTGTTTGTGTGCTTCCCCTTCTCTCCCCATCTTGTTTTCCGCTCCCTCTTTTTATATATTTTGTTTGTCTGGTTGATTTGTTTGTGAAGTAAATGTTCGCTCTTTCACGAGCCTCGATTCAGTTTCCAAAAAAAAAAAAAAAAAATGATAGGAGAGAAAGAGAGGGGAGAGGGAGGAGAGGGGAGAGAGAGAGAGAGTAGAGAGAGGGGAGAGAGGAGAGAGAGGGGAGAGAGTAGAGAGAGAGAGGGGGGGGGGAGAGAGAGTAGCGAGAGAGGGGAGAGAATAGAGAGGAAGGGAAGTGAGTAGAGAGGGGAGAGGGAGGAGAGGGAAGCGAGTAGATAGAGGGTGGAGAGGGAGGTGAGGGGAGTGAGTAGAGGGAGAGGGGAGAGGGAGGAGAGGGGAGTGAGTAGAGAGGGAGGGGAGAGGGAGGAGAGGGGAGAGAGTAGACAGAGAGAGAGGAGAGGGAGGGGAGAGAGAAGGGAGAGGGAGGAGGGGGGAGAGAGTAGACAGAGAGAGAGAGGGGGGAGGGAGGGAGGAGAGGGGAGGGAGAGGGAGGAGAGGGGAGTGAGTAGAGAGGGAGGGGAGAGGGAGGAGAGGGGAGAGAGTAGAGAGAGAGAGGGGAGGGGAGAGAGTAGACAGAGAGAGAGAGGGGAGGGAGGGAGGAGAGGGGAGTGAGTAGAGAGGGAGGGGAGAGGGAGGAGAGGGGAGAGAGTAGAGAGAGGGAGGAGAGGGGAGAGAGTAGAGAGAGGGAGGAGAGGGGAGAGAGTAGAGAGAGGGAGGAGAGGGGAGAGAGTAGACAGAGAGAGAGAGGGGAGGGAGGGAGGAGAGGGGAGACATCGACGTCTCGCTAACAAGGGCTACAGACAGAATCAACTTTTAGAGGACAAAGAGCCGAATAGAAGAAACATTATTGATGCTTTTCCCAAATTGGTACCGGTCCACCAATTTGTATTTGGAGACACAACCAAAAGCTACTAATACTGCACAATGATGATAATTGTAACGATTGTTGATATTCTTGATCGCTTTGAATGTTGCGTTTTCCATCATATCAAATATCTTCATATGACGAATCAATGACGACACGTCAGAGGAGAGCTCGGGTTCCAAGGAATACATTTTGTGGGGATTTATTTGAGATTAAGGGTTAGACCAATCCACATGGTCATTAATAATCCGTGCGAACAGAATAGGCACAATGCGGTCACTGTACTGGAGAAGAAGCCTCGGGGGAAGGGCCAGGGAGGGGGAGGAGTCACATTCTCATGCTCGAGGCGTCCACAGATGCCTGCAAGCCACGGGTACCCGTCACCATGACGACCGTCGTCATGGAAACCGCCGGTGTGCACCTCCCGAGTCCATGGTGTTCTCCTTCTCTTTGCTGCTGAGAAATTGTTTTCCCGTCGATTTTATTCGGTCTTTTGAACGTTTATAACCTTTTGGGTTTCTTCAGTCCTACAGGAATCAAAGGGAAAGGGAAACACAAGGTTCTGATTATATTATTACATGCGAAAATCGAAGATATTTCAGGTATATTGTTTGGTATTGTGCGTTGTTATTTGGCAAAAAAAAAAAAAAAAATTGAAAGTGTGTTGATCACTGGTTTGTGTGTTTGAGTGTTTGTGTGTTTGTCTGTCCGCTCACTTATACTTACCTACAGGTCACAATTTTAAACCGATCTTCACGAAACTTCACCAAATGGTAGAGTTCATGGTTAGACAAAATCCTATATATTTTTGGGGTCAAAAGGTCAACATAGGCCAAAGGTCAACCACTTTTTTTCAAATTTCTAAAACCCTCAATTTTCATCCCATTGACTTGAAATTCGAATAGGATTTACACATCGGCAAACTGAATTCAACCACCAACTATTTTTGAGATCAGCTTCGGCCAAAAGGTCAACATAGGCCAAAGGTCAACAACAATTTCACATTTTTTAAATCCTCAATTTTCATCCGATTGACTTGAAATTTGAATAGGATTTACATGTCGGCTAACTGAATTCAACCACCAACTATTTTTGAGATCGGCTTCGGCCAAAAGGTCAACATAGGCCAAAGGTCAACAACAATTTCACATTTTTAAAATCCTCAATTTTCATCCGATTGACTTGAAATTTGAATAGGATTTACATGTCGGCTAACTGAATTCAACCACCAACTATTTTTGAGATCGGCATCGGCCAAAAGGTCAACATAGGCCAAAGGTCAACCACTTTTTTTCAAATTTCTAAAAGCCTCAATTTTCATCCGATTGACTTGAAATTTGAATAGGATTTTCAGTTAACTGAATTCAACCACCAATTATTTGTGAGGTCAAAAGGATGCTCTACTGATTGCCATTCTGCTTTGTTCTCTTTTGCCAAGTGTCGCTCAATGAGTGATTTTTCATTTTGTCTGTTTGTCTGTTTGTTTGTCTGTCTGTTTGAATGTCAATCACAAATCACAATTTTCAACCGATATTTACGAAACTTCACCAAATGGTAGAATTGGTCAAAAGGAAGAAGCCTATTGGTTTTGAAGTGAAAAGGTAAACGGGTCAACAAGTTTGTCAAATTACTAAAATCTTCAATTTTCATCCAAATGACTTGTAATTTGAAGAGGATTTGCATGTTAGGTTGCTTAATTAAACCAACAAATATTTTTGAGGTCATCATAGGCCAAAGGTCAACACCATATGGTGCAATTTCTAAAATCCTCATTTTCATCCGATTGACTTGAAATTTGAAGAGGATTTACATATCATATCACTGAAATCAACCACCAATTATTTTTAGGTCAACATGTCCAAAAGGTCAACATAGGCCAAATTTCGAAAATCCTCAATTTTCATCCGATTGACTTGAAATTTGAAGAGGATTTACATATCATGTCATTGAATTCAACCACCAATTATTTTTGAGGTCAGCATTGGCCAAAGGGTTAACATAGGCCAAAGGTCAACACCTTAAGGTGCAATTTCTAAAATCCTCAATTTTCATCCCATTGACCTGAAATTTGAAGAGGATTTACATATCATATCACTGAAATCAACCACCAATTATTTTTAGGTCAACATGTCCAAAAGGTCAACATAGGCCAAATTTCGAAAATCCTCAATTTTCATCCGATTGACTTGAAATTTGAAGAGGATTTACATATCATGTCATTGAATTCAACCACCAATTATTTTTGAGGTCAGCATTGGCCAAAGGGTTAACATAGGCCAAAGGTCAACACCTTAAGGTGCAATTTCCAAAATCCTCAATTTTCATCCCATTGACCTGAAATTTGAAGAGGATTTACATATCATATCACTGAAATCAACCACCAATTATTTTTAGGTCAACATGGCCAAAAGGTCAACATAGGCCAAATTTCGAAAATCCTCAATTTTCATCCGATTGACTTGGAATTTGAATGGGATTTTCATATCAGCGAACTGAATTCAACCACCAACTATTTTTGAGATCAGCATAGGCCAAAAGGTCAATAAAGGCCAAAGGTCAACAACAATTTCAAGTTTCTAAAATCCTCAATTTTCATCCGATTGACTTGAAATTTGAAGAGGATTTACATGTCATGTCATTGAATTCAACCACCAATTATTTTTGAGGTCAGCATTGGCCAAAGGGTTAACATAGGCCAAAGGTCAACACCTTAAGGTGCAATTTCTAAAATCCTCAATTTTCATCCCATTGACCTGAAATTTGAAGAGGATTTACATATCATATCACTGAAATCAACCACCAATTATTTTTAGGTCAACATGTCCAAAAGGTCAACATAGGCCAAATTTCGAAAATCCTCAATTTTCATCCGATTGACTTGAAATTTGAAGAGGATTTACATATCATGTCATTGAATTCAACCACCAATTATTTTTGAGGTCAGCATTGGCCAAAGGGTTAACATAGGCCAAAGGTCAACACCTTAAGGTGCAATTTCTAAAATCCTCAATTTTCATCCCATTGACTTGAAATTTGAAGAGGATTTACATATCAGGTCACTGAAATCAACCACCAATTATTTTTAGGTCAACATGGCCAAAAGGTCAACATAGGCCAAATGTAAACAACTTATTTTAGGGATTTCGCAAGTATCGTGCTATGAATTAAATATTTCTTGTTTTATTCTTCTCCAGGTTGATCGATTGATGAAAATGTCGGTTTCACTAAGTGTTCCTAAGGCAAATTCCGCTCTCATCCATTGAGGACATTTTGGAACCAAATTTAGTGAAATTTCATTATTGTAAAACTGTTTGATTTCCCCTTTCCAACGATGGACCTCATAATCATAAGTCTAAAAACAAAAGGTTAAAACGATGTTAAAGTGTGTAACCTTTTATGGGATGACCTTGTATTGTAGTTTTGGGTCTTGATTACATAATTTCATTGTAATAGGAAGTTTTGAATTGTTGACCGTCAAGACCTTTATGTCCTTTGCCACCATTTTTTGTTTGCTTGTGCTTTCTTGTTTTATCGTCCACCGTTTTTGTTTCGTATGCAGCCCGTGGCTGCTGGTTGCATCATTTCTGGACTTGCGGCTGTGCCCAGATGCAGTGCCCCCTGTTACCAGTAAGCCGGTACTCGTTGACTCAGATGGGACCAATACGCTAGCTGGCATGATTGAAGAGCAGTTTCCATGACTGACGCTATGATATGCAGTCAGTGGAAACGCTATGCACAAAAGGAAACGTCACAAACGCCACATCCCGGACGACGTGCACCGATAAAGCTGCACGAATTGGCCTTCATGAATTCCCTCCTTCCGAGAAAGCACTGGAAACCACAATGCCTGTGCGGTTCGCAGCCTCAGCACTTCTGCTCCTTTTAATCCCATTTCTCCGTCGTTTAATCCCAACATATATATGTCTGCTTGAAAACAAAAAGAAAGGTCATCCGCGAGGTCAAAGGCTTTGGAGTGTCCATTCCGGTGGTGTGGGGGAGCTTATACGTCATGGAGTGTGATCATTCCTCCGAGTCTGGAGTTCTCATCCTTTGTCCGGAGGAATGTTTCTCTAAAATAATCCCAATCTGCTGTTGGTCGAAATAATCATATAAACTCAGCACTGTCCCCAATAACTCAATCGGAGATGCAAGTGAAGTTTGTCATGTGATACGACACGTGATCGTTCGCTACTGAGTTGTGAGAGCATCACAATAGCATAAAGGTCTCCTGGGAGACGGACAAAGGCATGGATTCCAACGGTGGTGCAAGGAGGCATGACCGTTTCAGTTGTGTCACAGTGATGACGTCAGGGATGAGCAATGTAATAAACATAGGGGCAATACCTCGGGCGCTCACCTGGTAGAATAAACAGTATACTGCACCGACTAAAGGTTTTTAAAACCAATGTCAATGGTTGCTGGAAGACAGGGCAGCATGTACAATCATACTAACATAATTATGAGACTTTAAACAAACAAACAAAAAAATACCTATTTTGGGGGTCAACCCCCTCCCCTCCAACCCCATATACCTCCGCAGACCCCAATTTTTTCAATGCCCTGAACAAACATTGGTACATCACGGGTGGTGAAGTTTCATCAAAACTGTGTGTGTAGGTTCTGAGAAAATAAGCAAATACCTATTTTGGGGGATCAAACCTGGATACACTTTGACCCCCGGTAAACCCCCTTAGACCCCCACTTTTTTAATGACGCGAATAAACTTTAGTCACAACAACAAATATCATTTGTGCCAAATTTGGTCGCAATCCCATCAGCGGTTTCGGAGAAGTTTCAAGTGTTTACGGACGGACTGACGGGCCATCGCATAAGCTCACCTGAACTTCGTTCCAGGTGAGCTAAACATTCTTGCCACCGGGAGAGCATCTGTGGACCCGAAGATCCTGGGTCCACGATGATGTGAGAGGCAAGACCTCGATCGGACATCTTCCGCACACAAGACTTTTCCTAAATCTCCATGAAGTTTCATGTCTTTGGAATGAACACAAATGACATTCATTCGTCCGCAAGATTATTGGGAAAAGTTAATTTTGGAGTCAGAATTACTTAATTAGTAAAATGAATAGATTAAATAAATAAATAAATGCATAAAATAAATAAATAAAATAATATAAATAAATAAATACATTAGCTAGAAAAATTAAAATAAATAAATACATAAAAAAATTAAAATACATAAATAAATAAATACATAAAATAAATAAATAAATAATCTAAATAAATAAATACAAATATATAACAATAATAATAATAAATAAAATAAATAGATTAATAAAGTTCGTTTAATGTACTAACGTTACTTAATGGTGAATTTACAGATTTTCTTTTTAAATTATTTTACCAACAATATTAGGTTCACTTTTGTTTATATTGACTGTGCCATCCTATTGGGTCACGACCCGCATGACTGTGCAGGTCACCTGCCTGACAAAAGGTGAATTATATAATCCTGATTATTGATTTTTATAGAGCGAATGAGTGACTAATCGATAGGTTATTATTTGGAGCATTGATCGATCGTATCACGTGGTCACCTCGTTATCGCACGTCACGACCCAATCCCCTTCTCCTATTCGGATGGGGATTTCGATGTACCAGTCCGACTACGAACCCAACAACAAATAAACAACAATGGATTCGTGAGAATGTCCGACAATTCGACCTCGTCAGCACAATCACCACACCTTTATCGATATTTTATAAACACCAACCATGACGTCCAGCGCTCTCGATGGTTCCTCCAGGACCTGAGAATTGAGAGGAAGTGACGTCGATCGAGGATTGACTGATGATCAGAAAAAAAAAGAAATGTTTCAAAATAATCGTGACTATAAGGAAAATCCATCAAAGTTGGAAGATTCATCAAATTTGTAAAGTCCATAAAAGTTGGAGAATCCATCAAATTTGGGAAATCCATCAAATTTGGGAAATCCATCAAATTTGGGAAATCCATCAAATTTGGGAAATCCATCAAATTTGGAAGATTCATTAAATTCGGAAGATTCATCAAATTTGTAAAGTCCATAAAAGTTGGAGAATCCATCAAGTTTGGGAAATCCATCAAATTTGAAAGAAGATCCATCAAATTTGGAAAGCCCATAAAATTTTGAGAATCCATAAAAATTTGAGAATCCATCATATTTGAAAGATTCATCAAATTTGGAAAATCCATCCAATTTGGAAAGTCCATAAAAGTTGGAGAAGCAATCATATTCGGAGAATCCACCACATTTGGAGTATCCATCAAATTTGGAGAATCCATCAAATTTAGAAGATCCATCAAATTTAGAAAATCCATCAAATTTGGAGAATCAATCACATTTGGAGAATCCATCACATTTGGAGAATCAATCACATTTGGAGAATCCATCAAATTTGGAGAATCAATCACATTTGGAGAATCCATCAAATTTAGAAGATCCATCAAATTTAGAAAATCCATCAAATTTGGAGAATCAATCACATTTGGAGAATCCATCACATTTGGAGAATCCATCAAATTTGGAGAATCAATCACATTTGGAGAATCCATCAAATTTAGAAAATCCATCAAATTTGGAGAATCAATCACATTTGGAGAATCCATCAAATTTGGAGAATCAATCACATTTGGAGAATCCATCACATTTGGAGAATCCATCAAACTTGGAAAATCCATCAAATTCTCTCCTGGGAATCTGGGATGGCCACTTAGACTTGTTTGTTGTTCAGCTTCGCACTTACAGGCTCTGCTGTGACCCCGGGTTCAAATTGATAGATATTGATCATCACTTCTTATGCAGCCTGTGACTGCTGGTTGCATCATTGCTGGGAGCGCGTCTGTGTCCCTGCTACCAGGTAGGTTTCCGACCTCGGAAGGACGGCAGGCTGAATCAACCCACCTGGTTTTAACTCAACGGGCCAGGGGCTCAAACAGAAGACCCTAAGATCATAAGACAGCCACCTTAACCGGTATGTCAACACCTTAACCCTGAAACCAGGTATGTCAACACCTTAACCCTGAAAGCAACACCAGGTTTAGTTTTATTTATTTATATATTTAAATATATTTCCCGTGGTTTTTCTCCATTTCAAATACTCAAAGTACCTGGATGTGCCCCAATTCCCCCCAATCTTCATGTTGAGCTACTTTTCAAAATAATGAGCGGGTTGCCATGACAATTGAGATGGGAATGACGTCATTCTCTCGTTTCTACAAACGTATAAAGATCTTTGTTACTCATCAAATTATATCTGCTAAATGCAGTAAAGGGAAACAAAGGAAAACCTCATCCAACATTTCAAAGAAAACACATTGCAACGGTCACATTTAGTGACGGGTTCGACGAGCCCGTGTGACGTCTTTACTAGACCTTTTTATGACCACGTAGTACAAAAATAGCGTCACCGAGGCGCGTTTCTCACGTACGCACGTACACAGTACGGCAGCAGGTTGACATGCACGACCACATCGAAAGCACAGCGTGATTCAGGGTTTGATTCCAGTAACCATGGTAACCATTTTGATTTATTCATCTGGTGTAACGTTTATAAATTAATTAAAGCGGAACGACCACGGTCGGTCATCATCGTCATCATCTCCGTAAGGTTAAACAACATCGAGCGGCTGTTGAATGTACAAGTCTGTCCGCATCGCTGGGTTCGTGCAGCTGACTTCATGAGGGGGGCTGGGGGGCTGGGGGGCGTAAGGTTTGGGGGCTCGGGGGGGTAAGGTTTGGGGGCTCGGGGAGGTAAGGTTTGGGGGCTCGGGGAGGTAAGGTTTGGGGAGGGGGTAAGGTTTGAGGGCTGGGGAGAGTAAGGTTTGAGGGCTGGGGGGGGGGGGGTGGTAAGGGTTGGGGGCTGTTAAGGTTTGGGGGCTGAGGGGTGGTAAGGTTTGGGGGCTGGGGGGGTGGTAAGGTTTGTGGGCTGGGGGGGTGGTAAGGTTTGGGGGCGGGTGGGTAAGATTTGGGGACTGGGGGTGGTAAGGTTTGGGGGCTGGGGGGGGGTAAGATTTGGGGGCTGGAGAGGGTAAGGTTTGGGGGTTGGGGGTGGTAATGTTTGGGGGCTGGAGGGGGGGGTGGTAAGGTTTGGGGGCTGGTAATGTTTGGGGGCTGGGGGGGGGTGGCAAGGTTTGGGGGCTGGGGGTTGCAGGAGGAAGTGGGGGTGCATACGGCACAGAGAGACGGTTTCCCCAGCACATGCAAGACCCTGGGGGCTCTCTTTGCATGCAAGGTGCGTGGCTCCCTCCTGCCCTCGGCGCTCAGATGAGGATGACGAGGTGGATGATGAGATCGACGTTCCGTGCAATGATTCGCGTACGTTAACATTATGTACAGTATCATACATGTACAATCATCAAGATCGTCCGACGGGCAATCTAGCTGCCGCGTCTTGCGGGTTTGGCGAAGTAAGGTAGGGGGAGATGATGGAAAAGACCCTCCTCCTGAAGGCTGGATCCCGCATGCAGACCCCGCTTGGCAGCGCCGGACCCCGCACCAGGCGACGGCTTCACGGTCCATCGGCGGCGAAAGAAGACTCGTCCCAGGTAAGGGAGCTACCGGTCCAACGCTATGGTCCAGGAGACCGGAGCATCCCGGGAACATTCGCCCTTGAGGTCGGTGAACATCTGAGTGAAGTAGTGAGGATCCGCGTTGATCCTGAGCATCTGTGCGCTCATGGTGCTGATGATGCGGAGCGCGCGCTCCCAGAACGCGTCCTTGTCGCTCTCCACCAAGAAGGGCTTCAGGGGGTACGAGATCTCGTTGCCCATGTACGAGTAGGACAGGTACAAGCAGGTGAGCAGGGTCGCGCGGAGCTCGTCTTCGCTCGCCAGCGATTCGGGAACGGCGTCTCGGCAAAGCAGGTACAGGAAGACCACGTTGGCGGGGGTCACGAACGCCTGGTCCTGCCATCCCTGGAGGAGCAGCGCCCGGTCCACGCCGCGGATCCACAGCACGGGCTCCGCGGGGGACACGTGCTTCAGGCGGTAACAGCGGCGGCACAAGAACTCGCCGAGGCAGCGGAGCAGCTCCGAGGTGGACGCCTGGACGACGACCCTCCGAGGAGTGGCCGCTCCGTGGAAGCCGGTCTTGGAGCGGGTCGTGGCCGCCGCCTTGCCCTGAACTCCCGCGTTTTTCGCTGTGGACACCGCGGGCACGTGACCGGCGAACGCGCTCAGGTTCGCGCACGAAGCGGACTTCTTGAGGTTCTCGTTGTTGAGACGACCCACACCTGGCTGCGCCTTCTTCGCGCTCTTCTTCTTGGTCGACACGGCCACGAGCCTTTTCCACGCCTGGCCCGGCAGCAGGATCGAATGGCGTCCCAGGGACTTCTCTCTGGCATTCTTGCTGTTTTGTACGGCTGTGTAACGACCCAGAGGTGCTTCCTCAAGAACGCCCTTTCTCCCGCCAGGAGATAGCGAGAGCGCCGCACCCATGGTCGATCCTTTCACGCACTCCTTCTCAACCTGGTCGGTTTCTGCTGCTGCACCGGCTCGACCAGGGTCACTAGCGCAGCAACAACAACAACAACAAAACAACAAAAAATCACCACCAACTTATCAGCAATGACGAATGCAAAATGAACGGAGCCTGGAGGACGTGAGGAGCCTGCAGCTTGAGTGCTGATGTCGAATGTATGGAGGAGATGAACACGGACGGGGATTGGGGGAGGGGCCGAGCTTGAGTAAAGCGGCGCGGATTGGTCGAACAGCGGGCTATGATGCTCCGCCCCCGCACGACTATGCTAATCTGTGCGGCAGAGCCTGGGCAGTTAGACACACGTGAGCATCATGTTTTCTTGTTAAAGACAATTTTTCCTTACCTGCTCCATTCTACAAACACACACACACACACACACACACACACACACACACACACACACACACACACACACACACACACACACACACACACACACACACACACACACACACACACACACGTATATGTGCATGCACGCACACACACACACACACACACACACACACACACACACTTACTTATATGTACATGCACACACACACACACACACACACACACACACACACACACACACACTTATATGTACATGCACACACACACACACACACACACACACATATATATATATGTACATGCACGCACACACACACACACACACACACACACACACACACACACACTTATATGTACATGCACACACACACACACACACACATGCATATGTACATGCACACACACACATATATATGTACACACACACACACACACACACACACACGTACATGCACACACACACACACACACACATGTACATGCACAAACACACACACACATATATGTACATGCACACACACACACACACACACACGTACATGCACACACACACACACACACACACACACACACACACACACACACACACACACACACACACACACACATAAATGTGCATACACACACACACACACACACACACACACACACACACACACACACACAGACGTACGTACGTACGTCGCTTACAGTTGAGCTCAAACCTACCAAAGACCCGCACAGTTATCTCGAAATGAATCATTTTATAGGCAGTCATAACCACGATGACGTCACCGCCGAAGCAGCGTTCTCGTCGCGGCAACCTCAAAGGACAATGTCGAGTGACGTCACAGATCACATTGCGTTGACCGCTCTCTATCAGCAGCAGTAACAATGACGCAAGATTTACACGGATGTTCCATGTGAACAATTTGCTGTTTATCTTTAGCTTCTTTCCACTGATGTCTGATTGTAACGATGTTGATACCAAAGATCTTATTTGTATGTGGAGGTAGGTCAGGTAGCGGAGGTAGCGGGGCGGACGGTATTCAATGTTATGAGGAGGTAGATATCGCAGATCGGATAGTTCATGTGTCCTGACTTGCATGGACTAGGTACGAGTACCCGACTGCAAAGCCGCAATGAGCCGGCGAAGCCAAAGCCGATTGCCACTATTTTACCCATCACTGTGGCATCAGTAGGTTAGGTAGTTGGTAGTTAAATTGATAAAATTTACTTCTTGATTAATTCGGTGAATTCCGTCTCAACTTCGGATATTTCCGGCCGTGAAAAACTATCCCCGACGGCCGCGAGATTTCAAAAAAAAATTCTTCGTCAATTTTAGAATATTTGACGCCGTTTTCAGCGTCCGAAACGCGTAATAAGCTTTTTAAAAAGATTTTTCAAATGCTCGAATCTCATTGGTTCCGGTGTTTGGTGACGATTTTCGTTGAACATAACGAGGTTGGTCTTGACGTATTTTAATTACAAATTAGAGGTGCATTAGATTGTGAATCAAACAAAGACGGGTGAAAGAAACTCCTATTGAACGTTTTTCAATTTGTTATGCATACTTCCGCATCCGCAAGATGGCGGCCTCCATTGAGCTTCGGAATTCTCAAGCCAAGGCATAATCTGGTTTTCGACATAATACGTACGCGTTCATTCACAACACCGGCTTCGCCGGCTATAATTAACTATAATGAAGGGTTTAAGGAAGATATGCAAATTGAGGAGAGTCGGTGACGTCATGGTTAGAACGTCCGCTCTGACACTGAGTCTGGGAGGTCGGCGGTTCGAACCTGACACCGAGCCGTGACGTCATCAGCAGACACGTTTCGTGCTGTTTCCTTGATTGATGGATGACGCCCAGTAATTAAAAAAGGACTGAGCACCGATAAACAACAATAGGTTGGTAAAAATAGCGCAGGATTACATGGGCCTATTGGCTTCTTCTTCTTCCTCCCCCTGCGTTCCTTGTTAAGGGGAATCCATGTTATTGTAGCGGTTACCGGAAGCATGACACAATCACCTTGCACTGGCCGATGACGTAATCGGCGGGCGGTTACTTGCCCGGACTCGCCCGGACGTGTCCGGACTTGCCTTGCCCGGGCGGACTCTCGATTTGCATACCACGCCCCGTTGAGAGGCGTGGCTGACTTATTTGCATACCACGCCCCGCCTGAGAGGCGTGGCTTTTGTGTGGTGAACTTTTGATATAAATTGCCGCCCGTGTTAACTCCACAATTGGTGACCCCTTTTCGAGAACACGGCGATGGAGTCATCTGTAGCTTTGAAGCTCCCTGGCTTCTGGGAATCACACGCAGCCGTCTGGTTCGCCCAGGCAGATTCTCTCTTCGCCCTGCGGAACACCACGGAGGACACGATGCGCTACCACCACATGGTCTCCGCTCTCAACGCCTCCACTGCTGCCCGGGTCCTGAGCTTCCTACAGAACCCGCCGAACGCCGACAAATACGGCGCGCTCAAAGGCCTACTCCTCGGTGCGTTTGGACTCACGGAGACCGAACGCGCGCGACAGCTGCTCGACCTCCTGGACCTGGATGAGGCCCGTCCATCCGAGCGCATGGACCACATGCTGGCTCTACTCGGCGACCACAGCCCGGATTTCCTCTTCCGCGAGCTGTTCCTCCGGCAGCTACCCGGGCAGGTACGGTTAGCTTTGGCTAACTCGCCCATCACGGACCCTCGCGCCCTGGCCAAGGAGGCCGATAAATTTTTCTCGGCCAGGCGACACGTCGGAGCGGCTGCCTGGAACCCTGGGCCGACCGAGGCAACGCCCGCGCCACGACCGGCGCCACCACCGGCCGAGTCAGCGCCACTGGCGGCAGTGGCCGCCGCGACGCCCCGTCGACCAAACCCGATGCGACCGCCGGAGCCTCCACCAGAGCGGACCATGTGCTACTACCACGCCAGGTTCGGGCAGAAGGCCAGAACGTGCTGCCCACCGTGCACTTTCGGCAGGTCGGGAAACGACCAGGCCGGCGCTCGCTGCCTGCCATGAGCGTCGGCCATTCAGGCAGCCTTCTGTTTATCACGGACACAGCGTCCGGGCGGCGTTTTGTGTGCCACACCGGCGCTCAGCTGAGCGTGATACCCGCCTCGGTGCAGGACAAACAGGCCGCGCTTTGCGGCCCCGCCTTGGTCGCCACAAACGGCTCCTCCATCCGCACCTTCAGTTCGCGCAGCGTCGCACTCTGCTTTGGGGGCCAGCGCTTCAGGTGGGACTTCATCACGGCGAACGTGCCCATGGCCTTGCTGGGTGCAGATTTTCTGTGCGCGCATGGGCTTTTGGTGGACGTCAAACGGCGTCGACTCATCAACGTGGAGACCTTCAGCTCACTCGCTTGCTCATTGAGCGGCTCCGCACCAACCAAGCTAGCCTGCGCACTCCCGGCCACGGATGATTTCACCCGCCTGCTCGTCGAGTTTCCCGCCCTCACGCAGCCGACGTTTTCGGCCGTCGCCGTCAAACACGGCGTCGAACACCACATCCCGACCACAGGTCCACCGGTCCACTCCAGGGCTCGTCGCCTCGACCCGACCAAACTCGCCGTGGCGAAGGCGGAATTCGATGCGCTGGAGCGATTGGGCATTGTGCGGTGCTCGAATAGCGCGTGGGCCTCGCCCCTGCACATCGTGGCCAAACCGGGTGGCGGATGGCGACCATGCGGCGATTACCGCCGCCTCAACGACGCCACCACCCCCGACCGGTACCCAATCCCACACATACAGGACTTTTCCGCCCGTTTGGCGGGGCGGGTGATCTTTTCCAAGGTCGACCTCATTCGGGGCTACCACCAGGTACCCGTCCGGCCAGGCCTTCCAGCGGCTGATGCACAGCGTGCTGCGTGACCTCACCTGCCTTTTCGTCTACTTGGACGACATTCTCGTCGCCAGCACTTCCCGGGCGGAGCACCTCATCCAACTGCGCACGCTTTTTGAGCGCCTCGGCCAGCACGGCCTCATCATCAACCCGGCGAAATGCCAGTTTGGCGTAACGGCCGTCGACTTCCTGGGGCACCGCATCACGAAGCGCGGGGCCATCCCGCTGCCTACCAAGGTGGAGGCAGTCACAAGTTTCCCACGCCCCGCTCCATCAAGGCCCTACAGGAATTTTTGGGGATGGTAAATTTCTACCACCGGTTCGTGCCTCGCGCCGCCCAACTCATGCGCCCCCTGTACGAAGCCCTCCGGGGCAAGCTGGCCAAGCACGACGTCGCCTGGACCCAAAGAGATGGATGAGGCGTTCACGGGCGCTAAGCTGGCCCTCGCCAACGTGACCATGCTGGCGCACCCGGCGCTCGACGCACCCATCGCCCTCACCACGGACGCTTCCGACTACACGGTGGGCGCCGTGCATGAACAGTGGGTGAACGGGGCTTGGCAACCGCTGGCCTTCTTCAGCCGGCAGCTTCGCCTTAACAAGCGCAAGTATAGCGCTTTCGACCGCGAGCTCCTAGGCCTTTACCTGGCCGTTCGCCACTTCCACCATCTTTTAGAGGGCCGCCCGTTCACGGCGTTTGTGGACCACAAACCCCTGGTCTTCGCCATGGCCAAGGTTGCAGAGCTGTGGTTGGCCCGCCAGCAGTGCCACCTCTCCGCCATGTCCGAATTTACGACGGACATCCGGCACGTCGCGGGCAAAGACAACGCTGTGGCCGATTGCTTCTCCCGGTCTGGCGCGAACGCCGTCCACCTCGGTGTGGACTTCGCCCGCATGGCGGCCGATCAGACCGCCGACCCCACGGTGCAAGCCCTCCGGACAGCGGACACAGGCCTGCGGTTGGCCGACGTCCCCTTCGAGGACACAAGCACAGTTCTCCTGTGCGACGTTTCCCTGGGCCAACCTCGCCCCATCGTGCCCACCGGATGGCAGCGGCACATTTTTGACGCCCTCCACGGCCTTTCCCACCCGGGTCGGAAAGCGTCGCAGAAGCTCGTGGCAGCAAAGTTCGTCTGGCATGGGCTCCGTAAGGACGTCCGCGACTGGGCCAACGCCTGTGTCGCCTGCCAGCGCGCGAAGGTCCACCGGCACACCCAGGCCCCGTTGGCACCATTTGACGTGCCCGCGCGGCGCTTCGACCACATCAATGTGGACGTGGTGGGACCCCTTCCCTCCTCGCGGGGCTTCACCCACCTCCTCACGATGGTGGACAGGACCACCAGGTGGCCAGAGGCCATCCCGCTGGCTTCAACAACATCCGCCGACGTGGCGCAGGCCTTCATTGGCACCTGGATTGCCCGTTTTGGTGCCCCCTCGGACATCTCCTCCGACAGAGGCCCGCAATTCACTTCCGAGCTTTGGGGCGCGTTCGCCCAGGCCTTGGGGGTCAAGCTACACCGCACCACGGCCTACCACCCCCAAGCCAATGGCTTGTGCGAGCGGTTCCACCGCTCGATGAAGGCCGCTCTCAGGGCCAGCCTCCAGGACGACGGTTGGGCCGACAGGCTCCCGTGGGTCCTATTGGGCCTCCGAACGGCCCCTAAAGAGGACCTCCAGGCTTCCACTGCTGAGCTGGTCTACGGCCAGCCACTGCGCGTGCCGGGCGAGTTCATCCCTGACGCCACCGGCCCCTGGTCTGCGGCTCGCCAACGCTCGGTCCTCCAGGAGGCCGCCAGGAGATTTTTCCCCGTGCCCATGTCCCACCACGGCTGCCCCCAACCCCATGTCCCCCCAGCACTTCGCACTGCGGAGTACGTTTTTATCCGGAACGACACACACCGGGGACCGCTACGGCCGCCGTACGATGGACCTTTCTGGGTCCTGAAGAGGGACGACAAGTCGTTCATCATTGACATCGGCGGCAAACCGGACCGTATCTCCGTGGACCGCCTCAAGCCGGCCCATTTGGATCTCGACCAACCTCCACGGTTGGCCCTTCCTCCACGACGGGGCCGTCCCCCGTCAACCAAGCCCCCCGCCCGACCATCCACTGCCACGCCACCTACCACCCCCACACAAATCGCCAGGGGTCGTTTCGGCCGGGTCTTCAAGACCCCCCTCAAACTGACTCTCCCGGTGCAAGTTAATTCTGGGGGGGCACATGTAGCGGTTACCGGAAGCATGACACAATCACCTTGCACCGGCCGATAACGTAACCGGCGGGCGGTTACTTGCCCGGACTCGCCCGGACGTGTCCGGACTTGCCTTGCCCGGGCGGACTCTCGATTTGCATACCACGGCCCGTTGAGAGGCGTGGCTGACTTATTTGCATACCACGCCCCGCCTGAGAGGCGTGGCTTTTGTGTGGTGAACTGTTGATATAAATTGCCGCCCGTGTTAACGGGCTATTCAGTGCTTTTGGGTTTTTTCGAGTTGAGCTAAAATAAATAGCTCAGTGAAACTTCGTTCCTGGTGTCGTCCATTTTGTCTGGCTTTTTTTTTCTTTTTCTTTTTTTTGTTTGTATACTGAATCGAGGCTCGTGAAAGAGCTAACATTTATTTCACAAACAAATCAACCAGACAAACAAAATATATAAAAAGAGGGAGCGGAAGACAAGATGGGGAGAGGAGGGGAAGCACACAAACACAACATTTGAGAGCAGGGAGGAGAGTGGGAGGGAGAGGGCTTGGGGGGAGGAGGCGTGGGAAGGGCGGGGGGGGGGGGGGAAGGTATAAAACACAAGGGGACCGAAATTAGCGGGGGTAGAAAAGATCAAGGTTTTGGATGGGGGAGGATAAGAGATGGTGGTGAACAGCTGTTTTAAAGACCTGGAGGGTGGAGTGGGATTGAAGAGAGTGAGGGAGTTTGTTCCAGAGGCGGGAGAAAAGAGGAATGAAGGAGTGAAGGTGAGCAGAGAGTCTTGATTTTGGCAGTTTAACCATAAGAGGGTTGCAGGCAGATCTTGTGCGACCTGTAGGAATATTTGGGGGACAGAGCCCAGAGAGAGCTGGGGGGGCAAGGCCAGAGAGGAGTCGGTAGAAGACGGAAAGACCACCAACCTGCCTGCGGTGAGTGAGTGAAAGGCCCTTGGAGTTAGCTTCATCGCGGGAGATTCCAATGATTCTGAACGCTTTGGTTTCAACAGCGTGAAGATGAGCGAGGTGTGAGACAGGAGCACCAGACCAGAGGGGAGAGCAGTGTTCCATAGAGCTGCGGATGAAAGCCTTGTAAGTGGTGAGGAGCTCAGGTGTACCAAGCAAGGACTTCGCATGACGGAGGATGCCCAGTCGGCGACTGGCTTTGGAGGCCAGATTTGAAATGTGGTTTTCCCAGGAAAGATCATGGCAGATAGTGAGACCCAAAAGATTGAGTGACAGAACTTCTTGGAGAGGATTATTCAGAAAGTGGATGGGAGGGTTGTCCAGTCGGTCTTTTCGGAGAGACATCGTAAGAGTGTGAGATTTGTCAGGATTGAAAGACATGTTCCATTTGTTTGCCCAGTCTGTGATTTTGTCCAGGTCTGCAAAGAGTGAGGAGGCTGCAGACTGCCGATCTGAGGGATGAGGAATGGAGCGACAGAGAGTAGAGTCGTCAGCAAAGAGATAGAGAGGATTTTCAAGAGAGTCAGAGAGATCATTGATGAAGATCGCGAGCATAGCTCCACATTATGAATATATTACGAGTACCCGACTGCAAATCCGCAATAAGCCGGCGAAGCCAAAGCCTCTTGCCACTATTTTACCCATCACTATGGCATCAGTAGGTTAGGTAGTTGGTAGTGGGTAGGTGTAGTAGGTACCGTACCTAGTTCAAAATGACACCATTTGCATTCTGGATGAGATTAAAATTTATAAAATTTCCTTCTTGATTAATTCGGTGAATTCCGTCTCAACTTCGGATATTTCCGGCCGTGAAAAACTATCCCATATGGCCGCGAGATTTCTAAAAAATAATTCTTCGTAAATTTTTGAATATTTGACGCCATTTTCAGCCTCCGAAATGTGGTAAAAAGCTTTTTTGAAATATTTTTTCAAATGCTCGAATCTCATTGGTTGTGGTGTTTGGTGACGATTTTCGTTGAAGATAACCAGGGCCCGTGTGGGCCCGGGGAACGAGGTTGGTCTTAAAGTATTTTAATTACAAATTAGAGGTGCATAAGATTGTGAATCAAACAAAGACGGGTGAAACAAATTCCTATTGAACGTTTTTGCAATTTTTTTATGCATACTTCCGCATCCGGAAGATGGCGGCCTCCATTGAGTGATTTGGTTTTTGAAATATTTTTTCAAAAGCTCGAATCTCATTGGTTCCGGTGTTTGGTGACGATTTTCGTTGAAGCTAACCAGGCCCGTGTGGGCCGAGGTTGGTCTTAAAGTAATTTAATTACAAATTAGAGGTGCATAAGATTGTGAATCAAAAAAAGACGGGTGAAACAAACTCCTATTGAACTTTTAAAAATTTGTTATGCATACTTCCGCATCCGCAAGATGGCGGCCTCCATTGAGCAATTTGGTGCTTCAAAGCTTCAAAATTCTCAAGGGATCCAGCAAAATCTGGCTTTTCAACATAATACGTACGCGTTCATTCACAACACCGGCTTCGCCGGCTACTAGTACCCGACTGCAAAGCCGCAATGAGCCGGCGAAGCCAAAGCCTCTTGCCACTGTTTTACCCATCACTATGGCATCAGTAGGTTAGGTAGTTGGTAGTGGGTAGGTGTAGTAGGTACCATACCTAGTTCAAAATGACACCATTTGCATTCTGGATGAGATTAAAATTTATAAAATATCCTTCTTGATTAATTCGGTTAATTCCGATTCAACTTAGGATATTTCCGGCCGTGAAAAACTATCCCCTCCGGCCGCGAGATTTCTAAAAAATAATTCTTCGTCAATTTTAGAATATTTGACGCCGTTTTCATCGTCTGAAATGTGGTAAAAAGCTTTTTTGAAATATTTTTTCATATGCTCGAATCTCATTGGTTCCGGTAATTGGTGACGATTTTCGTTGAAGATAACCAGGGCCTGTGTGAGCCCGGGGAACGAGGTTGGTCTTAAAGTATTTTAATTATAAATTAGAGGTGCATAAGATTGTGAATCAAACAAAGACGTGTGAAACAAACTCCTATTGAACTTTTTCGCAATTTTTTATGCATACTTCCGCATCCGGAAGATGGCGGCCTCCATTGAGTGATTTGGTTTTTGAAATATTTTTTCAAATGCTCGAATCTCATTCGTTCCGGTCTTTGGTGACGATTTTCGTTGAAGATAACCAGGCCTGTGCGGGCCGAGGTTGGTCTTAAAGTATTTTAATTACAAATTAGAGGTGCATAATATTGTGAATCAAAAAAAGACGGGTGAAACAAACTCCTATTGAACTTTTTTCAATTTGTTATGCATACTTTCGCATCTGCAAGATGGCGGCCTCCATTGAGCGATTTGGTGCGTCAAAGCTTCGAAATTCTCAAGGGATCCAGCAAAATCTGGCTTTTCAACATAATACGTACGCGTTCATTCACAACACCGGCTTTGCCGGCTATTAATTTCAACAGTGTCAGAAAGCACTGAATTACATCATTAATAATGTCACGTGGTAAGAACTAATATAGACTGAGAAAAACACAACTACATACAGTAAAGAAAGGTGGGGCTCAAGACCCGATCGAGACCTGGGGGCTAATTATCTGGTTTTATCTGGGGTCAATTTTGTTTTAATCCAAACAGCCCTCAACTTTCCTCTGAATGAAAGAGGAGGCCATGCAAAGTTTGGTCGCACTGGTCCCTGCAGGGTCCGAATGCATAAACTAACAAACAAAACTTTCTTCTTTATACATTAGATAGCAGAGTACCCACCCTCTGGGTGGGTTGACTCCCGAAATGTGTTGGCCCCCTGGGTGGGTTGACTCCCTGGGTGGGTTGGCCCCCTGGGTGGGTTGACTCCCTGGGTGGGTTGGCCCCCTGGGTGGGTTGACTCCCTGGGTGGGTTGACCCCCTGGGTGGGTTGGCCCCCTGGGTGGGTTGACCCCCTGGGTTGGTTGGCCCCCTGGGTGGGTTGCCCCCCTGGGTGGGTTGAGTTTGTGCCTTACTTGCTGAAAAAAGTATAGTCTGTGTTTCCTAAGAAGACTATAGATGTTTGTGTGGCGTGCACTTAAAATATTCTACATGGTTTAAAGCACAGATTCTTAACCACCGGTCTGCAGAAAAAAAGATACCGGTCTGTGGAGTAACGACAGAAATTTTTTTGTACACCGCTCCTTTCCTATTCCATCTCCAAGTGTTGCATGACGTAAACTAGAAAATAAGTGACATTCAAAAAAATCTCGTGTGCATGCTGAACTTAGACCACCCTCCATGGAGAAATCTGGCACACCGACACAGTCATCCAAGTCTTTGGATTTGACCTCCATATGACAGGAAGCTGTGCCTTGAGGTAGCCCTTCACCGCTCGAGGGTTTTCGGAGTGGTACAGTGGGAGCTTCATTTTTAGATAACTTTTCACAATCAAATTGACTGCAGATGCAAAGATTCCATGTGCTGTATCAACCAATTTTATTGTTCCTTCACCATGCTGTCTTTTGATAACGTCTTTCACCACACACTCATCATACACGACGCGGCATTTAACAGCTATAATCCTCACAGGTAAGTTTATAAATAAAAGAGGAGTACCTATCCCAAGTGACGGGAAAAGTTTAAGTTAATCTATCAATTTAAATAATATTTCATGGACTTTAAAATGGTCAATTGTGTTGCACTCGTGGATTCGCTGAGAACAAAATATCTGAGATGCTTATACCACCTACTGCAAAATGGTGGTGCAACATCGGGCCGCGGAGGTTGGAAATTGGCTAAAAAGAGGACAACACATCCTGGTTGTGTAATATAATCTGGCATCAACATTACTTACACCTGTTCTCCTGTCATTTCAAATGTCGGGGTGGACAGGGTGGATACACAAGGAAACTTCTTATCCCTCCCTATCCCCCTCTCCCCTCTCTTTCCCACACTCCCTCCTCCTCTCACTCCCTCCCCTCTCTGCCCCATTACTCTCCCCATCCCCCTCTCCCCCTCCACCACCCCTCCCTCCCAATGTCCTGAGATAATTCACTAAATCTGAATATAAAATGGTTGGAAAGTTCATCTCTCCTCTGAACCTTGCTGTATTCAGCAATTCATACAGGTGTGTTTTGCCTTTAACCTGTTTTGTTATAATATCGCTCCCTAGACAAAGTGTCCAACATATTGACATATCCAAGCTTTGGAACAACCTTTGACCCTGATTAATTTGGCCATGAAACACATGAAGCACAATAACTCAACCAATAGTGAACGTTTTAAAAAAAACTTTGCGGAGCTTAAACTGTCCTGAAGAACTGGAGGGAAGAATGAGATTAAAGAGAATGTGGAAGTTGGTTCTATAGGCAGGAAAAAAAAGAGGAACAAATGAGAGGAGGTGAGCACCACTACACCCATACTAGGGCCTAGTTACAACTATTGCAGGTAGTTTGTCCTTCAACAGTTGAGGATGTGTGCTTGTGGGGGTTGAGGTGATGGGGTGGGAGGAGGTGCCTGGTTTCCAAGTGGATGTGTAGGCCTTATATGTACTTTGGACATGTTAGGGTATCTAATTTTGTGGGACAGTATGTGCATATATGTGTCCGGGTGTGCAGATACATCCCAGGAGATTAAAGTACCGTACACGTGTTTCAGGAGTGAAGCAATCCGTGCAATTAATGTTGTGGTTTCTGGAAGGAAGCGTTTGATTACCTTCAGGAAAGAAGTGGGAAAGATGTTGGCAATTGTGGAAGTGTAAAATTTATGAAGCAAGTAATTTCTATGAGCTGCAACCTGCTCACCTCGTGTGCAAGTTTTTTTTTGTGATTTCCATGCAGAAGTTGAGATTTCCTTCAGTCGGCGAATTATCTCCGACACTCTGACCAAATTTGTTTGCTCGAGAAAAGTAAATTCTTAGTAGAGGCAATGGTAGACCACATATTGTCATGGCAAAATCATTTTTATGACTGAGGGTAATATGATTACAAATTGGGTGTTTTTTTGGAAATAATGTAATGTTAGATCGAGTATGCCTTACTGAAGTTCCATAAGCAAATTGAAGCAAAGATATTGTTTTCTTGGTAAATAATAAAATAATACAGCTGGGTCCACGATGTCTGACTCGGCTGCCTGAAGTAATTAGCATTCACTGAATTGCTTTACAAATCCCATTGTGTTTGGTAAAACTAGTGAATAATCGACTCAGTACGAGGTCGAAGCTAACATTGTTTTGATAAGTAAATGCAAAATACATGGTAATTATTTTGCAGAGTTGGACAAAGAGTTCCCTGATACAATAGAAGTGGATGAGTTACTCTGCACTGGCCGATGGGGGATGGGCCCAGTGCACCTTTTTTTACTTCCACTTACAAGTTAATCTAACAGATAGTTTTATGGAATTGTCAACGTTCTCAGTAAATCTTTCAAAAGAACGATAATTAAACACTGAATCAAATAAAGCTTATAGCTTATTAGGGTTTGATAAAAGTTAAGTCTAAAGTGTAAAATCCTATAAACCTATTCCAAATATCCGCCACGTACATGCAGTCTGGTAGGCTAGCTATCTCTGGCTCTCTGATCCAATATCTTCTCAGTAAAAATCTTTTGTAAGGGTATATACAGTATATAGGTTTATACCTCTTATATATGATTTTGACTTATGAGGGAAAAGATGAGTTTGCAGGTTGACAAAGGATGTGGTTGTCATAGCTACTGAGTGACCTATTATAATAATAATAATAATAATAATAATAATACATTTATTTTGTATAGCGCTTTTCAAGAAACCCAAAGACGCTATGATGCATTGCATTGCAATTGCATTGCATGCCATGTACGTAAAACAAAGACAAAAAAAGCAAAAATACATAATTAAATAACCAATTCACTATTGATTAAATAAGGACTTTCTTATTTAATTGCATGCCTGTTTTGAAGTTTTAACATGACTTATCAAAACTCATGTTACTAGTGTGTTAATTTACAATATGGTATGATAACCCTTGCATCAACTGGCAGAATACTCAGGTCCTGTGGAAACAATGATGTTAACAATAAATGAATTACAGATAAAACCACAGAATGGTAAATCATTTGGTATAGTTTTAATAATAAAGGCACTGTAATTATTTAATTATGACTAAGGGTAATATGGTTAACTAGAATCCGGGCACTCGGTAGAGCGCATACCTTCGCCGCAGCTACTGTTCTGTACTTGGCATGGGAGTGTATGCGATGTGAAACTTTATGTGAAATGCGATCGATTTTTAAAAATCAGAATTTGAGCAAATCTGTTTCATTCGTCTGTTAATATGCCTCCCCGATTGACAAATCTGCAATTTGAATTTCATTTGAGGTTGAAATGATTGCGGGAGATCGCGTTATAGTGATGACGTCTTGGATGGACATCCTCTTCTTCAGTCGCTCATAACTTTGAGTGAAATACGATCGAGTTAAAAATAGTCAGAATTTGAGCAAATCTGTTTCATTCGTTTGTTAATATGCCTCATCTCTTGACAAATCTGCAATTATAATTTTTTTTGAGGTTGAAATGATCGCGGGAGATCGCGTTATAGTGATGACGTCCTGGATGGACATCTTCTTCTTCAGTCGCTCATAACTTTGAGTGAAATACGATCGAGTTAAAAATAGTCAGAATTTGAGCAAATCTGTTTCCCAAAATCTAATCAAATGTGTCCCGTATAATAACCAATCATCCCACCAAATTTCATGCAATTCGGTTGAATACTTTTTGAGTTATGCGATTAACATACACACACACAGACATACAAATAAATACACAGCGATCAAAACATAACCTTCCGCTTTTGCGAAGGTAAAGATATGGTGCTTTGAAATAAAGTAAGTAATCTTTGTCCTTGTCGTGTCGAAAATGAGTAAAAGATATATCCACTTATTTCTTATTTATGCTTCACTGAGAATGACCTTCAAATGTTCTTGAAGTCTCCAAGGAGGATTAGAAGGATGATGGCTCCGAAATGTCTGGCAGGAGACAATGGAAAAACAGAAAGCCTCTTTAAAGAATTTGAAATGCAGACCTGCTCTCGGCGGGGAGTACTCCCATCTCAATATTTCACTCGCCCAATCACATTGTATCCCTCGATCCTTGCTCCCTCCCACCTACACTTTGCCTAACCAATCCTACTGCTCTCCTCCCCTCTCTTCGCTCCTCCCCCTCCACTTGCTCCTCCCACTTCAACTTGTATAAAGGTCAGGGCTGACGTCAAAATATTAGGATTATCACTGGGTTTGTAAAATGTTGGTTTGTTGTACTTAGGATTTTACTAGGTTTGTAATGTTGTAAATGTCATACTTAGGATGTTTTACTTGGCTGGTCGATTCTGTATGTTTACACTGTATGTTGACTGTATACTGTGCATGCTACTGTATCCTTATGATGTTTCCTTTGATGTACATCTCTACTGTACCAGGATTTTCACTTGGGACGTTCTGTGAATCTTGCAATGTGCTTTCGTGAATTGTAGTATGCTCTTCTTGGTTGATAAAGGTTATTGTTTTCTTGCTGTGTATTTCCTTGTAGACAGAAAGTGTTGTCCTCCTCGGGAATTAAAATTTGTGAATCTTCTTCTGACAAAAGTTATGGACATTGAATTTCTTGATTCAGCTATTACATACTATCAAAAAAATATCCCTATCACAATGTTTGCCCACAAAGATCCTAAAAATCCCTGTGGTTTCTCAAGGATGGGATTCTGGGTGAGAGACACAAGAACATCAAACATGGACAATCAGTTATTTCACTGAAATAAAGAACGACAGAGGGCGACGTGGTATTGTTACTAGTGTGTAATTAACTAGTGTGTAGTTGTATTAACACACTAGTAACACACTAGTAACAACCTGGTATTCCAGCATCAAACACCATAGGTCTGAACAGATTATAACAGCAAACATTCAAACCAAGAACAGATTTCTCTTCATTCTCAGGAAAGTGTTTGTGGAGGAATGAATGCTTCCGTACCTTGATAAAACGTAGTTGCGCTGGAAGTTTGTTGGAGATTTGAAGGAAGATGGAAAAAGTAAATCCCCAAACGTTCTGTAGGACACAAACAGGTACACCACACCAACACTTCAACATTATTACAGTATAATTACAGCATAACATTATTACAGCTAGCCCCGCCAAACCTCCTGTGGAACGTTTTTGGGTCCCAGCGGATGTTGTCAGGTAGGTAGGAGGTTTCATAAATTCCTCAGTAAAATTATGATTTTGAAATTGACTCGATACGAACATGCCGAGAATCCGGAAGTGGACAGATGACGACAATGAGCTGGTTTGATTATATCTCAACACAATCGTCATTTAAAACAATATTTTGTTAAAGTATCAATTTATGATTGGAATGACCATTGGAATTGAGTGAATACAATTACGATTTTGAATTCGTAATTGTATTCACCCAACCGTACGGAACTGCTCCACATCCGGATTTAAATATTTGTTGATGTCACGAATGTTGGTAAAAGTTTATTTTTTTTAATATTAATGCTATGTTAATGCTTCTGCCCCTCCTCAGACAATTCTCTGGTTTTCTTTATTTTCTCCATGATAATTGTGGGACACACAGTGACACAAAACAGCAGAATGACTCCTTTTCTCCATTCAAACTGGTTGAATGAGTGATTTTTATATTGTAGGCACCTGCAACTCACTACAGGTGAGTTCAATTGCAAAGTAAAGGAGAATCACCTGCTTGAAATGAAATAATTTCTAACAAATTCTAAAAGGTGCCAATAATATTGTTCAGGCCATTTCCGGATTTCTGTGTGGAATAAGCTAACAGTTAGTAATTTTTTTCAGCTTTTTTTTTTTGGTTCTACTGAAAACCAAAGAAATACAAATATGAACACCAAAAGATTTTTTCATTTCAACAATGTTCTGGAAGAAATGGTGCATTATTTGAAAAAAGTGCAAGGGTACCAATATTTTTGGGCTCAACTGTATCTTCAACTACATATAATTATTACACTAATCTGGCTGCAACTACTATGGGTTTTTTGGCCCTCAGCAGTTTAGGATGTGTATTTGTAGGAAGAGAAGGTGCCCGGTTTCCAAGTGGATTTGTAGGCCTTATATGTATTTTGGACATGTTAGGGTATCTAATTTTGTGGGACGGTATGTGACCGGCAGAGAAGATAACTGAGAAGGAAGTTGAGGAAGCGATAAAAGCAATGAAGAGTAGAAAAGCGGGAGGGCCGACGGGAGTTGTGGGAGATATGTTGAAGGCAGCAGGAAGTTGGGGTGTGAAGAGAATGACAGAGATCTGTAATCTGGTGGTGAAAGAAGGCCGCATTCCAGTGGATTGGGAACTGAGTACCCTCGTCCCTCTATACAAGGGGAAAGGTGACCCTCTGGAGTGTGGCTCGTACCGAGCGATAAAGTTATTGGAGCATGGAATGAAGGTATTGGAAAGGGTGTTGGAGAGGAGGATAAGGAAGAAAGTGAAGATCGACGAAATGCAGTTTGGATTTATGCCAGGAAGAGGAACGACAGACGCGCTTTTCATTGTGAAGCAGTTGCAGGAGAAGTACATGGAGAAGAGGAAGAAGTTGTTTCTTGGGTTTGTTGATCTGGAGAAAGCATTCGATAGGGTTCCACATGAAGTATTGACATGGGCATTGGGCATTGAGGAAGTTAGGAGTGGAGGAATGGTTGATCAGAGTGGTGATGGCAATGTACAAAAGAGCGCGCACAGCTGTAAGGACGAAGGACGGGAACAGTGGTGAGTTTGAGGTGAAGGTGGGAGTGCATCAGGGGTCGGTAGTAAGTCCACTACTATTTGTAGCTGTGATGGAGGTGCTGGCTCTGAACGTAAAGGAGGGTTTACCGTGGGAGTTGTTGTATGCAGATGATCTGGTGTTGATTGCGGAAAGTATGGATGGACTGAAGGAAAAGATGAACAAGTGGAAGGAATGTATGGAGACTGTAATGAAATTGTACCTAAGTGGAACCCAGGTGTGATGCTCTCGGTAACCAATGAGAGGCGTCTATAAGAACTCAGACGACCGTTGCTCCGAGACACTCCTGTGACAATTAATCTACGATATGTAGACTCGGATGGTGTGTATATATAGAGAATCTAGGCTTGCTTGCATTGATCGATATTACTGAACTTTCTTATGAGACCATGGTCCTGATATATATTGCATGATTGTATTTCTACAGGATATTGCCAGAGATCGAATTGTCATTAAACCTACCGAAAGGACAATATCGTGGGACTGATTGATTTCCACTACAATTAATGACAATTCTTCTCGCTGTCCAATCGAGAACAAGAGGCGAACGTGAACGACATGGCGGGACACCGTATGATTCAGGTGCCGCAATTTGCAGCCGACGCTCAGGCAGCGGATGCGGGCGTGGAGCTGACACATTGGCTGAAAACTTTGGACAATCAATTCAAAGCCCAAGAAAACGCCGTCTCTGATGAAACGAAATTAGAGGTGCTACAAACAAAGGTGCATCATAACGTTTACCGGGCGATCGAACAGTGCGGGACGTTCGATGCAGCTGTGACAGAGCTGAAACGAATCTACATCAAGAAACGAAGCGTGGTTTATTCTCGGCATCTGCTCGCGGTACGAAAGCAACAGCCCACGGAGACTCTAGACCAATTCGCGCAAGAACTCCGGCGTCTGATGACCGAGAGCACACCGGAGGTACGTGAACAAGTTTGTGATGATCTTGTATGCGATTCTTTCGTCGCGGGAATCAAATCCCCAGTCGTGAGACAACGGCTTCTGGAAGAAGCAGACTTGACGCTCGCTGAAGCCCTTCGGCTGGCTCACATCTATACCCAAGCGAGAGAACAATCCGACGCGTATGACCACTCATATGTCACTGCAGGAACATCTTGGCAAGCTCGACCGGAGAGAGCAACCGCCACGGATGCGGATGCAGCCACGGCATCGCTGCCGGAATCGGAGACCCCAGCCGCTCCCGAGGAGGACCCTGATCCGGGCTTGACAGCTGCAGCAGCTGCCGGACCAAAGCCTGGATGTAACGCTACGTGCTATTTTTGCGGGAATCGACAACACCCCAGGTCGGTATGCCCGGCTCGTGAAGCGGTATGTCATTTGTGCACGAAGACAGGGCATTTTGCGAAGGTTTGCCGAAAGGCGATGCGGGGCAAACGAACGCGATCGACAATGAATGTGCTTATCGCCGAGCCAGCAGGCCGAGCGAGGAGCAGGGCACCTCGCCCGACTTTGATTAGAATCGCACCTCCTCGTGGGCCCCTGGCTGTGCGCTCGACCTTGGTGAGGACCAACGCGCCGACTAAACAAGTGGGGCACATGCGTCAGAACGCGGCGCGACCATCCTTGGCCGGCATTCTTCCGCGCCCCTGCCAACTGTCCGATTCGGCCACCCGAATGGCTAATGTGGGCTTTGAAACTCCGTGCGGGACACGAGCGCCATCTGAAGGCTGCTCGGATGAACTACAAACTCCTGCTAAAGCATGGAAACCTCGAGCCAGCTTCCAAACCCCGCGTGTGACACGAGCGCCCTCCGGAGGCTGCTCGTACGAACGGCAAGCTACTGCGGCATGGAAAACTTTGGCTGGTATTGGATCCACACGCGAAGCGCAACCATCTCGCATGGATGGCTCGATACCTACAGGACCACCTGGCCTGGCTCGGGCTATTATCCCACTTATGATCGAATGGATTTTTGCAAGTGCTTTAGTTGACACTGGGTCTACTGATAGTTATGTTGATTATATCGGTTGGTGCAAAAACATGGATGGCCGATCCTTGGGACCAGACGTCGGATCTTTATGGCCTCTCAAGGGCTTAGGCTTAGCACAAAAGGGGAATGTCGATTGAAGCTTGTGATAAAGGGACGAATGTTTCCGGACGTGCATCTCATGGTCTTACCAGCCTTATGTGTAGATGTTCTGCTAGGACATGATTTTCTTAAGCGACATGGACGATTGGAAATGGAATTTGGTGGCACTGATACGCTTGCTGTGTGTGCTCTTGCAGGGATGGAAATTGAGCCGCTGTCGCTGTTCCCCAATATGACCACGGACTGCACACTTGTAGCGGTTAAATCGCGATGCTACTCACGAGCTGACGCGCAATTCATTGCAGAGGAAACGGCCCAGCTATTAAAGGAAGGTATCATAGAACCCAGCCGGTCGCCATGGCTGGCCCAAGTCCTGGTGGTACGAAGTGAAGCGCATCGCAAACGCATGGTAATCGACTATTCGCAGACGATTAATCGATTTACACAGCTGGACGCCTACCCCCTTCCGGGGATGGACTCCCTGGTTCGACAGGTGGCCCAGTACTCGGTCTATAGCACTCTCGATCTGCGTAGTGCGTATCATCAAACCCCATCTCCGAGGCCGACCGTATCTATACCGTGTTTGAATCGGGTCAAAGGTTATACCAGTTCACCCGGCTACCTTTTGGGGTCACGAACGGGGTCGGGTGTTTTCAGAGGGCTATGGACGACCTCATCGCTAAGGAGAACTTGACCGACATCTTTGTATATCTGGACAATCTTACGGTTTGCGGGCATGACCAGGAACATCATGATGCAAATCTGAAGTGCTTCCTCGAGGTCGCGCAGAGGTATTGCTTGACTATGAATGAGGCTAAATGTCGATACTCCGCACGCACGATAGATCTTCTGGGGTACACCGTGACCCACGGCTCGGTTGCTCCGGATAAGGAGCGTCTGCGACCCTTGCTCGACATGGCCCCGCCCTGCGATCGTGCATCGCTGAAGCGTGCTCTCGGGCTGTTCGCCCATTACTCTAAGTGGGTGCAAAATTTCTCCACGAAACTCCGCCCACTTGTGGACTGCGAAGCGTTCCCCATGAGCCTTGAGGCCAAGGCTGCTTTTCATAGTCTTAAGTCCGACATCGCTGGGGCCGCTGTGGCGACGATTGACGATACCAAATCATTCGTTTTGGAAAGTGATGCCTCGGATCATGCGATAGCAGCGACTCTCTCCTGGGGGGAGGGGCGCCTGGTGGCTTTATTTTCGCGAACTCTCACCTCCGCTGAGTGGAGACATTCGTCTGTCTAAAAGGAAGCGTACGCGATCGTCGAGTCGATTAGGCGTTGGTGTCCCTATTTTCTCGGACGATGCTTCCAAATCATCACGGACCAACAGAGCGTTGCGTTTATGTACGACACTCTGCATGCTCAATGCATTAAGAATGAGAAAATCACTCGCTGGCACATCGAACTCGCCGATTTCTGCTACACAATCAAATATCGCCCGGGAAGGGATAACCTGGTGGCCGACGCCTTATCGCGGCCGGCAACGTGTGCGGGCCTCATATCTTTGGAGGGTCTGCGTGCTTTGCGCGACACCCTGTGTCATCCTGGGGTGGCGCGTTTCGCTCATTTTGTACGATGTCGTAATCTGCCATACTCGGTTGAGGACATTCGCCAGGTCTGTCGCGACTGTACTGTATGTGCTGAACTTAAGCCGCGTTTTTATAACCCTCCCATGGGGACGCTGGTCAGAGCTACTAGGCCGTGGGAGCGATTAGCGATGGATTTCAAAGGGCTGCTGCCGGTATCGAGTAACTCTCGCTACCTGCTCACTATCCTTGATGAGTACTCGCAATTCCCTTTCGCTTTCACGTGTGCAGGCATGACGGCCGCCACGGTTATACGATGTCTGCAGAACTTGTTTTCTATGTTCGGGAACCCGGCCTATGTGCATACCGATCGAGGAGCAGTGTTCCTGTCCCAGGAAGTGAGGAGCTTCTTACTTCAGCATAATGTCGCTTCTAGCTATACCACCCCGTATAGACCACAGGCGAATGGGCAGGTCGAATGCTTCAATGGGATCATATGGAGGGCCGTCACGCTAAGCCTGCGGTCCCTCGGCCGGGGCCTGAATAAATGGGCTTGGTCGTTATCTGCGGCTCTGAACTCAATCAGAGCTTTACTATGTACGGCCACCAACCAGACTCCTCACGAATGGATGTTTCACCATCCAAGGAGCTCGGGGAGTATCCGATCTTTACCTAGTTGGCTTGCTGAGCCGGGGCCGGCCTACCTCAAACATGCGGTTCGCACGAGCAAGTATGACCCACTAGTGGATAAGGTGCAGGTACTCCAGGCTAATCCAGAGCATGCTCGCGTGATGATGGTGGATGGACGCGAGTCCACTGTCTCCGTACGCCACCTGGCCCCTTGCGGGGCCATTGACCCATGCGGGATATCGACGAACCAATTTACAAGTCTATGGACTCTTCCGTGGCTCCACCTATGGAGCATCTATCGACCTTCCCGTCGCCAAACGCACCCCTGCCTGTAGGCACTGTGGTGCCCCCTCCGTCGCCTGCCTCAGGCGGCTACTCCGATGCAGGGGACTCCGGGCTTGGGGATGTAGTACCCGATAGTTTCCAGACGCGTGCTGGCAGGGAAATACACCGCCCTGATCGCTACGGATGGGCCGACTGACATGGACTGACATCGCTGCACTACTAATGCTGCTGCGTGCTTGATTCCTGCCTAGCGGGAGTGTAGTTCTAACGGCGGGGAGAATGTAATGAAATTGTACCTGAGTGGAACCCAGGTGTGATGCTCTCAGTAACCACTGAGAGGCGTCTATAAGAACTCGGACGACCGTTGCTCCGAGACACTCCTGTGACAATTAATCTACAATATGCAGACTCGGATGGTGCGTATATATAGAGAATCTAGGCTTGCTTGCATTGATCGATATTACTGAACTTTCTTATGATTCCATGGTCCTGATATATATTGCATGATTGTATTTTTACAGGATATTGCCAGAGATCGAATTGTCATTAAACCTACCTAAAGGACAATGTCGTGGGACTGATTGATTTCCACTACAGAGACAAAAGGTCTCAAGGTGAATATCGGAAAGACCAAGGTGATGGCAAGTGGTAAAGCATGTGGTGAGGTGGAAAGAACTGGGAAGTGGCCCTGTGCTGTGTGCAGGAAGGGTGTTGGAGTGAACTCCATTCAATGTACAATGTGCGCTCAGTGGATTCATCAAAAATGTAGTGGTCTGAGAGGGTCATTAACCAGTGTGGCAGCTACATTCAAATGTAAGGTGTGCACAGAGGGTGCTGCAGATGGAGGAAATGTTGAGTTGGATCTTGGAGACGGCATGAAGCTGGAAGGTGTGAAAACATTTTGCTACCTCGGAGACATGCTGAATGGAGAAGGTGGATCAGACTCGGCAACGGTTGCTAGAGTGAGATGTGCATGGAAGAAGTTTCAGGAACTGAGTGGCGTGCTGATGAGGAGGGGAGTGTCATTGAAGCTGAAGGGAAAGGTGTATGCTGCATGTGTGAGAAGTGTTATGATTTATGGGAGCGAGACATGGGTAATGAACGTAGAGCAGCAACGAAGGCTGGAAAGGGTGGAAATGCGAATGGTTCGATGGATGTGCGGAGTATCGTTGAGAGAGAGGAAGACAAATGATGAATTGCGAAAGATGATGGGAATAGAGCCTGTGATTGATGCTGTGAAGAGGAACAGGTTGAGATGGTTTGGTCATGTGTTGAGGAAGGATGAAAGTGACTGGTTGAGAAGAGTGATGGAAATGAATGTAGAAGGAAGTAGAGGACGGGGAAGACAGAGAAAGACTTGGCTAAAGATGGTGGAAGAAGAAATGCGGGCAAGGGGGTTAACAAGGAGAGATGCAGAAAATAGGGCAAAATGGAGAAGATTGTCATGGGGACCGCAAGGCTAACCCCCGCTCTAGCATGGAAAATGGCCTTAAAATGCATGTTGTTGTTGTTGTTGTTGTTGTTGGTATGTGCATATATGTGTCCGGGTGTGCAGATACATCCCAGGAGATTAAAGTACCGTACACATGTTTCAGGAGTGAAGCAATCCGTGCAATTAATGTGTGTTGTGGTTTCTGGAAGGAAGCGTTTGATTACCTTCAGGAAAGAAGTGGGAAAGATGTTGGCAATGTTTGCCCACAAAGATCCTAAAAATCCCTTTGCTTTCTCAAGGATGGGATTCTATGTGAGAGACACAAGAACATCAAACATGGACAATCAGTTATTTCACTGAAATAAAGTCGACAGAGGGTGACGTGCTCCCACCTGGGATTCCAGCATCAAACACCACAGGTCTGAACAGATTATAACGTCAAACATTCAAACCAAGAACAGATTTCGCTTCATTCTCAGGGAAGTGTTTGTGGAGGAATGAATGCTTCCGTACTTTGATAAAACATAGTTGCGCTGGAAGTTTGTTGGAGATTTTGAGGAAGATGGAAAAAGTAAATCCCCAAACGTTCTGTAGGACACAAACAGACACATCACCTATTAAATTTATTTCACACCAAACACACCAACACTTCTGAATGATTAAACACAAAACCCGCAGCAAGTGTTGCAGAACCACTTTTCGCACTTGTGCTAGCATTGAAAACCAATTTTTGCACTTGGTTAGTGTTGCAAAACCACTTTCTCCACTTGTGCTGGCATTGAAAACCACTTTTCACACATGTGCTAGCATTGCAAAACCACTTTCCGAACTTGTGCTGGCATTGAAAACCACTTTTCAAACTTCTGCTAGTGTTGAAAACCACTTTTCGCGCTCCTGTTGGTGTTCAAAACCACTTTTTGCACTTGTGTTAGTGTTGTGTTACGGATTCGTCACTTCCGTTGTTGTGGTTCTCATCCACTGTAAACATTTTTGGTTCCATGTACTATTATTGTTATCGTTTAAGTGAAATAGAGATGACTGTTTTCAAAAGGTAAAAAAAAGTTAGTGTTTTATAAAGAAACCGGAAACCGAATCGGGAACCGGAGGAAGAAGAAGAGGAAGAAGAGAGAAAAAGAAGAGGCGGAGTGAGTGCGGTGGACAAGGAGCCGAGCTGCTTGGAGGTTTGGAGCAATCGCTGGTGAACGGGGGTCACTAGCGAACTTTGGGTTTTCCTGGGAAAGGGATTCCCGCGACAGAGTTGTTATCGCTGTGACAGATAAACCTGCATGACAGGTTTTGCGGTTGATTCCGAAGAGAATCATTGGAGTGCCGTTACGTCTAGAGAACGGACCGTTGGCCATTTTGCCTCGCGCACGATTTTGGATCGCTCCTGGCTTTTCACCTCGCTTCAACCATTTTCACAACCATCTAGACGTTAATCTGGTGTGTGTGTGTAACGTGGCTTTTGAGTGGGAATTTGCGGTTCGCCGTTTGTGAGCCGTTGAACGTCCATACCCGAAGGTGTGATTTCCCAGTCGCCTCTTGAGGGTACCTTTGCCCACCTTTGGCAGTGTGACTGTCAACCGAATGGGATTCTGGTCTCGACACAACATCATTCTGACGATCACTGGAGCGTGGATCGACCTTGGTTTGAAGCTAGGACAGAGACATTGGGAATGTTATTTTCGCTCACTTGGACCACAGTGAGTTATATTGTACGAAACTGATGGTACCATCATAGGAATGATATATTGGTTGTCCAATTGATTAATATTGTGATTGTACTGTTATTCTTGTGTGACCTTAGTACAATACTTGTTTGTTGGGAACAATTGGTGTGGTTTCACCATTGATCTTTGACACACAGAATAACACATCTTTCTGCCGTGACTCCTCTCGGGGCTCGGAGGTACAACGTGACCGGGGTTTGGGGAGGAGCACGTAGCAGTTGCAAAACCACTTTTCGCTCTTGTGCTGGCATTGAAAACCACTCTCCGCACTTGAGCTGGTGTTGCAAAACCACTTTCCACACTTGTGCTCATGTTGAAAACCACGTTCTACACTTGTGTGTGTGTGTTGCAAAACCAATTTCAGCACTCATGCTAGTGTTGAAAACCACTTTTCGCATTTGGTTTTGTATATATCAAAACCACTTTCCGCGCCCGTGCTGGTGTTGAAAACCACTTTCCGCGCCCGTGCTGGTGTTGAAAACCACTTATCGCACTTGTGTTAGTGTTGCAAAACGACTTTCACACTTGTGTTAGTGTTGCAAAACCACTTTTCACACTTGTGTTGGTGTTGCAAAACCACTTTTCAAACTTATGTTAGTGTTGCAAAACCACTTTTCACACTTGTGTTAGTGTTGCAAAACCACTTTTCGCACTTGTGTTAGTGTTGCAAAACCACTTTTCGCACTTGCGCCAGTGTTGAAAACCACAATTCGCATTTGTCTTAGAGTTGCAAAACCACTTATCGCACTTGTGCTCATGTTGAAAACCACTTTCCACACTTGTGTTAGTGTTGCAAACCACTTTCTGCACTTGCGCTGGTGTTGCAAACCATTATTCGCATTTGTGTTGGTGTTGCAAAACCACTTCCGCGCTCGTGCTGGTGTTGAAAACTACTTATCGCACTTGTGTTAGTGGTGCAAAACCACATTCCGCACTCGAACTGGCGTTGAAAACCACTTTTCGCACTTGTGTTAGTGTTGCAAATCCACTTTTCGCACTTTCGCTGGTGTTGATAACCACAATTCGCATTTGTCTTCGTGTTGCAAAACCACTTTTCAAACTTATGTTGGTGTTGCAAACCACTTTCCGCACTCGTGCTCCTGTTGTAAACCATTATTCACTGTTGTGTTAGTGTTGCAAAGCCACTTTTCGCACTTGTGCTGGCATTGAAAACCACTTTTCACAAATGTGCTCATATTGCAAAACAACTTTCGGCACGTGTGCTGGCGTTGAAAACCAATTTTCGCGCTCCTGATAGTGTTGAAAACCACTTTTCGCAATTGGGTTAGTGTTGCAAATCCACTTTTTGCACTTGCGCTAGTGTTGATAATCACAATTCGCATTTGTCTTGGTGTTGCAAAACCACTTATCACACTTGTGCCCGTGTTGAAAACCACTTTCCACACTTGTGCTTGTGTTGCAAAACCACTTTTCGCTTTTGTGTTATTGTTGCAAAAACCACTTTATGTGCTCGAGCTGGTGTTGAAAACCACTTTCGGCACTTGTGCGAGTGTTGAAAACCACTTTTCGCAATTGAGTTAGTGTTGCAAAACCACTTATCGCACTTGTGCTCATGTTGAAAACCACTTTCCACACTTGTGTTGAGGTTGCAAACCACTTTCCACACACGTGCTACTGTTGTAAACCACTTTTCGCACTTGTGTTAGTGTTGCAAAACCACTTTTCGCACTTGTGTTAGTGTTGCAAAACCATTTTCTGCACATGTGCTGGTGTTGAAAACCACTTTCCACACTTCAGCTAGTGTTGCAGAACTACTTTCCGCAATTGTGCTGGCATTGAAAACCACTTTCCGCACTTGAGCAAATGTTGCAGAACCACTTTTCCACTTGTGCTGGCATTGAAAATCACTTTTTGCACATGTGCTAGCATTGCAAAACCACTTTCCGCCCTTGTGCCGGCGTTGAAAACAACTTTTTGCACTTCTTCTAGTGTTCAAAACCACTTTTTACACTTGTGTTTGTGTTGCAAAACCATTTGTCTCACTTGTGTTAGTATTGCAAAACCACTTTTCGCACTTGTGCTGGCGTTTAAAACTACTCTCCACACTTGAGCTGGTGTTGCAAAACAACTTTCCACACTTGCGATCGTTTTGAAAACCACGTTCGACACTTGTGGCTGTGTTGCAAAACCACTTTCCACAATTGTGCTAGTGTTGAAAACAACTTTTCGCACTTTGGTTCGTGTTGAAAACCACTTTTTGCAATTGTGTTAGTGTTGCAAACCACTTTCCGCACTCGTGCTAATGTTGAAAACGACTTTTCGCAATTGGGTTGGTGTTGCCAATCCACTTTCCGCACTTGTGTTAGTGTTGCAAAAGCACTTTCTGCACTTGTGCTGGCATTGAAAACCACTTTCTGCACTTGAGCTAGTGTTGCAGAACGACTTTCCGCACTTGTGCTGGTGTTGAAAACCACTTTCCGCACTTGAGCTAGTGTTGCAGAACCACTTTTCGCACTTGCGCTGGCATTGAAAACCACTTTTTGCACTTGGTTAGTGTTGCAAAACCACTTTCCCCACTTGTGCTGGCATTGAAAACCACTTTTCACACATGTGCTAGTATTGCAGAACACGTTTTCGCACTTGCGCTGGCATTGAAATCCACTTTTTGCACTTGGTTAGTGTTGCAAAACCACTTTCCCCACTTGTGCTGGCATTGAAAACCACTTTTCACACATGTGCTAGTATTGCAAAACCACATTCCGCACTTGTGCTGGCATTGAAAACCACTTTTCAAACTTCTGCTAGTGTTGAAAACCACTTTTCGTGCTCCTGGTGGTATTTAAAACCACTCTTTGCACTTGTGTTAGTGTTGCAAAACCACTTGCCTCACTAGTAGGGGGAAAATGGTTGTTCTAGACCACCTCATTTAGATAGGAAAATCCCATGTTAATTTCAAATAGCCCCCAAAACACCCCTAAAAACAGACTTTTTTGACCCCAAAATAACCCATTTTCAATGCACCCTTATGCCCTCTAACCATCCCTCTAAGCTCCCAACCCATACCCTTTCACTTTCTTTCCCTTTCAATTCCCCCTTCACCCTACTACTCCCATCCACATCTAATATATTTACAAACATCACCGGATCTTTATTGAGTCTCTGTGCTCTCATGAAATGATATACCTCACTTAGTGATCGAGTCTGTGCACCTCCTCGACCACAAATCATTTTCAGATTACAGTACATATTATTACAATAGCCATTAAAGTTCTCTGACCACTCGAATGTTTTCCCTGTTCTGATTTCCCCAGTTTCCAAGTTTAATCTCATATTAGTTTTCTCAATAGGACCAACAACTTTCTCCATTAACCCCAGTTGGTATTTCCCGCCCCTATACCAACTCTGACTCTTACGCCATTCTTTTGTTTGATACTCACTCATTTATCTATTATTAAACCCATATGGAACACAACGGATCCCATCATCTAAAATTAATCGCTTATCATCATACGCCCCTAAAGCTACTTTATTAATCTCTTCTGAATAAATATCATGCTTATAACTACGGAGTCCTCGTATCTTCCTAAAGGAACTCTTTCTAGTAATTAAACAATCATAGTAATCATTAAAATTTATTGTCGCTTTAATAACACTCTTTTTAACTCCCTTTAACTTTTTACCCTCTATTTCTTCTCCATTAACAAGATATTTATACGCATAAGCTTTTGCTCTCAATGCAACAAATTCTGTCATTAACTTTCCACCCAACTCATCCTTAAATTTACCAATCACCTTTTTGTTCTTTTCTGAAAAGAGGTCATGTTTAGGAACATAATTACTAGTATCATACACCCCCAAATTTTCTTTCATATCAGAATAAACATTATCAGTTTTGATATCAAGAATAAAGCTGTCTGCATCCATATACATCAATTCCACATTATTTCCATATTGTCTTTTTAAATCCTTGTAATAATAATCATACATCAAAGACTTTGAGAGATCAAGAATTGTTGTTCCAATATAAATTGGTTTATTTAATACAACACTTTCTTTTACCAAATGTATCGCACAAAAGTTCTCTGAAAAGATTTCAGCTCTTGTAAAGCTTGGTCTGCTTATAAGTTTTTTTTGCTTGTTCCCAAGATGTGGTTAACCTAATGTTCTGACGGTTTCTCACGTTTTCCATTGTCTTTCAAAACACAGAGTTATTCATTAGTTTATAAAACTCTTTATCAAAGTCATTTTTAGCCGCCGCTCTCTTTACCGTATTGAAAGTGATGTATGGTTCTAACCAGCAACTCTGTTTAAACTTTAGAATCCTATGTGCCTTTTCAACCACCAATTCAGCTTTAATACATTGGAGGAGATTTCGTTGGTGAATAACATCGTTTTTCTTATCATACAATGTTGTTAACAGTTTCTCTGTTGGTGGGGACTTTATCTTAAACTGCTTCTGGTACATTCCTCTCCATTCCAAATTAGGAGCCTCTCTATGACACGCGTATGGGAGATCTTTGTTCATGTAGTTCCTCTGGGTATTTTTAATCAACTTCGAGATAATAACCAATCTTTTCTTTGTTCATTTCTTCATTTGATGAGTTGTGTATCTTCTTTAGAATAGCATCATAATTACTCTCTTTAACCCACCCCAATCCTCCATAGGGAAGTGCTTCAGACATAGCCCAACCATACAAGTTATTCGCGTCATAATACATCAAATAGGAGCTCTCTATTGAGGAATCATAACCTGGAATATCCTTGTTATTAGCTTTGGCATATCTCTTTGAGCACACTTGTGATATCCCACCTCTCTTTGCTTTCTCAATCATCAAATGCATATCAACATCTGTAATAAGGTCGAGTTTCGCTTTTGTCATTCTAAGCATTGCACTCCAAGCAAGACCTGGAGCAGTGTAATAGTGGGCGGGGTCTAATTTGTAATTCTTAAGACAGAGGGATCTAAAAGCCTCAAAGACATCAGCCAGGAGAAGCACATCTGTTTTTAGGTACAAGTCATGATATTCCCCCATATTTTTGATATTATAATGATTCCAAACATTTTGTGCATGTTCATATTTTTCATCCGTTATTTCACTTTGATTTAAAATATTAAATAAATTGTCTTTAGATGGAAGAGATGACTCTACAAATCTATCAAATGAATTCATATAATCATATGGGTAGACACCCTTCTTTGTTAAAAGATTAGCATCAGGATATTGTGATTTTAAGAAAGGAAATTCTTTTAGATTACCTACCATTTCTTCTAAAGGAAAGTTCATAAATTTAAAACTATCAAGAAGCCGAATTTCAACAGGCTGTTTACCATAAAGGGTTTTTGAGAATGAAATATATTTTTGGTCTGTGGATGGAATGGCTGTGATATCCCCATATGTTTTAGATAGTTCTTTAATAAAGAGATGAGTATCATAGTTTGCACTATTATGTAAGAAGACAGGAACAAATGATGTCTTTAGTTTTGTGCAATCTTTTTCCAATTGTTTAACAAACTCTGATGCTGCATCAGGACCCCTATATTTAACTAATTTAGCTGTTCTCTTATTATTAGTTTTAATATAATAACAGAAACCACAAGGAGTATGCTTCTGATATTTTTTGGTATATGGTCCTTCCGGTGGTGGATCATCTGTATCAATCTTTTCTAGGATACTTTCAAAATCAGCATATATTGCAACGGGATGTTTAATTTCTTTCTTAAAGTCTTTAAAAGAAATCTTTGTTCCAAACTTGGGCATTTTGGCGGCTGCAGCCTGTGTGCAATACTTTATATGGAGATCCAACCGCTCTTGGGAATGGAAGCAGTTTAAGCACCTCTCGCACAAGTATGCTTTAGAACCTCCACTCTTATTTTGACTCCTTACCCAACGGGGTAGATTATTTATATATGCATAATGTGAATTCTCTCCATTATTAAAAGATAGTAGATTAACATGTTGTTCTCTGCGGTTTTCTGTTAGTTTTAAGACTTGTACTTTGTTAGTGTCAGAAAGACCATAGACACTAACTGAAATGTTATTTAAAGCCTCAAATTTAGGAATATTATTTAATGTCATTGGGAATTCCATACCCCTAAGTTCATTACGATATGGTATATACTTTGACACACGACATGCATGATTTTCTGCTGGATGGAGATGAGCTAGAATGGACCACATGAAACATTTGTTATCACTATTTTTAACATTTATGATGGCTTTCTTAGCTGTGATACTCTTTGGAAGTTTGATAAAAGAACCAGAGTTAAGAGGATCTGATTTGAGGATATGGAGATCCAAGAGTTTAATTCCATCAATATTCCAACCACTTCCCTCAAGTTGTTATTCTTTGTGAACAAGCTCGTTAAAGACTTTCGAGACTTGGCTTTGGTCAGTGATATAATGTGGGAGTGTCCTCACATAATTCTCATCCTCTTCTAAGACTCCTTCTATTTCCTTTGAGATGGCTACAACCGCTCCCATATATAATTTCAAACCCTTAAGCTCCTCAAGAACTTCTTTGATGATTGCTCTAATAGGTTCTTCTGTCATTTCTATAGCCTCTTCAATTGAGTGAGGATACCGTGGGAGGAAGTTAAAGATCTTTATCCTGATGTGATTTTTATAAGCATTGTCAGCGTCTCTGATAGTATCGACTTTAGATATATGATTCTTTGTTTTGAGATGTTGTTTGAAATTTCTCGAGACGATAGATATTTTACAGAATCTACAGTACTTCCTTTTGAGAAGGGTTGTTCCAAGAAGCTTTTGATTATGTCTGGTTCCCTTTGAATGACGGGTCATATTTTTAACATCTTTAGAACATGTTGTGCAATATGTTATTTCTGAATTAGGAATAATATTATTAAGCTTATTAGTGTGTGCAATGGCTTTGGTCAGTGCGTGGCATTTATAATTTCTGATTTCCTTTGAGCAAGTAGAACAGTAATTCATTGTACTTATTAGGGAAGAAAGTTGTGTGTTTTATATATGTATCTTTACTTAAACTAAAACACCTTTTTACTAAAAATCAGAGTCTTCAATTTCTATATCATCATCAAAATATTCTGAATCAGAATCAGATGTAAAATCTGAATCATCAATGAAAGAAGATTCATATGAACCAGAAGAGTAAATACTCCACGTATCTCAGGATCCTAGACTCTCATCATCACACACAATATCAAAATCTTCTTCAGAATAATCACTTATTTACATACCATTAAACTTCCATCAATATCTATATATTTTCTTTCATTAGAACTAATAACCACAACATTTTTTTACATTGAATGTTATTTTCAAATAATCTCTAATAATCAGGGTACGGAATGACAGTTCACCACTAATATTCATATTATTAATTTCACCCACATCTTTGGGTCTATTAAAGAATATACAAATGTTCCCTCTAGAATTATTAATGGTCTTATCATTCATTTTCAAAGCTTCTTTATCAATGATCTTTTCAAGCTTTCAGTAAATTGCCAGTGGTAGTGGAGAAACTTTTGTCTTTAATAGAGTTATTAATTAACATAGCTTGTCCCATAAATTTAATAAAAGGACACATGTTATTCTCCATTATGGGTTTCATCCAAAAATTTCCATATTTATCTTTGTTCAATTTAACATCTTTGACATATTTTTCTATATCTTCCACCGAAGTAGAGATTGATTGAAATTTGTCTTTTGTGTTTGAAACATTGTATTTATTAGCTAAAAAAACTTGCCTTTAGTTTAAGTAAAAATTTATTGTTTAAATATGATAGAAGGAGATTTCGAATTTCCAGACTCTCCATATGATAATTTAGAAATCTGCCGCCGTTGTGATAGAATAGGGCTTAATAATGAGGGTTCATATAAACAATGTATTTTCTGTGATTTAATTTTAATTAAGAAAAAAAAAGAAAAAAAAAAAGATATAACTCTTTTAAATTAGAACCAAAAATGAATTACTTTACAAGATTAATAAGAGAGATGAATGTTAAGTATTGTGATGATAATACACCATTTCTTTCAAGGGAAGAGACTTTGTATTGAGGAAATGTATAAGGGTTTAATGATATTTATTATTCAAAATAATTTTAATGGAAATGTTAACACAAGATACTATATAAATAAAATAATGAATTATTTTGAAATTAAACCTGAACTCAGGATAAAATATAGAGTTTCTAAAATAACTCAAAAAAGTTAGATGACTTGTTTTCCAAATATATAAATGAATGATTATTTACCCCGTTTGGGAAAATAAGATAAAATTTAATAACCATAAAAACATTCCAAATTCATTGAGATGTCTAATAGCTGGTTCAAGCGGATGTGGAAAAACCTGTTTGCTTTTAAAGATGCTCCTTAGTCCTAATTTTTTAGATTATGATAATTTAATAATTTTTACGAAGTCAAGTTTTCAACCCGAGTATCAACTACTCTCACAGGGGTTTAATGCGGGTCTTAAAAAGGAAGACATTATCGGTTTATTTTAAACTTCAAAACAAACTAAATGATTATAATATTGAAGATATAATACAATTATTTTGTGATACACAGAAATCAAAATCGAAACCAAAACCCATAACTTGTATTCTCAGTGATAATACGGATGATATACCTTCACCTCAAGATTTAGATAAATCAAAAAAGAACCTCGTTATCTTTGATGATTGTGTTAATGAGAGAAACCAAACAGTAATGGATAGCTACTATACAAGAGGGAGACATTCTTCTTGTAATTGTATTTATCTTAGTCAGTCATATTTTCAACTCCCTCGACGCTTAATAAGAAACAATGCCAATACTTTTATTTTATTTAAGTTAAATTCAATAGATGTAAATAATTTTTGGAGAGATAATTGCTCTACGTTATGTAGTAAAAAAGAATTTGAAAATTATATGAAACACACGATTGGAAAATATAAATATATTGTTGTAAAACAAGATGAGATACTAACTGATATTTTACACACATAAATGACTATTATTATTAATCTTGTGGGTAAATCTGCTTCAGGAAAGAACTTTCATAAATCTAAACTCTTGAATAGTAAAAATGAAAAGATTGTAAGTTTTTTTTTTTTTAACACCCTATGATTTGTTTTGTAGGTACTACAACCAGAGCAATGCGACCAGGAGAAGTAGAAGGGAAAGCTTATTACGACATTTCAATGGAGGAACATATGCGATTGAGGAACGAAGGTCAAATATTTGAGGAGGTCTCTCTTGGTTCTACAAAATATTCACATTGTAAGAGTGAGTTAAATAAAGTAAAATCTAACGGTCTTGGGATTTTAGAAACTAATCCTGAAGGAATGAGACAAATTATTAAACATTTGTGTGGTGATGGAGTTAAGATTTTATCATTCGGTTTTGATATCGATGAGGAGACTCAACACAAATGTATGAAAAGCAGAGATACAAGTATTAGTGAAGAAGAAATAACAACTCGTATTAATACCAATAAAGAATTTGATGAAATATTTAAAGAAAAGGATTTATTTCAACACATTTACTATAATGACGAAGAAAAGGAAAATTTTCCCATTGACCTTTACAATTCATTAAATGATATTTTTCAATAAATAAATATAGAAAATGAATACCGAAGAAAGAGCAAGAAAGTTTAAAGAACATCAAGAGTTGGTTTCAAAAGTTGTAAAGCAACAGGAATAGATAAAGAAAAAATGGAGACAGAAACTAACTGGTTAAGAAGCCTTTGAAAGAAAACAAGAGAAATTTTTTTAACCACTTTTAAAAACTCAACAAACGATTTCACCTACAGTTCCCACGGTAGAATTTACTCCGAAAAAACTTCAAATGCTCAAAGATTTTAGTCAAATGACAGAGAAAGAACTTGGAGAATTAGAATATGATGATGAAGGATTATTTCGGAAACTTGAGGAGGTAAATCAACCCCTTAATTATATTGTGGAAGCTCTTCAAAACAATGAATATTCGGCAGGTTCAAAAACCAGAGCAGGTCTCATTCCAACAGAAGAACCAGCACAGTTCCATCTTGTGAAAGAAAAGGTATTGATATTTATTGATAAATTGGTGTTCTTAAGTTCTGCTCAACCAAATGTTGAATTAACTCCAAGATTAATGTTTCCTCTAACAAAAGATGGAAAACGAGCAACAAGTATGAGGGGTGATTCGCCTTATTTTGAGGAACCGCTTGATATGGAAAATGTGGAAGATAGGGTATATATTGATTTACTAAACTCACTTGATTATGGAGTTTCTGTTGCTGGTAAAAGGATGAAGAATGAGAAGGAGAAACATATTATTGATGCTTTAAGTAAGCTTGGTTCTGGTATTAGTTTTCTTCCAAATGACCCATCACAATTAATTAATAGGCTATTATTGCTGTTAGGTAGTAAGAAGGCAGGAAACAACAATTGTTTTAATGAAACATCCGCCATTTTAGATCAGTGACGAATATGAAAATAATTAATAAATGTCAATGCAAAGATATTTTATTAGATATTAAATAAGATGAGAAGCACAATTCTTAGTCTTAATTTCACAACGAGTGATTACACAGCATCATTCCCTTACCCACTACAACTTGACCCCACAAAAGAATATGAGGCATCTTTATTGTCGATGGAAACTTATAATACCTTGTTTAATATCACAGTGAAAAACAACAAGTTTAGTTATAATCCAGGAAGTGAGTACAAAACTATAACAGTTTCACCTGAAGCTTACGAGATTTCTCAAATATCTTCTGAAGTCTCTCGCCTTATGAAAGAAAAAGGTGATGAACCAAAAAATATGGTAATAGATATTCAAAAACACACTTCAAAATCAACTATTAAACTTAAAAATAATTATAAAGTTGATTTCACGATTGAAAAATCGTTTAGAGAGCTATTGGGTTTCTCTTCAAAAAAGATTGAAACTAACGGGACGTTTTACAGTGATAATGTCATTCAAATATCCTCCGGTATAAATTCAGTATTAATTCATTGTGATTTGATTGATGGTGCTTATAACGATGGAATAAGAACAAATACAATATTTTCATTCAGCGCATACTCAACCCCGATTGGTTAAAAATTTAATATGGAACCAAAAAATCTTGTCTATTTACCTGTGTCAGGGAAAACCATATACAGTGTAAATTTTAGGATAACCGATCAAGATAATCGTATGATATCCTTTAATGATGAAATTATATCCATCAGAATTCACCTATGTGAAGTTTTTCAATAAATAAATAATGGTTATTGTGAGAAAACACGAGTTGGGAAAATATAAAATAATTACAGGGGATGGGATGTTCCTTTCACCATACTATACAAGGTATATGGGTAGAGGATACTATAAACCTAAGAGACAACGAGGTGTGGGACATCAATTCAGAAATAAAGGAGATGGGATAATTGATACTCTAATGGGTATTGGTTCAACCATCCTTAAACATAAAGACCTAATTGGTTCAACTGCTTCTGCCGTGGGCTCCGTTGCGGGTGCTATAAAGAGTATAAAAGATGCTCAAAAGTAGTCTCATAAATTACAAGCAATCAAAGAAATTAAAAAAGATAAAACTCAACTATCTTCACAAGAACGACAAAAAATCATTAAAATACTTGGGTCAGGGTTTCAACGATTTTAATGCTATATAAATACAAGTATGGAAGTGATTGATAGTATCTATGATTTGGATGATACGATTATCATTTCAAACTCCACGAAAAAGGAAGACTATTTTAAGGTAAATGCTATAACAGGAACAGACTGGAATTCAAACGGAACAAAAAGTTTTGAAATAAATAATCAACAAACTTACTTGAATATAGCTGATAGTTTCTTGCTGTGTAAATTTAAATTCACTAAGGCTGCGAATAATACTAATGCTACACTCGTAAATGATTTCTTCTGGAAAATGTTTGAGAGTGTCCGCCTGTATATTGGAACACAAGAGGTTGAAGCGGTTGATTATGTCTCTGCTACATCTGAAATGATGAAATTTACACTATATTCGTTTAGTGATAGAATGGGTAAGGGAGCTGTTGAAGGTTTTATTCCTGATATGTCAACAGGAACAAATGCTGACCCCGGTTATAGTCAAAGGAAGTCAATGTATAATGATGAAACAAAAGCAGAGAATAGTTTTACCATAGCAGTACCTCTTAAAAGTATATTTGGATTTTATGATTATGATAAAGTTTTGTATGGGCTTAAAATTAGATTTCAACTACAAAGGAATGATAATGTAAATACATTGCTTTTTGGGGCTGAAAATGCTTTTGGTGAAAATAATAAATTTGTTATTAATGATTTGTGTTGGTATATTAGTGAATATACTCCTAATCTTAAAACAGAAGAGATGTTAAATAGAAGACTTAACTCAAAGACCCGCTAAATGTATCATACCTTAAAAGAAGATGTCAACACATTAAACTGGAACACACTACCTACACTTGGAATTTAGGTGTTCTTCAAGGAAAGCCACGATACCTATGGCTCATTTTTAAGAAACCAGATGGAGATGAAGGCACTGATAAGAATAATGCGCTGAGTGATAATGCTAAGGTGAAACAACTTCGGGTTTCTCTTGATGGCACATTTTACCCACGAGATAGATTGGAAATTGATTGGGAAAAAAATGATTATGCGGAAGCCTACAAGTCTTACCAAAAGGTGTGTGAAAGTAATGGTAATAATGATCCTATATTGGATATGGTTGCGTTTCAAAAACTTTATACAATCTACGCAATTGACCTGAGTTCTCAAAAGGAAACTATAAAGTCTAATAGAGTGGATACTTCTCTATACATTGAAAGAGGAGCGAATGAAGAAGTTGATGCTTATTGTTTGCTTTTGGAGGAAACAGAATTACAGATTAATACAGATAATGGTGTTATGATTAATATCACATAGATTTTTTCTCATAAATAAATGAGTAGGAAAGAACTGGTATATGTTAATCAAATCAATCTTAATAAATTAACATCTTGTATTCAAAATCAAAAGCCTTGTACAGTGAAACCTTGACTTATGAGTGCACCAACTTACGAGTTTTCCGAGATACGAGCCGTCGCTCGGGCGGTTTATTGCTTTGAGATGCGAGCCGAGATCTGAGTTACGACCTTACGCCACCCGCCACCAGGTGGGTTCCGGTCACGTGGTTATCTTGCCGTGCAAACATCTCTGCCGTATATCGCTGCTGCTTTGTTTTCGCATTTTGGTTATTTTGGAGCTTACGCCACCCGCCACCAGGTGGGTTCCGGTCACGTGGTTATCTTGCCGTGCAAGCATCTCTGCCGTATATAGCTGCTGCTTTGTTTTCGCATTTTGGTTATTTTGGAAAATTTCTTAGTTTTAACCATGGGTCCTAAGAAATTGAGTGCCAAGGGCAGTACTGAGAAGAAGAAGAGGATGATGTGCTTGCATATAAAACACGCAATCGTCGAAAAACATGAGCGAGGTGTGCGTGTTGTCGACTTGGTGAGGCGGATGTGAAGGCAGCTGAAGATTTTATAATAACTTTTGCCGAACTGATAGAAGCCGAACGATACATCCCCCAGCAAATCTTCAACTGTGACGAGACAGGGCTCTTCTGGAAAAAGATGCCGAGGAGGACGTATATAACGGCAGAGGAGAAGAGCATGCCAGGCCACAACTTGTTCAGAGTGCCGGCGATAGCTCGCCTTCTCTTTGTGGAAAACACGGTGAGATCCTTAACATCCAACAACTAATGGGACGCAAACGGGGCGCCCAGTTTAGCGGTACACACATTGATGAATCACCCTGCCTGTGATTCACCCATGACAGGTTATAGCTGGGTCGGGATTCAAACCCAGGCTGGACAGTTTAGAGTCAAGTGTGCGTACCTCCAGTCCAGGCCATCCTGCCAACTTGTATGCTGCATACAGGTGAAATATAAAGCGCGAGATATTTTTATATATACTGTATATTTTAAAAAAAATTGGTGTGGTTTTTGGCGGGCTGGAACGGATTAATAGCATTTCAATGCATTTTAATGGGGAAATTTAATTTGAGAAACGAGCAAATTGAGTTACGAGCTCGGTCACAGAACGAATTAAACTCGTAAGTCAAGGTTTCACTGTATTATTAATGTTAATACAATTCAAAGAAAAGGAACAGTAAGAATTGATGTTTTACTCACAAGAGAGCAGGTAAAAACACTAAATGATGCTGGATCACTTAAAATTAAAATGACAAAACCGATGTTGAAGAAATATTCAATACAAGAGGGAGGATTTCTCCCGTTTCTAATTCCTTTATTTGCTGGTTTAAGTGCGGCGGGAGCATTGACTGGTGGTATTTCAGCAGCGGTAAAAACTGTTAACAAAAGGAAGGCACAACTAAAAGCTCAAAAAGAATTGGAAAGACATAACAAGGAATTGGAGAAACAAATTAGTGGAAGTGGTGTAATTGTGGATTTTGCTCAAAAACTTGAAAGTTTACCTGATAAAGCGAGGTTGTTGGTTGGAGTTATGCTTTCCTCTATCACTGAAGCGGGTGTTAAACTAACTAAACGGGGTAATGGGTTATATCTTTCTCATAAATAAATGGATAAATTGTCTAAACAATTTGGAAAGAATACACAACAACACAACATGCATTTTAAAGGCCATTTTCCCTGCTAGAGCGGGGGTTAGCCTTGCGGTCCCCATGACAATGTTCTCCATTTTGCCCTATTTTCTGCATCTCTCCTTGTTAACCCCCTTGCCCGCATTTCTTCTTCCACCATCTTTAGCCAAGTCTTTCTCGGTCTTCCCCATCCTCTGCTTCCTTCTACATTCATTTCCATCACTCTTCTCAACCAGTCACTTTCATCCTTCCTCAACACATGACCAAACCATCTCAACCTGTTCCTCTTCACAGCATCAATCACAGGCTCTATTCCCATCATATTTCGCAATTCATCATTTGCCTTCCTCTCTCTCAACGATACTCCACATATCCACCGAACCATTCGCATTTCCACCCTTTCCAACCTTCTTTGCTGCTCTACGTTCATTACCCATGTCTCGCTCCCATAAATCATAACACTTCTCACACATGCAGCATACACCTTTCCCTTCAGCTTCAATGACACTCCCCTCATCATCAGCACGCCACTCAGTTCCCGAAACTTCTTCCATGCACATCTCACTCGAGCAACCGTTGCCGAGTCTGATCCACCTTCTCCATTCAGCATGTCTCCGAGGTAGCAAAATGTTTTCACACCTTCCAGCTTCACGCCGTCTCCAAGATCCAACTCAACATTTCCTCCATCTGCAGCTCCCTCTGTGCACACCTTACATTTGAATGTAGCTGCCACACTGGTTAATGACCCTCTCAGACGACTACATTTTTGATGAACCCACTCAGCGCACATTGTACATTGAATGGAGTTCACTCCGCCACCCTTCCTACACACAGCACAGGGCCACTTCCCAGTTCTTTCCACCTCACCACATGCTTTACCACTTGCCATCACCTTCGTCTTTCCGATATTCACCTTCAGACCTTTTGTCTCCATACATTCCTTCCACGAGTTCATCTTTTCCTTCAGTCCATCCATACTTTCCGCAATCAACACCAGATCATCTGCATACAACAACTCCCACGGTAAACCCTCCTTTACGTTCTGAGCCAGCACCTCCATCACAGCTACAAATAGTAGTGGACTTAGTACCGACCCCTGATGCACTCCCACCTTCACTTCAAACTCACCACTGTTCCCGTCCTTCGTCCTTACAGCTGTGCGCGCTCTTTTGTACATTGCCATCACTACTCTGATCAACCATTCCTCCACTCCTAACTTCCTCAATGCCCATGTCAATACTTTGCGTGGTACCCTATCGAATGCTTTCTCCAGATCAACAAACCCAAGAAACAACTTCTTCCTCTTCTCCATGTACTTCTCCTGCAACTGCTTCACAATGAAAAGCGCGTCTGTCGTTCCTCTTCCTGGCATAAATCCAAACTGCATTTCGTCGATCTTCACTTTCTTCCTTATCCTCCTCTCCAACACCCTTTCCAATACCTTCATTCCATGCTCCAATAACTTTTTCGCTCGGTACGAGCCACACTCCAGAGGGTCGGTACGAGCCACACTCCAGAGGGTCGGGTCACCTTTCCCCTTGTATAGAGGGACGAGGGTACTCAGTTCCCAATCCACTGAAATGCGGCCGTCTTTCACCACCAGATTACAGATCTCTGTCATTCTCTTCACACCCCAACTTCCTGCTGCCTTCAACATATCTCCCACAACTCCCGTCGGCCCTCCCGCTTTTCTACCCTTCATTGTTTTTATCACTTCCTCAACTTCCTTCTCAGTTATCTTCTCTGCCGGTCCTAAAACAGGGTTACTCTCTATGTTGCCATCCCATTCATTATCTGTATTCAACAGCATTTCCATATATCCTTTCCATCTTCCTTTAATTCCATCTGGGTCGACAACGATTTGTCCCACTTCATCCTTCAAGCAACTCACCCCCATCACATCACACCTCTCTTTCGCTATCTGCTTTGCAATCCCGAATACTGCTTTCTGACCCTCTTCCGAATCCAAGCGTTCTCCGAACATTTTCCTACATGCCTCCTGTGCCTTTGCTACCTCTTTCTTTGCAGCCTTCCTGGCTGCCTTATAACTTTCATGCTCTGCTGTTTCTGCTCCCGAACCCTTCGCCTTCTGCCACTCCTTGAACTTCTTCCTCTTCTCGTCAATCCTCTTTCCAACTTCATCATCCCACCACCATGTTTCCGAGTGCATCGGTGGTCCTTTTGTCCATCCACATACCTCACCAACGGCTCCCAACAGACTAGCTTTCATTGACATCCAACCACTTTCAAGCTCAACCACATCATCCTCGACCCTACTCAGCCTCTCTTTTAATGCCTCCCTTCCTGTCACCTCTTTCAACCTCCACACCTTCATTCTCGGTTGGTACTTCACCCGCCGAGCTCTCCTTGCACCTTTCACCCTTACGTCGCAGACAACCAAGTGGTGCTGTGAAACAGCCTCCTCCCCCGGGATCACCTTTGTGTCCCAGAGGTGCCCCCTATCTCGCCTACGCACCATCAGGTAGTCAACGGTTGTCGTCGACCCACCTGACGTGTATGTAACAAGCTTATTATCCTCTTTCTGGAACTGAGTATTACAAATCAACAAATCAGCTCCATCAGCAAACTCCAAAATCCTTTCACCTTCTCCATTTCTCACACCATATCCGTAACCCCCATGAACTCCGTCAAAACCATCCATACTCCTTCCTACATGTCCATTTAGGTCTCCTCCTACCACAACAACTTCCTCAACTTTCACGTTTTCCATCAGCTTCTCTATCGCACACCAGAACTTGTCCTTTTCTTCATCGCTTCAACCAACCTGCGGAGCATATCCCGAGATGACGTTCACCAAGAGCTTTCCAATCATCATTTTCACCATCATCAACCTATCACTCACTCTCGTCACACTCACCACACTGTCTACAAACTCCTCAGAAAACAGGACACCAACACCATTCATGCCCTCCAGGCACCCTTGCCACACAAACTTGTATTTCTGTCCCTGCCTACCCTTCACCATTCTCACACCACTTCCCTTCCATCTCGTCTCTTGCACACAACATATGTCCACTCTTCTTCTGACCAATACTTCCACCACTTATCCTGATCTCCCTGTCATTGTCCCTACATTCCATGTCCCAAACCTCAGAAACCGATCTCTACTTCGGGCTGTACCCTGCCCATATGTAGTTGTAATTGTCATGGTTCTCTTTTTGAGGCAATGTTTTTATGGCCGGATGCCCTTCCTGACGCCAACCCTCTTAGTCGTCTTTTACGACATGCAGGGATACGGTGTACCTATTCTTATCCAGGGTACACACCTGGAAACGTTTAAAACATGGAAATTCTGGGGGGTGGGGGGGGGGGGGGCGGCATCAAGGGAAAGATAAAATGAAAATAAACCCCTTCAGCCGGCACTTAGCTTGGCGTCCCAAAGAGTACTTTCAGGAGCTTGGCGGCTGTTGAAACTGGGGTAGCCACTCATGCGGGAAGTGGTCCAAAATGGCGGTGTAGAACACCGCGCGTCGAAGACACAACAAGCGTGAGGCGAGCAGATTAGACGGCCTCCTTTCGATTCTCTACCGTCAAGTCCAATGCGGCCTTCAGCTTCCAAGAGCCCAGCAGTTGTCCAAAACCTCGTGTGGGGAAATGTGGTATCTGTCCGTCGTCTTGTCCACCATCCACACGCGGCTCCAAGCTGCGGCGCGAGGAAGCCCTCCGTCCACCCGCACGCTTCGCCAGGCCACGATGCTTTATACGACTTGCTTTATACGCATTGTTAAAAGTAAATAATGACAGATGTTTTCTTTCACAATCTTGCGAGATTTCCAGAACTCCTCGGCGTCAAGGGAAAGATAAAATGAAAATAAACCCCTTCAGCCGGCACTTAGCTTGGCGTCCCAAAGAGTACTTTCAGGAGCTTTCAGGAGTTTCAGGAGTGTCATAATTTGGAAAGAATACAACGTCAAATATTGAACTTGCTAAGTATTGTAAAAAACTAAAAATTGATAATGTGGTTATTTGTATGAGAGATTAATTAACAAAGTTGTCCAAGAATACAAAGAATATTATTATGAATTTAAACACCCAGAATGGTTCTCATTGGGTTTGTATTCATAATAGTCAGGATAAATATTATTTTGATAGTTATGGTATGCCACCGCCTGTTGAAGTAATACAATTCTTACAGAATGGTGTTTATCAAACATTTCAAGTTCAAGAAATTAATTCTAAATGTTGTGGTCAATTATGTTTATATGTATTATTTCAACTCAACAATAATGAACATTTTTATGATGTCATTTTTAATCTAATATAAATGACTTTTGTTGGAAAAGATGGTTCTATCTTTGGAGAATCCTCTCAGGATATTGATTTATCAAATTATTATACAAAGGCACAGGCTGAACGACAAAAATATAATATAACAAAAAATATTAATATGAAAAATACTTATAAATTAATCAATTATCCAAACCCTACAGATGTGAATGACTTGATTAGATTCAGTGATTTATCACAATATATATCTTTAAATAAAACAGCACGTTTTGTTAAACAAGTAAAATTTACAACCACAACACCTGGTTATACTGACCATACACCTTTCCTCATTGAATTTAACTACCTGCTTACAATTGAATTTTATAAAGAAGGACATATAGTTAACATACGAATTAATAAATGGGGGTATGATATGCCTGATTTAGGGTACAATTGGTTTTTTTCAATAAACTTAGAAGACCTACATGATTTTAATCAGTCTCGTAAAGAAGAATATTATCCGCTTGGTGAGGATAAGGAGTTATGTGGAAGTACAATTACTAAACAACAAATACATGATTTTAAGAAAAGAAAAATATATGATAGTATAGCGATGGTTAGCATGACAAAGAAGGAAGGTAATGAGATAAAGATAGAGGGCCGAGGAATACAAACCGATTTGGTCGTGGGAAGATGGGGTGCCTGGGGTGGTATTATCTGTCATAATATTAATCTCACATATATTTCTGATACATAAATGGCAGGAAGACGACTACAAGAGAATTATAATTTTTGTATTCAGGGATACCTACAAGAAAAGGGTGCTCGGTATTACATACCATATGAATTGGAACATATACATGGAAATTTTGTCATAAAAAACTGGCCTTATACTGATATTGTTAAACCCACAAATAGAGACTTGTTTAAAATATTAAATAAAAATGAACTTCTCAAAGTTATGAAATATAAAACTCTTTTAGAAATCGTCAACAAATCTTATTGGTATCCTATTATGAGAAAAATAATTATAGATACAAGAATATCTCAAAATCCAGATAAATATATGTATGATATTATTTGGGGCTCAAACTCAAGGGTAGCAAGGGATGAGGAAGGAGTTGAAGAAGAGAAGGAGGAAAGAGAGAAAAAGGAGAAAGAGGAAAGGGAGAAAAAGGAGAAGGAGGAAAGGGAGAAAAAAGGAGAAGGAGGAAAATAAAGAATTAATGGCTCTAAGGAAAATAATGGTTTCAAAAATAAGGACAACAATGTCTTCACTTCCAGGGAGGAGGGGGATAAAAGAAGAAGAAGGAAAAGATTATGTGGTTGATAATGTTGGTGTTATTGACTTTAGTTAGTTTTATTTGTAAAGAAATGGAGGAGAGAGTGAAAACATTCCTAAGGATTCTTTATGTTTTAAAAATCAAGATTGAAATGTATATGTTGAAAACCAAAAAGGTTTTGGTACTATGTCGGACTTTTTCTCATCAATAAATATGAGTTATTGTCTCAAATGTAAAAAGAAAACTAAATGTTAAAGCTAAAAATAATAGAGTTTATGAAAAGGGGATATGTTTCGTGTGTGGCTCAAAAAAGTGTCAATTCATCTCTCCTAAAAGTGGAGGAGACATACAAAAGTTTCTGTCAGGAAGTAAATTTACAACAACTGGAATTCCTGGGGAACTACATCTACCTGGATATTCTTTTTGTGGTCCTGGAACAAACCTGGATAAAAGATTAGATGAGGCTGACAATCCTAAACCTTGGTCTAAGCCTATAAATAGGGTTGATGAAGTGTGTATGAAGCATGATATTGCTTATGGGAATACCACTACATTGGATGAAAAACATGAAGCAGACAGAGAAATGTTGTATAATTTGTCTTTGATACAAAATCCTATGTTGAGAGAGAAAGTTGACAGGTTTATTGTGAAAAAAATGATAAGTGCTAAATTGAAACTTGGTCTTGGTTATTCCTCAAAAAACTATTAGGCTCTAATGATGTCATCAAGACTGAGGAGCTTTTGGCTGAAGAATTACATAAACCTATAATCACAAAGTTTAAAAGAAGGAAGGTTTATTCCAAAGACACTGACCACATATGGTCCGCTGATTTAATAGAACTAAATAATGATAAGGGATACAGGTATGCTTTAACCGTTATTGATTTGAGGAGTAGATTTGCCTGGGTTGTTCCTTTAAAAAATAAAAGGGGTGATACTCTGATGTTCGCCTTCCAACAGATATTTAATAAAAGTAAAAGGAAACCAAAGAAGCTGTGGCACAGCTGTGGCGCAGGAAACCAAAGAAGCCAAAGAAACCGACGAGGGGACGGAATTCTACAACAGCATATTTATGAAATTTCTTAATGGGGAGGGTATTAAATTATACATCACCTTTAATGAAGGAAAGGCAGTTGTTATTAAGCGTTTTAATCGTACTTTGAAAGAGAGACTATATAAAAAATTCACACAACTCGGTTCTCAACAATGGGTATATTTAATTGAGGATATTGTAGATAATTACAATAATACAGTTCATTCATCAACAAAATCAAAACCATCGGAAACATTTACAAAATTAGAATATGAAAAGGAGATTAATTTGAGAAAACCCAAGTTCAAAGTTGGTGATATTGTAAGAATATACAGATGGAAAAGTCATTTTGAGAAAGGTTATACAAAGAGATGGACTAATGAATTATTTAAAATTATTGATGTAATGGATACAGTCCCTTGGACTTACAAATTATATGATATGAATGGAGAAGAAATATTAGGGTAATTTTATTCACAGGAATTACAAAAAACAAAGCTGATAAGCCATTGAACAACAACGATCCATACTATTTAATTAGTAGTAATAAAAAAAAGGTGATTGGTAAATTTAAGGATGAGTTGGGGAGAAAGTTAATGACAGAATTTGTTGCATTGAGAGCAAAAGCTTCTGCATATAAATATCTTGTTAATGGAGAAGAAATAGAGGGTAAAAAGTTAAAGGGAGTTAAAAAGAGTGTTATTAAAGCGACAATAAATTTTAATGATTACTATTATTGTTTAATTACTAGAAAGAGTTCCTTTAGGAAGATATGAGGACTCCGTAGTTATAAGCATGATATTTATTCAGAAGAGATTAATAAAGTAGCTTTAGGGGCGTATGATGATAAGCGATTAATTTTAGATGATGGGATCCGTTGTGTTCCATATGGGTTTTGTATACTGAATCGAGGCTCGTGAAAGAACTAACATTTACTTCACAAACAAATCAACCAGACAAACAAAATATATAAAAAGAGGGAGCGGAAGACAAGATGGGGAGAATGATAAATAGATAAATAGATAAATAGATAAATAGATAAAATAATAGATAAATAATAATAAAATATTATTATTAACAGATAAATGAGTGAATATCAAACAAAAGAATGGCGTAAGAGTAAGAGTTGGTATCGGGGCGGGAAATACCAACTGGGGTTAATGGAGAAAGTTGTTGGTCCTATTGAGAAAACTAATATGAGATGAAACTTGGAAACTGGGGAAATGGGAACAGGGAAAACATTCGAGTGGTCAGAGAACTTTAATGGCTATTGTAATAATATGTACTTTAATCTGAAAATGATTTGTGGTCGAGGAGGTGCACAGACTCGATCACTAAGCGAGGCATATCATTTCATTAGAGCACAGAGACTCAATAAAGATCCGGTGATGTTTGTATTTATATGAGATGGGGATGGGAGTAGTAGGGTGATGGGGGAATTGAAAAGGAAAGAAAGTGAAAGGGTATGGGGTGGGAGCTTAGAGGGATGGTTAGAGGGCATAAGGGTGCATTGAAAATGGGTTATTTTGGGGTCAAAAAGCCTGTTTTTAGGGGTGTTTTGGGGGCGATTTGAAATTAACATGGGATTTCCCTATCTAAATGAGGTGGTCGAGAACAACCATTTCCCCTCTACTCTCACTTGTGTTATTGTTGCAAAAACCACTTTCCACACTTGTGCCTGCATTGAATACCACTTTCTGCACTTGAACTTGTGTTGCAGAACCACTTTCGCACTTGTGTTGGTGCAGCAAAACCACTTTTTGCACTTGTGCAAGTGTTGAAAACCACAACTCGCACTTGGCTTAGTGTTGCAAAACCAATTTACACACATGTGCTGGCATTGAAAACCACTTTCCGCACTCGTGCTTGTGTTGAAACCACTTTTCGCAATTGGGTTAGTGTTGCAAACCACTTTCTGCACTCGTGCTTCTGTTGTAAACCATTATTCACATTTGTGTTCATGATGCAAAAACCAATTTCCACACTTATGTTGGTGTTGAAAACCACTTTCAGCACTAGAGCTTGTGTGTAAAAGCACTTTCCACAATTGAGCTAGTTTTGCAGAACGACTTTCTGCACTTGTGCTGGCATTGAAAACCACTTTCCGCACTTGAGCTAGTGTTGCAAAACCACTTTCTCCACTTGTGCTGGCATTGAAAACCACTTTTCACACATGTGCTAGTATTGCAAAACCACATTTTGTGCTTGTGCTGGCGTTGAAAACCACTTTTCAAACTTCTGCTAGTGTTGAAAACCACTTTTCGCGCTCCTGGTGGTATTTAAAACCACTCTTTGCACTTGTGTTAGTGTTGCAAAACCACTTGCCTCACTTGTGTTATTGTTGCAAAAACCACTTTCCACACTTGTGCTGGCGTTGAATACCACTTTCTGCACTTGAACTTGTGTTGCAAAACCACTTTCCGCACTTGTGCTGGCATTGAAAACCACTTTTCGCACTTCTGCTAGTGTTGAAAACCACTTTTCGCGCTCCTGTTAGTGTTCAAAACCACTTTTTGCACTTGTGTTAGTGTTGCAAAACCACTTGTCTCACTTGTGTTAGTGTTGCAAAACCACTTTCCGCACTTGTGCTGGCATTGAAAACCACTTTTCGCACTTCTGCTAGTGTTGAAAACCACTTTTCGCGCTCCTGTTATTGTTCAAAACCACTTTTTGCACTTGTGTTAGTGTTGCAAAACCACTTGTCTCCCTTGTGTTAGTGTTGCAAAACCACTTTTCGCACTTGTGCTGGCGTTGAAAACCACTCTCTGCACTTGAGCTGGTGTTGCAGAACCACTTTCCACACTTGCACTCGTGTTGAAAACCACGTTCTACACTTGTGTCTGTGTTGCAAAACCACTTTCTGCACATGTGCTAGTGTTGAAAACAACTTTTCGCACTTTGGTTTGTGTTGAAAACCACGTTTTGCAATTGTGTTAGTGTTGAAAACCACTTTTGGCACTTGTGTTAATGTAGCAAAACCACTTTTCGCACTTGCGCCAGTGTTGAAAACCACAATTCGCATTTGTCTTAGTGTTGCAAAACCTATTTCCACACTTGTGCTGGCATTGAAAACTACTTGCCGAACTCGTGCTAATGTTGAAAACCACAATTCGCATTTGTCTTGGTGTTGCAAAACCACTTATTGCACTTATGCTCATTTTGAAAACCACTTGCCACACTTGTGTTAGTGTTGCAAACCACTTTCTGCACACATGCTATTGTTGCAAACCATTATTCGCATTTGTGTAAGTGTTGCAAAAACCAATTTCCACACGAATGCTGGCATTGAAAACCACTTTCAGCACTCATGCTCATGTTGAAAACCACTTTTCGCATTTGGTTTGGTATTGCAAAACCACTTTTTGCACTCGTGCCAGCATTGAAAACCACTTTACGCACAAGTGTTGGTGTTGATAACCACTATCCGCACTCGTGGTAGTGTTGCAAATCCACTTTTCACACTTGTGTTATTGTTGCAAAAAACACTTTCCATACTTGTGCTGGTGTTGATTACCACTTTCCGCACTTGAACCAGTGTTGCAGAACCACTTTCGCACTTGTGTTGGTGCAGAAAACCCACTTTTTGCATCTGCGCTGGTGTTGAAAACCAAAACTTGCATTTGTCTTAGTGTTGCAAAACCAATTTCCACACGTGTACTGGCATTGAAAACCACTATCAGCACTCGAGCTTGTGTTGAAAGCCACTTTCCGCAGTTGAGCTAGTGTTGCAGAACGACTTTCCGCACTTGTGCTGGTGTTGAAAACCACTTTCCGCACTTGGTTAGTGTTGCAAAACCACTTTCCCCACTTGTGCTGGCATTGAAAACCACTATCAGCACTCGAGCTTGTGTTGAAAGCCACTTTCCGCAGTTGAGCTAGTGTTGCAGAACCACTTTTCGCACTTGCGCTGGCATTGAAAACCACTTTTTGCACTTGGTTAGTGTTGCAAAACCACTTTCCCTACTTGTGCTGGCATTGAAAACCACTTTTCACACATGTGCTAGTATTGCAGAACACCTTTTCGCACTTGCGCTGGCATTGAAAACCACTTTTTGCACTTGGTTAGTGTTGCAAAACCACTTTCCCCACTTGTGCTGGCATTGAAAACCACTTTTCACACATGTGCTAGTATTGCAAAACCACATCCTCACTTGTGCTGGCGTTGAAAACCACTCTCCGCACTTGAGCTGGTGTTGAAAAACCACTTTCCACACTTGCACTCGTGTTGAAAACCACGTTCTACACTTGTGTCTGTGTTGCAAAACCACTTTCTGCACATGTGCTGATGTTGAAAACAACTTTTGGCACTTTGGTTTGTGTTGAAAACCACGTTTTGCAATTGTGTTAGTGTTGAAAACCACTTTTGGCACTTGTGTTAATGTAGCAAAACCACTTTTTGCACTTGTGCAAGTGTTGAAAACCACAACTCGCATTTGGCTTAGTGTTGCAAAACCAATTTACACACGTGTGCTGGCATTGAAAACCACTTTCCGCACTCGTGCTTGTGTTGAAAACCACTTTTCGCAATTGGGTTAGTGTTGCAAACCACTTTCCGCACTCGTGCTTCTGTTGTAAACCATTATTCGCATGTGTTCATGTTGCAAAAACCAATTTCCACACTTATGCTGGTGTTGAAAACCACTTTCAGCACTCGAGCTTGTGTTGAAAACCAATTTCAGCACTGGAGCTAGTTTTGCAGAATGACTTTCCGCACTTGTGCTGGCGTTGAAAACCACTTTTCAAACTTCTGCTAGTGTTGAAAACCACTTTTCACGCTCCTGGTGGTGTTCAAAACCACTTTTTGCACTTGTGTTAGTGTTGCAAAACCACTTGTCTTACTTGTGTTAGTGTTGCAAAACCACTTTCCGCACTTGTGCTGGCATTGAAAATCACTTTTCGCACTTCTGCTCGTGTTGAAAACCACTTTTCGCGCTCCTGTTAGTGTTCAAAACCACTTTTTGCACTTGTGTTAGTGTTGCAAAACCACTTGTCTCACTTGTGTTAGTGTTGCAGAACCACTTTTCGCACTTGTGCTGGCGTTGAAAACCACTCTCCGCACTTGAGCTGGTGTTGCAAAATCACTTTCCACACTTGCGCTCGTGTTGAAAACCACGTTCTACACTTGTGTCTGTGTTGCAAAACTACTTTCTGCACATGTGCTGGTGTTGAAAACAACTTTTCACACTTTGGTTTGTGTTGAAAACCACGTTTTGCAATTGTGTTAGTGTTGAAAACCACTTTTGGCACTTGTGTTAATGTAGCAAAACCACTTTTCGCACTTGCACCAGTGTTGAAAACCACAATTCGCATTTGTCTAAGTGTTGCAAAACCTATTTCCACACTTGTGCTGGCATTGAAAACCACTTTCCGCACTCGTGCTAATGTTGAAAACCACAAACCGCATTTGTCTTAGTGTTGCAAAACCACTTATCGCACTTATGCTCATGTTGAAAACCACTTTCCACACTTGTGTTGGTGTTGCAAACCACTTTCTGCACACGTGCTATCATTGCAAACCATTATTCGCATTTGTGTTAGTGTTGCAAAAATCAATTTCCACACTTATGCTGGCGTTGAAAACCACTTTCAGCATTCATGCTCGTGTTGAAAACCACTTTTCGCATTTGGTTTAGTATTGCAAAACCACTTTTCACACTCGTGCCAGCATTGAAAACCACTTTACACACAAGTGTTGGTGTTGATAACCACTTTCCGCACTCGTGGTAGTGTTGCAAAACCACTTTTCGCACTTGTGTTATTGTTGCAAAAAACACTTTCCACACTTGTGCTGGCGTTGAATACCACTTTCCGCACTTGAACTGGTGTTGCAGAACCACTTTCGCACTTGTGTTGGTGCAGCAAAACCACTTTTTGCACTTGCGCTGGCGTTGAAAACTACAACTTGCATTTGTCTTAGTGTTGCAAAACCAATTTCCACACGTGTACTGGCATTGATAACCACTTTCCGCACTCGTGCTAGTGTTGAAAACCACTTTTCGCAATTGGGTTAGTGTTGCAAAACCACTTATTGCACTTGTGCTCATGTTGAAAACCACTTTCCACACTTGTGTTGGTGTTACAATCCACTTTCCCCACTCGTGCTCCTGTTGTAAACCATTATACGCATTTGTGTTGGTGTTGCAAAAACCAATTTCCACACTTATGCTGGTGTTGAAAACCACTGTCAGCACTCGAGCTTGTGTTGAAAACCACTTTCCGCATTTGAGCTCGTGTTGCAAACGACTTTTCGCACTTGTGCTGGTGTTGAAAACCACTTTCCGCACTTGAGCTAGTGTTGCAGAACGACTTTTTGCACTTGCGCTGGCATTGAAAACCACTTTTTGCACTTGGTTGGTGTTGCAAAACCACTTTCCCCACTTGTGCTGGCATTGAAAACCACTTTCACACATGTGCTGGTATTGCAGAACAACTTTTCGCACTGGCGCTGGCATTGAAAACCACTTTTTGCACTTGGTTAGTGTTGCAGAACCACTTTCCCCACTTGTGCTGGCATTGAAAACCACTTTTCACAGATGTGCTAGTCTTGCAAAACCACATCCCGCACTTGTGCTGGCGTTGAAAACCACTTTTCAAACTTCTGCTAGTGTTGAAAACCACTTTTCGCACTCCTGGTGGTATTTAAAACCACTTTTTGCACTTTTGTTAGTGTTGCAAAACCACTTTTCGCACTTGTGTTATTGTTGCAAAAAACACTTTCCACACTTGTGCTGGCGTTGAATACCACTTTCCGCACTTGAACTGGTGTTGCAGAACCACTTTCGCACTTGTGTTGGTGCAGCAAAACCATTTTTTGCACTTGTGCTAGTGTTGAAAACCAAAACTCGCATTTGGCTTAGTGTTGCAAAACCAATTTACACACGTGTGCTGGCATTGAAAACCACTTTCCGCACTTGTGCTTGTGTTGAAAACCACTTTTCGCAATTGGGTTAGTGTTGCAAACCACTTGCGGTCTCCTCACGCATTTTGATTTCATGACTTTTACGATTGCCGTGCGGACCCCGTAATATTTGTGAACACTGCTGCCGCAGCCCGCAAAGCCGTACGATTTGTAAAAATCCCATCTTCAAACCGCAGACCGCAGAACCGTGCGGCGGCAGCATCATATGTGACTAAGGCATTACGAGGGGCGGGGCAGCCGGGGCATGTTATTTAGCTCAGGGATTAGGTTAAGTAATTCCCTGTTCATCATTCCCTTTGTGATTCATCCTTTATCTCTTTTGGCACCGCACCATAGACACTAGCACAGGAAGTGCCCATTAAATTGCACTAATAACAATAAAAACCAACCGGCAGCCAGTTCTGAGCACTGCCGATAGGACACCACCATCTACATCACCACGAAGGCCAGGGTAAGAAGCAACTGGCTGATTGGTAGAGGGAAGGGCGAGTAGGACTGCATCATGAGAGCGGACGTCACAAGGTTGTGCGTGTTGATTGGTGGAGAGCTGAACATGCAGCGGTGGCCTGCGGGCATTGGAAGAGAGGCACAGATGACGTCACGAGACGATCAATAAAAGAAGACTTGGACCGACATTTTCTCTCTTGCCTCTTCCCCTTGCCTTTTGCCCTTCAGCCTTCATCTTGCCCTCGACGACCTCTTGCCCTTCCTATCGCCTCTCGCATCTTCCTCTGTCCCTCGACGTTCCTGCCTCTCGCCCACCCCTGGTCCTCGGCACTCTTGCTGACACCATCCTTTGGCATGCAAGGAGAACGGAGGCCGACGCAGCCGGGGAGGCAAGCTGCGCGCCTGTTGTCCAAGACGGACCGGGCAGCGAGATTGGATTTTGCACGCGCGCGCCAAACTATGTCGTTGTTCCCGCCAACGACCTGGGACGACACCATTCTTGACAAGACCCCATCATCCGATTGAGCTAAGTGCCCATTAAATCACACATCTTTATTTTCAAGTTATTTTCATATATCCCTTTGTCCTTGTACTGAGTCGGTGTGGAGGGTCCCTCAACTTAGGCATTTTAGTATCGTGCCTTTTATTTTGTATAAACGGCATTTCGGAATGAAGCCGGCATTATAAACCCGTTTGAGTTTGAGTTTATTTTTCGCAGGTTCGGGAACTGCCGGCGATCGCGCCAGGTAAGACCCTTCGGTTTTCCCTTCCCTTTCTTCCCCCTGTATAAAAACCCGCATTTGAACTGAACGCCTCAGAGTAACGCTCAATTGCCTTCCGTGACTCTCCCGGTGTTAACGACACGACATTATTATTCCATCGGAATGTTTACACTTTCTCACATTACATCACAAGCCTTTACAGCCTCTCTGAGCTCAGACACCCAACAAAACACATTTAACTGTGACTTCTTATTAAGAGGTATCGCCTCGAGGAACCTTGTCCATTGTAACATGACATTGATTTCCTGCCTTAGTCTTTCGTAATCAATGATAACCTACACAATCAATGATAACGCAACTGAAAGATTCATCAAAAAGCAGGAATGTTTTTTTTTTAAATTGCCCAAAGGAATCTTTGGTTTCCCTACCGTCTACTTTCTTTACAGGATTTACAAAACTTCACAACATCCATTTACAGGATTTACAAAACTTCACAACATCCCTTTACAAACCTGGCCAAAAGAAATGTGTCAATTTTCTCCCAAGTTTTAATCACTCCTAGGTTACCTGTCAACGGTATCTCATTCACTACACTCCAGATATCATTCCGATGCAGTTTTGAAACTCTCGATTTGATAATGTATCTTCACTCATCTGCTGATACATTACGTAGTCTCCATTTCCTCCTTAATACTCCGTGTTTCTTAAAGTAGTCTTAAAGTTTGGCTGCCTCCATTTCCTGGAGATCGTTATTAGCTCTAGCTCTCCTGGCTCAACATCCTACACGACCCTTTATTGTGAGACCCAACTTTTTCCAATTGGCCATCAGATTTCCCTTTGGTCCATGAATATGAGCACCACTAGTTCCACGAGCATCCACATCATTGTTGATCTGGTTCATAAACATTTTTTCCCAAAGTATACGCACGTTCTAAGCCCACATCATTATGTTATTCACTCTTTTCTGTTGGAGCTTCTTCTTCACTTAGAACGTCTCACTCAAAACACCAGAAACATAAGGAGTCTCTACCTGTCTCCAAATGCTCCGTTTTCCCCTCCACCAGTGGTTTTCTCTCATCTCGTGGATAAGAGATTCCATCAACATGTTGATCAGTTCCGATGATAAAGGAAACTCCTTTCACTGTAAAAGTACATTGATTCCAATTTGAGGTAGTGCTTTGTGCACGCGCATCATTTTTAAAAAACCGTTTTTTAAACCTTCCACCAGTCGGATCATCAGTCTGTTTCGCCGCCTAGCGGATGAGCAAGAAATCGCATCGGTAAATGTTTAAACTCCCCTAAACAATGCCCCCCACACCATGTCTCTTCTCTACAAGAGCGAGGTTCATCAAAGAGGAAGGTTAATTACCTCCGCCACCAAAGGTGGATGGAGGTTATGTTTTCACCCCTGTCTGTCTGTTCACTTGTGAACAAAATATCTCAAAAAGTTGTGGACGGATTTTGGCAGAGATGTAGCGTATGTCACATGGACAAGTTGTGTGTGTGACAAGGACGATTGGATTCGATTTTGGTGAAGATCTGAATATGGATTCGGATATGAGAATTATTTAATTTTTGAAGTGATTCTTCCCAATTGGGAGATAGGGCCAACCAGGTGGAGGTATGCTCTCTACAGAGTGCCGTTCTAGTTTTAGAATGGGGTAGCGGGACAACAATTGGGAAGAACTAGCATGGGAATAAACTTACAGGAAAGGAGAGAAGGGAAGGAAACACTCAAATCAGGAAGTAAGAGGGTTGGGTTAGGAAGAGTTAATGGGGGTAAAGAAGATAATGGGTCACGATGGGGGATAACCTCACGTGACGGTGTATTGCCTGCTTGAAGTGCTGTGGAAAAGAATGACCTCTGGAAGGTAGTTCCATGCACACCAGAAGCTAGGAACAAGCCCTTAAATGCCCTATAGGATGTTCTATACAAATAAAGTCTGAAAGATGGGCAATGGCTCAAAATGTTTAACATTATTTTTATACGCTATAAATTTCACCAAGATGTTGTGATTAGGAGCACGAGGTTAACAAACAGGACACTTAAGGAATCACACAAATAGAATGTAAAAAGATCAACGATTTGTGTTGGAAGAGATATCCCGAACTCACCTTGCAAGTAATTCCCAGGAATAGGTGTACCCAGCGATTTTGGCCTAAACAACGAAGAAATCATGAACATGACCAAATACCAGGACCTCAAGAATGAGGGCAAGAGATGTTGGAAAGTGAAGAGCATCGAAATTGTACCAGTGATAATTGGAGCAACAGGCATGATGAAGAAGAACCTCACAGATTTTAAAAACCATCCTCGGGAATATTACCACAAATTAACTACAACTGGAGACAATCCGGGATTCGGTGATGATCCTGAAAATATTCCTTGGTCCATGAACAGTTTGAACCATGAACAGTTTGGTCCATGAACTGTGATCCCATACCGAAGAGGAGATGGATACTTTGGGTCCTGGGAGGACTCCCTTCCACCTGCTGAAACCCACAAATGGAGATAACTGACGACATGGGCACACCTCATCCATTTATGGTCTATTCTGGACACGTACACATTCTATATATAGTTTAATTTTTTTGGAGTTTTTTATGTTGAAGGCTCCAGGCACGGACAACATAGCCCAAATTGAGGCGAGGCCTTAAATAACAAGTACAAAAAGTTTTAATTAAAACAAAAGCCGCGTCGATGTTACACAATGCCTAGATGCAGCTGTGCCTATAACGTCGATGTTATAGGCACAGGACATTCCTATTGATTCGATTACTTGATGTTATTTTTGTGCAAAGTGAAAATATATCTCGGCAATTTCCCGTGTGTGGCGACGAATTTTTAATATATCTCGGCATTTTCCCGTCTGTTATTTCAGGCGGTGTATGACTGACCATGCCTCGATTTAAAAAATATATATCTCGGCAATTTCCCGTGTGTGGCGACACGTGAACGAAGCTATGCTCCTCTCTCCACATTATTGTGACGACGTATAAATTAAATATTTCATCGTGACGATTGTCATCAAATGGACGAATTTTTTATATATCTCGGCATTTTCCCGTCTGTTATTTCGGGCGGTGTATGACTGACCATGCCGCGATTTAAACAAAATATATATATCTCGGCATTTTCCCGTCTCTTATTTCGGGCGGTGTATGACTGACCATGCCGCGATTTAAAAAATATATATCTCAATGGACTTGAAGTTACAGGCCTTTGAGAATTCATTTCGTTCTATAAAGGGCAACTTTCATCGGATTTTCTTCCCGTTTGTTTTCAACCGAGTCTAAAACTATGTTAGCGACTGTGAAAAATGAAATGATATATCGAATTTGATTTGAAATAAAACTGTGTGAGAGAGGAAGACACCACGGGCCTACAAAACAGGCCTCAAAGCTATGCGAGTTAATAAAATGGTGGATATTTGTTTATATGAAGCATCTCCCACAATGGGTGGAGCTATGGTTCCCAGAATGGGTGGAGCTTTGAGGTTTTGTCTTCTCTGCAAGAACAAGAACAAGAAGAAGAACAACAACAACAGCAGAGGGCACTCTATTAGCAGCGTCTGCGACGCGGCTAAAAAGGAAGAAACGAGTATGATGTTAGTTTGCGAGAAAGAGAGATTGAAGCTAACCCGGTAGCTGTAGTTTGAGTGAGACAGAAAGTAAGAATCAGCGATCCTGACACGGAGAGTGCAAGCTGGTTCCAAGCACCCCTTCATAAGTCCGAACAGTAGTACTACCCTGAGCGGTTTCTGTCCACAACCAACTACCAAAACATATGTCTTTCCCACTTGACAAAGACAAGCAATTCGATTTTTAATATCCCCACCAGCATGGAGCTTGTCTTTCTTTGGAAATATTTCCAAATTGAAACACAAAACATGACCTACACTAACTGTACAAGTCATAAATTAGAGCAATTTAGGCACAACATATGCATTAAATAGTCAAAAATACAAAACACCCTAAAATGCATTGCACATCTTGTTAGAATTTAATTCCAACAGTTTAAAAAAAAAAAAATTGCTTTTTTTGTGACGCAGAACAACCGAAAAGTCGTCTTCCTTTTTATGGGTACAATTTTATCTATTTTGTCTTACCTGAGATATTGGCCTTTAAAGATGAAAGGCAAAAACACGGAAATGTCATAATTTTAGTTTGTTTTTGAGAACAAAACTTCTTGAAACGACTTTTTTTCATAAAAGTTGCTGTAAACCGCACATAGGACTTTTAGCTACTGTAACATGAGTAATCCATTTAAACTGGAATATGTAATGCGCATCTATGGCTCCAAATTTGGAAAATAAATAAATAAACAGCTTGGCTCTTTTTTTTTTTTTGCCCCGAAATGTATATTTGTGGGTGTATGTGTACGGGATCAAAGTATGGGACTATATATATGCACATATACATACTGTGTATATATATACATATATAAGTTCAAAACACACCTGGTCACAAGTGGGCCACACTGACCGGGTCCTCAGTCGAGGTCCTCAGCATCATCCCGTTTCGGCCCTTCAACCTCGATATGGTCAGCTAAGGTGGGCCAGCAGGGGCACATACACATCCACATGCAGCAACTACACCTGGATGCGTACATACCCTCACCCCCAGCCAGTGCGAACGCAGACAACAGCAACACCTCCACATCCAGAATCCACAGCACCAAACAAGCATGGTGGAACACTCAAACAAACACCCACCTTTATACCCTTCACCACTCACCAACAAAACACCCCAGATCATTCATACACACACAACACCAACCAACCACATACCCTTACAGCATACACCACTCAACATACAAAAACACACACACTCATGCAAAAACACACACCCTCACCCACTCACTCACACAAAATAAAAAATAATAATAGTAACAAAAAACAAACAAAAAACAAACAAACAACCAACCACCTACCCTTACCAACATGCACCACTCATGCAAACATGCAAAACCATTCATGCAAAACCACACCCACTCATGACCCACTCCTGCAACACACACACACACACACACACACACACACACACACACACACACACACACACACACACACACACACACACACACACACACCTCCATTTCTATTCCGTAACTTCAACCTACACCGTTCGACGTGCTTCCATAAACTTCCTCCATATCCAAAATGAGCCTTTCGTCACACATCTTCTTTCTGTCCCACACACTCCAAGCCGAGCAAGAAATGCAGGAAAGGAATTGCCAATATACCCTCCACACCCAACCTCAAATGGCTGACACGAAACTCGCCAACCCTTCTCCCGGCACTCTGCCTCCAGCTCACTGTACTTTCCTCTCTTCCTCTCGTGCACCTCCTCCATGTTCTCTTCCCAAGGTACAGACAATTCCCCGAAGATGACCTGTTTTGTTGCACCTGACCAAATGACAATGTCAGGCCGCAACCTTGTCACACAGATCACCTCTGGGAATACCAATTGTGGCTTTTGGTCTGCCACCACCTGCCAATTACAAGCATCTGACAGCCCTCTTGCTTTCCACCACCTCCTCCTCCTACCACTTGGCCCTCCTTGACAAACCACACCTCTCCCCCATCAGTCTCCTTCTCCTCTCTTCGCTCTCTCGACCTCAGCACCTCTTGTTGCACGATCTGCATCACCACCGCCAGCACCTGATCATGTCTCGCCACCTGTATTGTCCTGCTGCCAATGCTACTGAACATGCACTCATTGCATGCTGCACCGTCCCCACACCTCCACACAAACAACATCGATAGATAGTTATATATATATATATATATATATATATATATATATATATATATATATATATATATATATATATATATATATATATATATATATATATATATATATATATTGTTGTGGATATGAGAATGGTTTTTTTTTTTTGTTGTTATTGTGTAAATTGTTGTTAAAATATCGCCCTCCTTACTCCAGTGTTGTATAAAGGTCAAAGGGCGTTCCCGTAGTTAGTTCCATAAAGCATACATGAAGGACACCATAATATCCCTGTTCAGTAGTTTATTTCCTTATTATGTGTATTAGGGTAAGGCCTTGTCTTCCATTAAGATGACACTCCATTGCACCAGGTGAAATAAGAGTAGATTCGGTTCACATTCCCTTATAGTCAATTGCCAACTACATCCCCTCCAAGCCTCAATTGCCAACTGCACTGGGCAGTTTGTCAGGTTTGCTACAGCTGTGGGTTGTTGATTTCACCCCAAGACTCCATTAGCCACGAGGTGATCTCGGAGCCGAAGGTGGGAGGAGTCGGCCCAGCGCCGGGAACAAGGCGTGGCCTTGCCAACGCCTCCTCTAAGGGCGGAGCCAGAGGGTCACGCGACCAACCAGGGCCGAGGTGAGCTCACCGATGGGCGTGTCCTGGACACCAGCGGCTTGATCGCCTGAGGCGCTATAAAGAGCGCGCGCGGAAGCCTTTGAAGAGAGATGTGCAAAGAGAGGTGCGTCAGAGAGTTGGCAGTACACAAGCAGCGCAGAGCAGAGAGGAGGGAGAAGGAGTTCTGAGAGCAAGCATTGAGAGAAGGAGTTCTGAGAGCAAGCATTGAGAGAGAGAGTCCTGAGAGCAAGCAAGAGGAGTACCACGAGCAGTACCAGCAGCTTTAAACTCCACCAAGCAGCGTTGGCTCCACCAGGCAGCTTTAACTCGACCGGCGGAGCTCGTCCCGCGGCAGCTCGCACGACTGCAGCTTGGGCGTTGACGGCGGTGCCGACCGTGGCCGCGGAGGAACGGAGCTGCCGCTCCCGGCCCGACCGTGACCCAGTTCCAGTGGACCTTCCTCTCCCTCCAGCCATCCACCTCCTGCCATTCCTGTCATCATTCCCCGCGTGAGTCTGTCTTTGTTTGTTCTGTCCCTGGGTATTAATTAAGCCTGTATAGTTAAGCTAAGTTTCGCTGTGTTGCCTTGCCTCTTCTGTAAATTATTTTATTATCCTTCCTTCTTGGTTATTTTGGTCTTGTAAATAGTAAATAAATTATATTTGTATTCCTTACCCGTTGTCTTTCTTCTTCTTCACATCCTTCGCTTTAGTCTTTTCCCCATTGAATATCTGTGGCACGATTCGGCCAACGTTCAGGAATCGGGTTAGTCGGGGTAACTGTTAGGGCCGCGGTGCCATCCGCTCGGCAAACCAACATCTTATCCGCGGTCCGTAACAGTATATATATATATATATATATATATATATATATATATACAGACAATAAATATAACCTTTTTATATTTAATGACATGGATTGTGCTTGCATTATAAACAGCTAAACAACTCAAGTAAATCAAGTATTAGTGTTTAGAATGAGCTCTTTATTTAAAAGTTTACAGCTACAATAGTTTAAATGTAAATATGGCAAAGTTATAAAATAAGAGGCGGAAGAGGCGCTTGGTGTTGCCCAGCAATGAGTTCGTGCAAGCTCCATGGTCATGGGTCACATGATCCACCATGAGCAGTGCGAGGCTACACCGACCATCTTTTATTCACTGATATTTTGATGGTTTTGTGATTTTTTTCCTGGAATATTGGCTTTGCGTTGCATTAGTATGCAAATTTTCTACTTTCCAACTGATCCAGAAAGTATTAAACATATACGAATGAGTGCTTAGAAAGAATATATATATATATTATGTATCTATCTATCTATAATTCCATTAATCTCTGTGTGTATGTGTGTATGTGTGTTTGTATGTGTGTATGTGTGTATGTGTGTATGTTTGTCTGTGACCGCTGTTTCTCGACAACTACCGGTCCGATATACTTTAAACTTGCCAGGTATATTGCTGGGGACCCGAGGATGTGCCTTTTCAAGGTTTCATATTAATCGGAGAAGTAGTTACCGAGCTATGGCGATTTCTTTACCAAACACTGCAAGCCGTTCGCTTTGGACCAAACCATTGCATGTAAATAGAGGGGGGGGTTCTGTGGTCGTTGCGAATGGACCAAACCATTCATGTAAATAGAGGGGGGGGGGGGGGGGTTCTGTGGTCGTTACTGCCACGTGGTTTCAAAGTTTTTTTTTGTTGTTGTTGTTTGCACGCATGTTTTTTTGCACCCACGTACGGGCACGCCCTAGGATGTTTACACACACACATCCCTACACAAATTTTTTTTTTTTTTTTTTTTTGGCAAGGAACGGGCACCCACGTACGGGCACGTCCTAGCTTATATATAGTACGGGCATGCCCTAGTATATATAAAACACAGTTTGTGTGTGTGTGTGTGTGTGTGTGTGTAATGTTACCGGTAGACTCCTAAACGGAGAGGCTCACGTACTTGATATTTGGCACAGACATGGCCATTGAGCCTGGGACGAACATGGCCGAGACCATATTTGACGAGATCCATATTTTTTATTCATATTTACCTCAGCGCATTTCAGCGAAGTACCCGCTAATCTCAGCCAGTGCCAGAGCAGCTCGCTGATTCGCTCAGAGCGATCACGTGATGTTCCATCCCGTCACACGTCACACGTTTGCACGTAATTCAGGGCGAAAAGCGATTGCCTTGCCCCTCCCCCTCCCATTCCTCACCCTCCCCCTCTTCTCCCCTTCCCCCTCCCCCTCTTCTCCCCTCCGCCCCGTTCCCCTCCCTTCCCCCCTCCCCTCCCCCGCCCAGCAATGCCAGGTACTTCTGCTAGTATATATATATATATACATATATTGTAACGGATTTGGGAAACCGTGCACTGTGTGTGTAATTCATTGTAAATATACCCCCATTGTAAATAATGTAATGATTCCTGTAAATACCTCCATTTGTGTAAAGGTCAAAGGTCGTCCCTTCAGCTCGTCCATCGCATACACGAAGAAAATCATAGGCCCTTCTAAATAGTTATCTCATTATTATGTGCATCAGTTAAGGCTCTGTTTCCACTAGTTCATTTGCGTTGCATCGAATCAAATAAGACAGGCCCCCTTCAACCCCTTCATTTTTGCAACAGCGATCGCCATGCAAATGGGAGCGGATCGGCATGGGGGCCGCCATTGAACACGAGGTTGGCTAAAGATGGAGAACCAAGGTATGGCTCTGTCAGCAGCTCGTCAGGAGGTGGAGCCAGTGAGTCCTCGCCGGCCAACCCGAGCCGAGGTGAGGGACCGATAGGCGTGTCCTGGAGGCCGGCGGCTTGATCGTGACTCACCTCATAAAACGAGGAGAGGGGGACTGCTTCATCAGATGAGTGAGGGAGCACACACTGAGAAGTTCTGTGAAGGGAGGTGCATGAGCAAGGAACACCAGTGGGGAGGATTGTTCATTTGCTTGGCGCGAACGTCCTGCGGCGACTGAGAATCGGCACGCCCTGCTCGCAATACCAACCAGCACTGACGGCAACTGCCGGAAACCTACCTCCAAAAGAACAAGTGCGTGCACGCAAACCCCGGCGTCGTGCCGCGACCCTCGGACCTCCCTGTCGCCCGTTCTGTGGACCACCTGAACCTTCTCATCCCTCCAGCCAATGCTACCTGCAATTCCCCATTCGTGTGAGTCTGTTTGTGTTGTCCTGTCCCTGGGGAATAAGTAAGCCTGTGTAGATAAGCTAGGAATTGCTCTGTGTCCTTCTGCTCCTTCCATTTCCCTGTAAATTACATTTCTTCGTTCTTCTTTTCTTCCTTTAGTCTTGTGTAAATAATAATAAATATTTGTTCTTCCTACCTTCGTCTTCTTCTTCATGCTCATCCGATCGTTTTAGAGATTTCCCCATTGAGTTCCTGTGGTGCGATTTCGGCCAAAGCTCCGCAATCGGGTTAGTGATTGTTAAACGGCTCGCGCCGCAGTTCGCTTCGCTTGGTGCAACCAATCAAATTACACTGCGGCACGGGCGGGGGTGTTTCCTTGCGTCCCGGAAGGCGCCGTACTTAGGTCATAGGACGGATAGGCCTAATACCCTACCCAGCGCTGACCGGGCGTGACGTCATACCCTCAGGGTCGGCGACGGCCAGTATAAAGGACAAGGGGTTAACCCCCCTTTGCAAAGGGAGCGCCGTCATCCAAGATCCGTAACAATTGGTGTCGAGGAGTTGGGATTTGGACCCGAACCAAATTTTTAACATCTAGAAATTTGGTCGAAATTACGAGCGGCCGAAATTCTGTTTTAAATCCAAATTAAATCACGTCATGGATAATCAAGGCGATTGGGTGTCGGTAGGGGAGTTAGAAGAAGGGGTAGAGTCGACCCAGGACCCCATGGAGGAGGTGCGAGTAATGCGGGAGGAAGGCAATGCGCATTGGGTGGCGGAGGTTTCAGACGCACAAAATGGCGGCCTCGCGCACGAGGTTGGGGGTGCACAAGGTGGCGGCGCCGCGGAGGTCGAGCCCGCGGTGGCGGCTGGGGGCCGCTGTGCCAATCGGGTTTGATTTTAGGTTATTCCTAATCCAGATGAATGCAAAAATGGACGCCATGATAGACGAAACAAGGTGTGAAACGGGAAAATTGGAGGGCATAAATAACCGAGGCCAAAAAATTAATGAGGGGTTGGCGAGGGGGCAAGCCGCATATGAGGTAAGGGAAGCCGAGAGGGAGGTTGACCGCAGGTTGAGCGGGAGGGGCACACGGGTGCACGACGAGGTAACGCGACTCGAGGAGTGCAGGTTCAGCGAGTCGGAGCAAGGCACAGGTAACTGGACCGGGGTAGACATCGCGACCCGGGGTATGGAAAAGCCGGCGACCGCCGAGGTAGAAAAGGAAATTTTATTCGGACCAGCGGTCGTTGAGGGAAAGAAAAAAGAAATCAAGTCTGAATCATTCGAAGCAGTCGTGGAAATTGGAATTGGAGAGACCGGGGACTTAGAAAAGCACTCGCGGCAGGGAAAGATGGAAAATGTGCAAAGTCCCTGCTCGCATCGTGATGCCGTGCTTAATCCTTATAAAGATTTGCAGGTGTCGGAGCGAGGAGGAAGAAGAATCCCCCAGGTGAGAAGGGCTGTGTATGGTGCTAAGAGGTTTTTCGGCAGTGTTTGGTGCGAAAAGAATTGTCGCGCGATTGGGGTCGATATGGCACCCGGGCGTTTGTGGGAGGTCCGTGGTGCGTGGTGTACGAAAGAATGGCACTCGTGTGAGGAAAAAGTGTGCGTCGGCGAGTGAGTGTGTTATAAAGTGTGGGAGTAAAACCGAGTGCGAGCGGGAATGCACGTCGGAGTGTACGGAGTGTGACACAGAGAGAGCGATACGGAGTGTACGTGCGAGGGTGAGAGTGACCCGGAGAGTGAGTTGGTGGAGGAGCGGGTGCGAGGATGCACGCTTGGGATGGACGGCGAGAGTGTGCGAGAAAGCACACCTGAGTTGGTTGTGGCGCGGGTGCGGGAGAGCCCATTGAAGCGCGTGAGTGGGTGGATGCGAGAGTGCACGCCCATGGTGAGTGTTACGGAGGACGTAACGGAGGAGAGGTGTGGAACGAAGTGTGCGAACGACGAGGGTGCGCGAGAGGTATGGTGTGTAACAGGGAGTGCGGTGGTGGAATGGACGGAGTGTGTGGAATGTACGGGCGGTGTTGGAACGCCGGGCTTGGTGAGTGTAAAACGGGTCGCGTATGCGTGTGAGCAGGCGAGTAAGGCATCGACGTTAAACGGGGCAGCGTTTAGGGTGACGGATAGCCGACGCGAGCACTCGGGGCGCGGTGCGCTTTGTTGGATGCGAGACTCGGCACGGATCGGTGCTGCGTCGCTTCTCTTCGAAGCGTCGTGCACGAGTCGGGCCTGGCCCCGCCCCGCACGGTCGAGTCCGGGCTTTGCCGGGCAAAGCGACCGGTCCGGTTCAAGGGCAGGTAGGAGGGACCGGAGCGGCGCCCCCTTGTGGTTGCGGCGTTCCGGCCGGGCGGGATCGAGCCATCGGGCCGGAGACCGAAAGGTTCCGCGCCAAGATGGTGCGTGGAATCTCGGGCCGAGCATGCCGCCACCCTTGAACCGAATGCCGGACGGACTCAACCTGCAGGCGACCAAACCACCCGAATTCATTGCTCGGCTTTGCGAAGCCGAGTTTTAATGACGTCATGACGTACCGAGAGGCTCAGATATAGCGGACCGTGATGGTAATAGTGTTGTGGATTCAAAATTTTGGAATAGTGAATAGGATTGGCAGTAATGATTGGCAAATTGATTGGTAAAATGATTGGCAAATTTTGATTTGCAGGAAATTGGATGGGCAAAATTTATAGTGGGAGATGCCCGATGTGCAAGGATGGTAAATCCACCATCCCTCGCATCTCCCGGGGCACATGAGCACTAGTTATGGGGTTTTTGGCAGTGTAAGCTCGCCGAGGGAGGGTTTGGATAAATGTATAGGGATCTAGAGATGACCATAGGTAACTGTAGGGACAAGATTTAAGTAGCGACATGATACCTGTAGTCGGGGACGTAGAGAGTTTAGGTGGATTATAATGACGAGGGAGCGCAATAATGTAAGGGGCGACGGGGAAGCGCGAGTTTTAGCAGGGCACCAGGTAGATCAGGTGATGCAGTGTGTGAGAGAATCTTGAGGTTGGACAAATGAGGAATTGCTATGCAATGCTCGGGAAGGATGTGTGTGTGTGAGCGTGGGAAAATCTGAGTGCCTGAGGCAATGGTTTAGACTAGAGAATTGAAAGTGTACGGAGCAGTGTATGACTGAGTAATGGTGATTGTGTGTTGTGTTGAGCGATTGTGTGTTGTGTTGAGCAAATGGTCCTGGAGGAAGGAGGTGCAGGAAGCACCAGGTGTAGGAGTGATGGCAGAGGTGTGCAAATACAGGTGAGCATGGTTGTATGGAATAAATGGTCTGGAATATATGGAGTATGGAATGGATGGTGTGGAGTGAGTATGGTGGAAACTGTGGAGTGGAGTGGATGGTGCGAAGGAGTGTATGGGGAGGATGGACCCCCATCACGAATACCCGGGGAGGGTAGTTTAAGAGTTAGGTAGAGGGTATAGGTAAATTGTGGTTGGATATTGGCATCTGTGGTGCGTGTGGAAGAATGGTGTTTGGATGGGTGCATTAGTGACGTGGAAAAGACTGGGCGTGTGGCCTGTTAGAGGGATGGTTGGTTGAGCGCTCCACCACTGGTAGTCTGTCGGCCAGGTGAGGCCGCAGGTAGGCTCTGGGAGCCAGTTAGAGTTCAATGGGGCCCGAGGATCCAGAGGAAGGACCCGGGTAGCCCAGTGCCAGAGAGGGCACCGAGGGGAGTAAGCGCCAGGGAGGGCCTTCCCCAGGTAGGTTAGCGAGGAGCAGGTACGCTCGGGAGGCAACTTCAGTGGCGGAGGCGTACAGGTGAGTAGACCTGTTAGGGGAGCCACACGACTCAGTCCCGAAATTGTGCAAAGGCACAGGGAGTTGAACCGGGGGAGTGAGACCCCATATTGATGAGCACCACAGTTTGTTCAATGGGAATTGGTTTTTGGAACCGCATAGAGTAAGATGGCCAATGGATTGGCAGGGAAAGACCCCGGGTAGTGTAAAGTGTGTTAATGTCATTTAGGAAGTAGTTAGGATTGAAATCTCCTCGCACCATCTACATCCACTCACCTGAGGTGACAGAACTCCACACCATGCCATGTGTTGTTGTTTTTATTCTGTGCAAATGTTTTGGATTGTGAGACGCATCATGACATGGGTGAGACATTGTGCTGGTTGTTCCATCTCTTCCTCCTTATGAGGAATTGATGAGGAATTTGGATGATGGCAAATTTGGTTAGAGGGATTGTGACGAATTTGGTATTAGGGGAGATATGGGGAAGACGTGACGGTAGTGACGAATTTGTAATTGTAAATTGTTTGTAAATATGGGGAAAGGGCAAGGGTAGAGTAGGTGACAGGGGGGGTGGCGTACGGTAGGGACGAGCTTTCTCACTTCGCTCTCCGTACGCACCTCGTGCTGCATTACCTGTTTTGATGTGTATCCTTGCGCCTTTGCCCTCGCTAACTCTGCGGCTTTGTCTTCCTTCTCCCAACCGAGGATCGTGCTCTCTGGGCACTGAGGGGAGCATGTGGGAGGCCGCGTCTGTGTGCCCGAATCCCCGCAACTAGCTGCCTGCATCCACGCACCACCATATGGACCACATGTCTGTGGCCGAGCACCACTCATGGACCCCACGGGTTGGGGCATGGCCCCTCTGCTGGGACCGGCCAGGTTGGCCAGAGGAAGATCTTGCTTGCGGACCTCGGTGAGGTGGCACCAAGCCTACAGGTGAACCACCCATAGTCGGCCCCTGTTGGCCATAAATTAAAAAGATGGACGCGTTGTGTGCCTTTTTATTTCCACCAAATAGGCCGCAAGCAAAGAACACGACAACATCAGGAAGAACGACGGACCAGCAGAGCAGAACGAGGAAGACCATCAGTTTTTTTTTTGATATAACTATGATGACTGTGCACTGACTGGTGCTTTATGGTGCTCTTTATTGGTGCTGGTGCGTCGATGCAGTGCATGCTGTCTCCTCCCTCCCACAGGATTTTCTTTTTTTGTGTCTCCCCAAAAAAAAAAATCACATGTCCTGGGTTGCAGTGTAGATACAAATCATGTCTTGTAAATAATGCTCCCCACCATACATGTATAGTTTGAAAACCATTCCGTAATTCGGTTATTCTGTGGGTGTGAATCTGTTAGGTAGGGTGCAACGCAATAGGGGGACATATTTATTTGTGTTTTAAAACTGTCACTCAGGATCAGGTTAATTGTAGAGGGAATTACACCTACGTGCCACATTAAGTTAAAGTTTTATCGGCCCGGGGCGTGCCTGGAGGAAGAAGGGGGGCAGTGTAACGGAATTGGGAAACCGTGCACTGTGTGTGTAATTCATTGTAAATATACCCCCATTGTAAATAATGTAACGATTCCTGTAAATACCTCCATTTGTGTAAAGGTCAAAGGTCGTCCATTTAGCTAGTCCATCGCATACATGTAGAAAATCATAGGCCCTTCTAAATAGTTATCTCATTATTATGTGTATCAGTTAAGGCTCTGTTTTCCACTAGTTCATTTGCGTTGCATCGAATCAAATAAGACAGGCCCCCTTCAACCCCTTCATTTTTGCGACAGCGATCGCCATGCAAATGGGAGGATGCTCTTCTTTTCCGAATGGGGGCCGCCATTGAACACGAGGTTGGCTAAAGATGAAGAACCAAGGTATGGCTCTGTCAGCCGCTCGTCAGGAGGTGGAGCCAGTGAGTCCTCGCCGGCCAACCCAAGCCGAGGTGAGGGACCGATAGGCGTGTCCTGGAGGCCGGCGGCTTGATCGCGACACCTCATAAAACGAGGAGAGGGGGACTGCTTCATCAGATGAGTGAGGGAGCACACACTGAGAAGTTCTGTGAAGGGAGGTGCATGAGCAAGGAACACCAGTGGGGAGGATTGTTCATTTAATTGGCGCGAACGTCCTGCGGCGACTGAGAATCGGCACGCCCTGCTCGCAATACCGACCAGCACTGACGGCAACTGCGGAACCTACCTCCAAAAGAACAAGTGCCTGCACGCAAACTCCGACGTCGTGCCGCGACCCTCGGACCTCCCGGTCGCCCGTTCTGTGGACCACCTGAACCTTCTCATCCCTCCAGCCAATCCTACCTGCAATTCCCCATTCGTGTGAGTCTGTTTGTGTTGTCCTGTCCCTGGGGAATAAGTAAGCCTGTGTAGATAAGCTAGGAATTGCTCTGTGTCCTTCTGCTCCTTCCATTTCCCTGTATATTACATTTCTTCATTCTTCTTTTCTTCCTTTACTCTTGTGTAAATAATAATAAATATTTGTTCTTCCTACCTTCGTCTTCTTCTTCATGCTCATCCGATCGTTTTAGAGATTTCCCCATTGAGTTCCTGTGGTGCGATTTTGGCCAAAGCTCCGCAATCGGGTTAGTGATTGTTAAACGGCTCGCACCACAGTTCGCTTCGCTCGGCGCAACCAATCAGATTACACTGCGGCACGGGCGGGGGTGTTTCCTTGCTTCCCGAAAGGCGCCAGTACTTAGGTCATAGGACGGATAGGCCTAATACCCTACCCAGCGCCGACCGGGCATGACATCATACCCTCAGGGTCGGCGACGGCCAGTATAAAGGACAAGGGGTTAACCCCCCTTGGCAAGGGGAGCGCCGTCGTCCCAGATCCGTAACAATATATATATATATATATATATATATATATATATATATTGTCATGCGGCCGCCTTTGATTAATATCAGGCGGTCACGGATGCCGATCGCAAAGGCCTTAGCCCCCGAGGCGGAAACTCAATAGCGGATTCCAAAAACCAACAGCGACACCAAAGTGCGCGGGATGCAGGGGAGTGGTGAGACCCCTGCAGCCTTACCTGTTAAAATCAACCACAGGAACTGCGTTCAGGTATATGTACAGAAAATAATATAAGGGTTTATTAAAGGAAAAAGGCAAGGACAGGGAAAGCACGCGCCGGTAATGAATATCCCAATCGGGACGTCCCCACACGACAGATCTCAAACACAGACGAGGGAAATGAATACCAAAAGAAATGTCTCGTCATGCAATGGTGAACGCGCAACTCGGTCTTATCTGTCAGTCATCTTCAATCTCCGTTGCCCACACGCGGCTCCTTTCGTCCAGCGGCACGCCTCGCTCCAAGCTCCAAAGCACCGGGCACCATGCACCATGAGGTCGACCCTGGTGCACGGTCGACAAGCCAACTCGGATCGCACCGGGACTGCCAACTCAAACCGTGAACTGCGAACCGAACTGGTCAACTGCTCGCAACTGACAGGGCCGGGATCTGTCTGAACCGCTTGCCAACTGCTCTGGCTGGGAAAACTCTTCTCCACTCCTCAACTCAGGCAACTCTCTCACTCACTGCCAAGTCTCCCAACTCTGTCCTTCCAACTCGCTTCTCCTCGTCGAGTTCGGCGCTCGCTACTATCTGCTGGCTGGTGACATCAGCCTTGGCGCGCTGCCAACCAATCAGTCCCTTCCACCGAACATCCCAGCTTCGCTCAGGCCCACGCCCACCGCGCCTCCCAACCTCGTTCCCTACTCCATGGTCATAGCGCGTGCTATTCGATGTGGATAGGCCCGCCGGAGGTATAGGTGGCGGCGGCCATTATCGGCGGTGTCCCGGCCTGGTTTCCTTTTGCCGGTTCTCCCAGAGTCTCGTCAGGGAAGGGAATTAATCAGTGTTGCGCTAAGGACCTGTCGGAACGTCTATGTTGGTCTGCAGTGCCAAAAGGGACAAAGGTTTGGCTACCAGGTGTGGACACACAGCGGCACTACTCTTTAATCCCTAACTCTACTTAACACACGAACCTCCTGGTAGGTTCACAAGTATACTCTTAACCGACAAAACGCCTAAACACAACTTATTACAGGTAGATTCCCTATCGTGACAGTCAGACACCTACCTACACAGATCTATCTGGCTCTACATATCACTACCGCAAAAGACATAATATATATGTGATGAATATGCAATATGCAAGAATGTGCAATATGCAAGAATGTGCAATGTGTGATGAAGAATATGCAATAGTCATGTGAAAAGGCAAGTACACCCCATGTAAAGTTTTGACTTTTTCAACATATTTCAACAGCTATTTGATCTTCATTTCAACAATATTGATAGATAAAGGTGATATAAAATAACAAATTTCATGAAACATTTACATTTTGTAGTCCATTGTATAATTTAAATAAACATAAATACAAATTTCACATGTGGAAAAACTAAGTACACCCCTACATTTATCACTACTTCAAATACCTAAAATTAGAATCAGGTGCACCAGCTCAGGTGCAAATGATTAGAACATCGTTAGAGAGGATCTTGGAGGAACCTGTCTTATTTAAACCTCAGACATTTAGTTTGGTTTGCTCTTTGTTGTTGAAGTGTGCGGCGTCACTATGCCGAGATCAAAAGAGCTCTCTGAGGCCTTCAGAAAAGGTTATAGATGCCTACGAGTCTGGCAAGGGATTTAAAAAGATCTCCAAACAATTTGAAATCAATCATTCGACTGTCCAGAAGATCATCTACAAGTGGAGAAGCTTCCAAACAACTGCCAACTTGTTCAGGCGAGGCCGCCCCAGCAAGTTCAGCCCGAGAGCAGACCGCAAGATGCTGAAAGAAGTCTCCAAGAACCCCAGAATGTCATCACGGGACCTACAGGTAGCTCTTGCCACTGTTGATGTCAAAGTGCACAAGTCTACCATTAGAAAGAGGCTGCACAAATTTGATCTACATGGGAGGTGTGCCAGGAGGAAACCTTTGCTGACCAGAAAGAACATCAGGGCAAGACTAAAGTTTGCCAATAAACACCTAGGCAAAGACCAGCACTTCTGGAACAATGTGCTCTGGACAGATGAGTCAAAGGTAGAGCTATTTGACCACAGTACCAGAAGACATGTTTGGTGAAAACCAAAGACAGCATTTGACCACAAGAACCTGATACCAACTGCAAAGCATGGGGGTGGAAATATTATGGTTTGGGGCAGCTTTGCTGCATCAGGGCCTGGGCAGCTCACCATCATAGAATCCACGATGAATTATTCATTGTACCAGAGGGTGCTTGAGGATAATGTGAGGCCATCTGTCGGAAGGTTGAAGCTCAACCGAAGGTGGCCTTGCAACATGACAATGACCCTAAACATACCAGTAAATCCACCAAGGAATGGCTGAAAAGAAAGAAATGGAGGGTTCTGGAATGGCCGTCAAAGCCCGGATATAAATCCCATCGAGATGTTGTGGGGGGATTTGAAACGAGCTGTGCATGCATGAAACCCCTCAAACATCGAACAGCTGAAAGAATTCTGCATGGAGGAGTGGGCAAAAATTTCTCCCAGTCGATGTCAGAGATTGGTAGACAGTTATAAGAAACGCCTACTTGATGTTGTTTCTGCCAAAGGGGGCAATACCACCTATTAGAGCCAAGGGTGTACTTACTTTTTCCACATGCGAAATTTGCATTTATGTTTATTTAAAGTCTACAATGGACTACAAAATGTAAATGTTTCATGATATTTGTTATATTATATCACCTTTATCTATCAATATTGTTGAAATGAAGATCAAATAGCTGTATGTTGAAAAAGTCAAAACTTTACATGGGGTGTACTTACTTTTTCGTGTGTGTGTGTGTGTGTGTGTGTGTGTGTGTGTGTGTGTGTGTGTGTGTGTGTGTGTGTGTGTGTGTGTGTGTAGACTTGGCATTTAAATGGAATTTTTTTTTTTCTTCACTTGGGTTTACTTTCTGAACTCTGTATATCAATCTGGTGAGTTTCTTTTACGCTTCGGTGATTTTCTTTGTCAAAAGAACCATGTCACTGATCGTCTTTCGCAGCAAGAAGTCAATAACAGGATAATATCACAGGTGGCATGCCAAAATGTAAGGACAGGTACATTTGACGATTGGCTTCACAATCGGGTATATAAGGGTTGTTGCGTTCTGTATTAGTGGAAAACAACTGCTGCACGTCTACATAAGTTATTACCGCTTCCTCTGGAGATGGTCCGTCAACTTGACAATGCTGTTTGTCATGGAGTGGTGGCTTTACGAAATTCTGGCATGAAACAGCGTGTTATTGCTCGGCAGTATGGCATCACTCAAGGTCAGGTGTCAAAGATCCTGAAACGAAATGCTCAGAGGGGTGTCCCTACTCCAATACCGAGGCCAGAACGTCCACGCAGAACCACAAGGAGAGATGATCGCCAGCTGCACCGGTTAGTCTGCAATGGCTGTACCAAGTCAGCTAATCGGCTTAGGGCTGAGTGGCGGCAACTGATAAATGTGCCTGTATCCAGAAGGCTAGTCAACCAACGACTGGTTCAAGCAGGCTATCGTGCCAGGCGCCCCCTGAGAAAGCCACGCCTGACCAGACAGCACAGCCAGCGCCGCTTGCAGTGGGCCAGAGAACACCGTCAATGGCAGCCAGGACACTGGAATCACGTGACCTTCAGTGACGAGTCTAGATTTCTGGTCTATCGTCAAGATGGCCGCGTCCGAGTGTGCAGCCAAGTGCATGAAGCCCACAACGAAGATTGTATAGTGCCAAGAGCCCAAGCTGGAGGTGGTGGGGTGACCGTTTGGGCTGCTTTTCATGCAGGGGGCAAAACTGACCTGGTTGTTCTGAATGGAAACCTGAACCAGTTCAAGTACAGGGTCATTCTGGAAGAAACATTGCTTCCATTTGCTCGTGCAGCCTTTCGAGGAAACTTTGTCTTCCAAGATGACAATGCACGGCCTCATCGTGCTCGCCTGATCCAACACTTTCTTGCTGACCGTGGTGTAGAGCATATGGAGTGGCCTGCCATGTCTCCGGATATGAATCCGATAGAGAACTTGTGGGCAGAATTAACGCGTCAAATCGACCACTTGGACCAGCAGCCTGCCTCTGTGCGTGAATTGCAGTAGACTATTGTCACTGCATGGCAAGCGATTCCTGTCCAAACCTTGGCAAATCTCGTGAACAGCATGCCTCGACGTGTACGTGCTCTTCTGAATGCTCGTGGGTGTTACACGAAGTACTGAACTGTAATTTTACTGTCCGTAATCCCAGTCATAATTTAGCTTTTGTTGAAATTTTTTTTGGCTAATGTGCAAAATAAAGAGATACTTCTGGAAAACGTAGAGGTAATAAACACACAGTACTGTCCATGAATTGAGTTCGATATCAGTTTACATCACTTTCAAGGATCAATTTATTTGCTTCGAAATGTCAAATGTGGTTTTTGTTTCTTTTAAAGGTCACATTAACAAAATCTAGAATAATTTCAGCATAATTCCAATTAACTTTTGGTTCTAAGTAATCTTGAAAAGTAAGTTCACCCCCACAAAAAAAATATTCCATATTAAATGCCAAGTCTGTATATACAGGGTGTCAGAAGTAGTGCCAAATTTATGTTTATATAGTGTCAGAAGTAGCACCCAATTTCTGTTTATATATATATATATATAAACAAACATGTCATTCATTTATTTCTACCTTCTTGTACACTAATACAAATGGCAAACAAACAATCAACTGACAGAAATATATATATATATATATATATATATAAACAGAAATCGGACGCTACTTCTGACTCGCCCTGTATATCATGCACAAGCTTGTTCATTCATAGTTTCCAAACACCTGGGCCATTTTCCCTGAAATTTCCTCTACTAATATCACTCGTATTTTCACATGTGGAAGGTCAGCATCACAATAACAAATTTCAATCCGAAATCAAATTGATGAAAAAAACACAATAACAGCACTTTCAGCGAGCAAGAATTGCAAATCACGTGATACATTTCCACCCCTCATCTCACATTGGCTCCGGAAGTGGCGCATCACTCCCTCACAGCTGGTAGAAAAGTGTAGCTTTGACTGCGCCTGCGTAGGTGTATTTTATGTTGCATTTGATGCTGTACAAAAGTCGATAGACCAAGACCGATTTATATATCTGTGGGACCTTTTCCTCTTTTTATTCTAATACTCTCATACAAGGAATGACCATTTCATAATACAACATACTGCAGACATGCATGGCTGACCCAGACCCAAGGCCAAACCAATACGAACACAATCCATGGAAATGTTCGCAAACAAGGGTCAGAGTATTTCTGAAGGATGTGTGCACCAATGATCTGTCCTATCCACCATCCATTCACTTTGAAACAGTTGAACATTCATCGATGGTGGGGAAGCGGCTTGAGAAGGGAGGAGGAGGTGAGAAATGCTCATATCACAGGAACTGCAGGGAGAACCAGAGGGGCAGACAAGCAGGCAAACAGAGCATCCCATGGTGTGCTGCATATCTTTAGCCAATCAATGCGCAATCTTAAAAGATCTGCACACCATTCACTGTAGGGAGTGACCCAGGCAATGGGAGAGCAAATTATCAGTGTGCTACTAAATGGTCAAGGCTGAGATTAGACCCTGAACACATACCACTCTTCAATCCCCATGAACATCACTCGCTCACAACCAATATCAAAGTTCTAGGGGTTTTCAGTGGCAAATTGGAATGTAAAGATGGCGAGGAAGAAAACTAAAGACTAATCCTCTGCAGGAAAGCTCGTCAGGGATTTTGAATCAAATTGACAAGCAAAATGGGTCAACATACAGAACGTGAAGTCAAGCAAGTGGGATCTTTGCCAAGAATAGAGCAAACGACCAGAGAGTGTCTTCACCACTCCCACCCTCCCTTCTCCAGTGGATCACGGTTTGCCTGCTAAGTGGCCTGACAATGGCAGGTGATTAAAAACAGTCAGTTCAGATAATGCTGCAAAAAAATAAAATAGCCACAATGATAATAATAACATGAAATGGTGGTGAACATGATTGAAATGACTGGTGAGGATGAAATATCAGCATTTCATGAAGGGAACGTAAGATAAAGAAAAGTGACAGCTGAAAGGCAAAAGAAGACAGCAATGCAGCGGGACACGGGGAACTTGGGAACAGAGATGCCCAGAAAGACTCATTTATTGGATTTGAGCTGGTTAGATAGCCAGTCTAGGCCTTCATAGAGGCCGTCCCCACTGGTGGCGCACGTCGCTTGGATGTACCAGTAGCGATGGCGCAGTGAGTGCAGGCCCAGTTTGTCGGTGATCTCTGCGGCGTTCATTGCATTTGGAAGGTCCTACAGAAGTGGGATTGATGTCGGAGAGAGGACATTACAATTAAGCCAGGCCAAACATACAACTTATTCGTTCACTTCATTCTAAGGCATGGGCAGGTGAACTCTGAACATTTGCTGATAAATGCTTGGAATGTTACTTTAAACAACAAGAATGCATCTTTTCCATTATCAATGCAAAATCTGTTTTAGGGGTTAAGATGTGTTGCTGAGTGACATTACCATTTGACCATAACGCAACTGTTTAATCACTTAAACTTGCATCGTTTATGCTCGATTGTTTAACATAAACTAGATGGTATTCATAAAATACTTGCCCTGCGCAGTCAACTTGGTGCAAGCCAACTCTTCTGTTTTTGAAGGGGTTTTTTTCCTTATCTTTCTTTGATCCAATATGGCTGCCAGACCACGTGAGTGATGACATAAATTTACATTCCCCAAGATAATTGTTGCGCAGATCACGCTCAATAAATTTCAAGCTGATTGGACGAAGCGTTGTCCCAGTCGAATTATGACATCATAATTAAGGCACCAATGACAACATTGTTAACAACACCTAATCCCCATGCAGAGTTCTTTACAATGAGCCACGCTTCAATTTTTTCTCCACAAGTGTTTTTTGAGATTAGAGGTGCAGCGTTTTTCAGTTTTTACAAGATGGCGCCTGTACCACATGACCTATGACGTCATAATCATTAAAATATTCGACAGGAGGAGGCGCTCCTGTGATGAAAATTTCGTGTCGGCAGACGGACAGTTGCAGAGGGGAAAAAAAAAAAAAGGTTCATTTTGGTTCATTTTTCATGGTTCAAAATGGTTTCATGGTTCATGGTTCAAAAAGATAAGGTTCATTTTTCTATCCAAGATAGCTGCCAAAGAACGTGACCTACGACATCATTTTCAAACTATATGCAACAGTGGTGCAAGATATTTGTAAAATTTCGCATAGATTGGGTAAGCGGTTTCAGAGATAATTATTTAATATTTCCCTTCAATCCAATATGACTGCCACGCCATGTGACCAATGATGTTTTTGTGATAATCTTTTAATCGCCATGCCTAGTCAATGACACACGTAAAGTTGTCAATTGATTTGGTCGTTTGGGAGAAGATGTTCTTTTAAAGTTTTAGGTTAAATCCAATATGGCTGCCAAACCATGTGACCTATGATGTCATAAATTTAATATTTCAAGACAAATGGGTCATAGATCATGTGCATGCAATTTCAGATTTTTAGGATAAGGAATTAGATTAAAACATTTTTGGCTGGTATACCAACTTCACCTATCACCTACCTTCACCTTCACAATCTCATTATCATGCTTTTGTTCCCCATTGGGAGTACTCGACAATGTGCCAAGTTAATTTTTTCCATTCAGCGGTTTCCGAGAAATATTTTTTTATTTTAATCTAAGATGGCTACCATACCACGTGACCTATGACATCACAATCATCATAACATTCTGCATGGGTTTCACTCCTACCCTGAACGTTTCGTCTCAATAGGACATTAGGACATGTGGTTGCTGAGAAAAACGAGGTTTAGCCCGTACGGATGAACGGACAGACCGTCAACCCGAAAACAATGCCTCCGGCCACCTTTGGGGGCAGAGGCATACAAATGTTCTCCTCGAAGGTGTTCCTCAAGTTTGGGGAAGAGATGAACATCTGACGAAGGCAGGTGGGAGCTGATGACCCTTTGTGGTGGGACTGGTGGTACTCCATTGACCGCCTTTTACTCTCAGGATTGTAATGGTGCTGACAGGATGAGATTGTAAACTCTCACCTGCAGTCAGTCATCCCAACTCTCACCTGCAGTCAGTCATCCCAACTCTCACCTGCAGTCAGTCATCCCAACTCTCACCTGCAGTCAGTCATCCCAACTCTTACCTGCAGTCAGTCATCCCAACTCTCACCTGCAGTCAGTCATCCCAACTCTCACCTGCAGTCAGTCATCCCAACTCTCATCTCCAGCGCTTCACGTTTCACAGCATTGACATCATGCGGCCCTCTACCACCTTGGCCAAAGTAACAGACATCTCATGTTAAAATCATGAATGTTCCCACCCAGTAGAGGTAAGAACAAAAGTGCTGACTGCACTTTTTCATTCGAATATCTTTACCTGTTTTGAAGAAAACAAATAGGAGGCATTACTTTTCATCATACCCTCATAAGTGTTTGAGGACTTGGAGTGGAATTATTTTTAAGCATATAGAGTACAGAGTATAGCCGATGCAGATAATGCTCGACAGAATTGCTTGCGATAATGCAGATAGATTAATTGCAGATAATGCTTGCGCAGCACCATCCCAGAATTCACAACTACGTGCAAACAGATATTCCTCAAGCGATAAATCATTTGCCAAGCATTCTGTGCAGCGAAGCAACAACAAATCGGTATAACGCTCGTAATGCGTTATGTGGTGTGGTGCGTTGCGTGGTGCGTTATGTGGTGCTTTTTCTGGTCTTCATCAATGATCTCTCTGACTCTTGAAAATCCTCTCTATCTCTTTGCTGACGACTCTACTCTCTGTCGCTCCATTCCTCATCCCTCAGATCGGCAGTCTGCAGCCTCACTCTCTGCAGACCTGGACAAAATCACAGACTGGGCAAACAAATGGAACATGTCTTTCAATCCTGATAAATCACACTCTTACGATGTCTCTCCGAAAAGACCGACTGGACAACCCTCCCATCCACTTTCTGAATAATCCTCTCCAAGAAGTTCTGTCACTCAAGCTTTTGGGTCTCACTATTTGCCATGATCTTTCCTGGGAAAACCACATTTCAAATCTGGCCTCCAAAGCCAGTCGCCGACTGGGCATCCTCCGTCGTGCGAAGTCTTTCCTTGGCACACCTGAGCTCCTCACCACATACAAGGCTTTCATCCACAGCTCTATGGAATACTGCTCTCCCCTCTGGTCTGGTGCTCCTGCCTCACACCTAGCCCGTCTTCACGCTGTTGAAACCAAAGCGTTCAGAATCATTGGAATCTCCCGCGATGAAGCTAACTCCAAGGGCCTTTCACTCACTCACCGCAGGCAGGTTGGTGGTCTTTCCGTCTTCTACCGACTCCTCTCTGGCCTGGCCCCCCCAGCCCTCTCTGGGCTCTGTCCCCCAAATATTCCTACAGGTCACACAAGATCTGCTTGCAACCCTCTTATGGTTAAACTGCCAAAATCAAGACTTTCTGCTCACCTTCACTCCTTCATTCCTCTTTTCTCCCACCTCTGGAACAAACTCCCTCACTCTCTTCAATCCCACTGCACCCTCCAGGTCTTTAAAACAGCTGTTCACCACCATCTCTTATCCTCCCCCATCCAAAACCTTGATCTTTTCTACCCCCGCTAATTTCGGTCCCCTTTTGTTTTTATACCTCTCCCCCCCCGCCCTCCCCCTCCCACGCCTCATGCCCCCAAGCCCTCTCCCTCCCACACTTCTCCCTGCTCTCAAATGTTGTGGTTGTGTGCTTCCCCTTCTCTCCCCATCTTGTCTTCCGCTCCCTCTTTTTGTGTGTTTTGTTTGTCTGGTTGATTTGTTTGTGAAATAAATGTTAGCTCTTTCACGAGCCTCGATTCAGTATACAAAAAAAATAAAAAAATAAAAAATAAAATAAAATGCATCACAGAACAATGACTTTAAGAGACTGAACTGCAATAAGGGACGAGGACATAAAGAAGTTCAAATGAACGGATCCCAAACTTGGAATCAAGGCTTTCATTTGGACAACTCCTGAGACTATGATGAAGCAAGTGGTGCTTGGAAACAAACGAGAAACAGTTGCGATTTTTCATGTGATCATCTTGACTGGTAAATATTTATTGGGCCTGCATTCAACATAAACAGCACAAGCAAGTGCCGAGGGAAATTGTAACCGTAGAACAATGCAGTTGGATGTGCATTGCAGCTCACCCGTAATAAACCAGGATCAATGCAATTTGATAAACCGACACCACTTCCTCCTGGCCCTCCCGAACGAAGAAACGGTGGACTACATCAATATCACCTGTTTGTTTGCAAATACAAGCAATACAGCCTCTCGCAGCTCATCCTCAGCAAGCATCCTCATGAGCTCTTCCCGTGCCTCAGTGATACGCTCACGATCATTACTGTCCACGACAAAGATAAGACCTGTAAAAGCACAAGGACACCGCTGGAAGTTGGAGCACAAAGAGGCCACATATACAGGAGTTGCATTAAGCATTGATGAGCATAGGATGTGAAAGGGGGAGGGGGGGGGGGCAGGGGGGCGCATGTTACATACCCTGTGTGTTCTGAAAGTAATGACGCCAAAGAGGCCTTATCTTGTCCTGGCCCCCGACATCCCACACCGTGAAGCTGATGTTCTTGTATTCTACAGTCTCAACGTTAAAGCCTGAATAAAAGGAAACGGGCCACATTGCATACACACTCAAGTACTCCACTTGAAACGCCGTGCCAAAATACAACCCGATGACACGTATAAGTACATGTGACAGAGTCGTCTGCTCCCTTATGTGTTTGTGTCACATGCACAAAACTAGAGCTTTACGATCCAATTAAACTCAAGTCACATCTTGTGATGCATGCAGTCAATTCAGCAAATATCCATGTCCAAAACAAAACAAAACTAGAGGTTCCAGGGAACCTGAACTCAACTGGTCTTTTCTCAATATGGTTAGAATATGCATAATAGAACCACAAACTATATAGTTTATATGTGCTAAAAATATGACAAAAATTGATTTTTCAATATGGCCGCCCTGCCTTGCCCATTTTTAGGCGTGCAACGCCCAAATGCAATCCCAAACTAGTTTATGTCTTAAAGATGCTGCATAACAAGTTTTATCAAATTTCATCAATATTTGTGACTTTTAGAGCGTAGACGTCGCATTGTTTACAGACGACCGACAGACGGACGACGGACACTGGGTGTCGACAAAAATTCAGCTGGACATGGTCCAGTTGAGTTTAAAAAAAAAAAAAAAAAAAAAAAAAACCCAGATGGGGCTTAATTGCAGCAAAACAAGCTACAGGTCTTCCTGCTTTGGGAATACATTTTTTTAAAATCCAGTCTACAGTACAAGGAATACATTATTATTTGTCGTTGCCACAACGGACTAAAGGCAATATAATTAAATAAATAAATACATGCTGATGACCACTTGGATTTGGCACCCTTCATTCCAATGCAATGTAGCTGTCGTCATCCAGGGATGTTTTTTGCCACAATTTCAGAATGTACTTAAGATTGGTCATTACTCAAAAATGAATTGGTGGAAAAAGACAGGAGCGTGATTCAAAAACTTCTACACACAATATATAAAGCTCAATTTGTGTTTATTTATTTATACATGCTTCAAAACCTTTATAATAAAAAAACAAAAAAAACAAACACACACACAAACACACAAACACACACAAAATCTTGCATGTTGCCAAAGGATTTGTGTATGCATATCTGGGGGAGAGTTTCAGAGTGGGGGGAAAATCCCAATTCCCTCTAAGTAAATGCGTATCGTATAGCACCTGCTAGTTATATCTGGCATTACAAAACATCATCTTGCACAAAGAAAGTTGAAACAACTTAATATGCATTACGGTGATGGTGAAATGTGAGTAAGAATAATTCTCAATTTTCAAAATGTATCATTTCAGTCAATTTAAACGGAGGTTCAAACCAAAGTATCCAACACTGAGCTTCGCAGTGAAGCAGAAATGGTTTTTACTCATGCCATATATAATCAGCAAGGATGGCTGATGAAGGTGATGTTATCTGACTGCCAAGTAGATAGAAGATGACCTTGGGCAAATGGCAGAGTGAATGGAGCAGAATGTTTGTGAAGTCCAACATGTTGCCTTTTCATTAAATCCATCAGCAAAGCGACGACAGGTACCTTTGCTGGTATGTACAATATAGAGGTGACAGTTTTAAAAGGAATTCAAAGAAAAAATAAATAAATAAATAAATACCGTACACAGTCAGCGTTGCACATGATGGTGAAACTCGTTTTATGGGTGTGCTCACAGGCCCCCCCCCCCCCCCCTCACCTCTCATCCCTCCAATTCCTGACCCTTGACCACTCCCCTTTTCTCAATTTCACCCGTACCTTATAACCAACCATATGTAAATGCCCAACAGTAATTGCAGGATGTGTAACACAAACAAAATGTTTTTGTATCAGTCATTCCAAATGAAACAAGCGTTATGCCTAGGTCCCCTGTCGGTGAAGTGATGCGAGTTGACAAAGTGGAAGACGCAAGGCGGCCATCTTCGATTTTGACGTGGCGACCCAATTTTCAATAGCGTTCTTCCTTATGCCTAGATCCACCAACACATTAGATTAGAAGTTGGTACTTCGCTTATTTTTCAAGATATTGCGCTCACAAGGTTCAGACATACATGGCGGCGGCCATCTTGGATTTTGACGTGGCGACCCAATTTTCAATGGAGTTCTTCCTTATGCCAAGATACACCCACACATTAGATTAGAAGTTGGTACTTCGCTTATTTTTCAAGATATTGCGCTCACAAGGTTCAGACATACATGGGGGCAGCCATCTTGGATTTTGACGTGGGTTGCACTCACACACCAAATTCGAATGCGGTCCTTCGCCTACGCACGCACGCACGTACGCACGTACGCACAAACCATAGTCCCCCTTTCGCTCCGCGGTGCGACGGGGGACAAAAATAATTTAACAGCAAATTCTGAACCAATGTGTTGATAAGAATGAAATAATGCTTCAAGCTAAAGGAGATAAAGCTTTGGATGAAGAAGAGGAATGCCAAGAGAAGAAGATGAGGAATGCCGATGGAAGAAGAATGCCGATGCAAGAAGAAGAAGAGGAATGCCGATGCAAGAAGAAGCGGGACGCCGAGGGAAGAAGAAGCGGAACGCCAATGGAAGAAGAGGACGAAGCGGAATGGTGAGAGAAGAGGAGGACTAGCAAGGCTGAGGGAAGATGAAGAGGAAGAAGAGGAAGGCCGAGGGACTAAGAAGACGAAGAGGGTTTACATGATGACAAGCAAACAAAGCCCACTGACCTATTGTGGGAATAGTTGTGACGATCTCGCCGAGCTTTAGCTTGTACAAGATGGTCGTTTTTCCAGCCGCGTCAAGCCCCACCATAAGGATTCGCATCTCCTTTTTACCAAATACGTCGTGAAAAAGCTTGCTTATCAACATCCCCATTGCAAGGATTACCTGCTGTGAACAGAACACCACAGGAATATTAGGTCATTCCAACAGAACTTCATCAGCAAGACGTCCAACATTGCTCATCATTTACGAGTAAACCACAATAATAAACCGATTCAAGTCATTGCATTTTACCCCAGCATGGAACATCCCATAAAACCAAAGCCAGACGTAGGATCGTGTCCCAGTGCCAAGTATCCACAGAATGAGACACGAGGGTTGTAATCCTGAATGTTGCCACTCGGCCGATGGTGAAAAATAAATAACCAATATACCAGAACAAGGCCCCAAAAAGGATTTCATTGACGATCACCACACCCAGTGCAGTATATTAATGAATTGGGGCGTGGGGCACTGCACACCATGAACGCTGCTGCTCGGTCGGGCCCCAAAAGCAACATACTTCCCCTTAATAAGTCAGGGCAGCTCAAATTGCCCTTAGCATGGAAGGGGTTAAACACAAAAGCAGCTTCCACTTGCTTTGGCAAGGCAAAAGGCTAAAGACCGGCAAAATGCTGATCATTAGCCGTGGCAAGTTAATTGCAGATCTGCAACAGCACGTGGGTAGGGCAGCCGGGGAGGGGGGAGAGGATTTATGAATCACCGCAAACACCTGCACCTTTGGGCTGCTCCTGGGCATGGATTAGTGGGAGATAAAAAAAAAAATGCTGACATCTGCAGAGTGATTGGGGGAAGAAAAATGAATCACAACTACAGTTCAAACAAGGAAGAGTGGGTGATGTGGAATACCGTAAATATATTACATATACACACACACGTTTTGTGCAGGGATGAGGTGACCATGGCATGGAGTCACAACTGATGGCAAGCTTCAGGCTGTTCAGGGGCAACCAGTCATTTAAAGTGATAAAAGCTTCCAGTTTCTTGTGTGCTAGTCACGGGCCCCAAAACCAAAGGAAACATCAACACTGCCGAAAATACAGAACTCCTCTTCAGTTGCGTCTCTGGAGCACGACAAATTCCAAGCATTTTCAACCGACGTGTCAAACTTATCCCGTAATTAAAAGTTTATCTCAAAGATGGTTCATCAAAATTGAATCACCACACCCTTTGTCAAATAAACTCCGACTAGACAACCAACAATACACTTACGATCATAGTGGGTACATTGAAGCCATTACAAGGATCAAGTGATTTTAAAGGGAGAGGAAGATTGGTGGGAGGGGGAGAGGGGTGCAACTGCATTCACACACAAATTCTCCCCATAAATGTTGGGTAATCATCAATGTCCTTGTCTATACAAAGTCTGTGCTGTCAAAGCTGGCCCGGGGCAGGGGTCAGCAATTGAAATGCTGTATTCTACCCAGAATGCCCGGCATGCATAGGCATAAACTCCAATAAACCATTCAGGGTATCATCAAGTATATGGTGTGTCGGAGATAATCGCTACCTGAAATGCACACAAAGCTTCTGAAATCAGCTGAAAATACTTGGGAAAGTACCCAAGAGAAAAAGGGCTCTGCCGCTGCACAACAAAAGGAGAACTTTCTTAGCTTGCCGAATGAGCACCTGCTTGTACTGCAAGCTCCTGACCAGGTGATTCGGTGCAAGGCCCAAATAGATGGGCGTGTGTTACACAATCCTCAGACGGATCACTACCAGTGAATGGTCTGTACATGTGGACCCACAGACATCGAAGCCGATACACAGGGAAAAATCACAACCGTCGGAAAGTGTCTGGAAAAGAAACAAACTGGAAACGTATCCATAATAAACATCTCAATCTATATCTAGCATTTGAAAATAGCTATTTCTACAACTGTAAAATAAAAACATCTGAAAACTTGTGTTAAAAAAAACGTTAAAAAACAAAAACAAACAAAAAAAACACCTTCGCAGGAGATTGGTGATGCTTGCCTTATAATATAGCTTTATAATGGAGCAAACGTATATGGTCATGTATGTATGTGACCAAAACATTTTCAAATATATATATATATATATTGTTACGGATCCGGGGGACGGCACTCCCGTTAGCAAGGGGGGGTTAATCCCCTTGTCCTGTTAAGCTGGCCATCCGCCGGGCCTGGGGGTATGACATCACTTCCGGTCGGTGGTGAGTAGGGTTGTAAGCCCAATCCGTCTTACTACCTAATTACCACCACCAGCCGTAAGCGAGGAGATACTTCCACCCGGGCCGCAGCGTGATTGGATGCGCCGAGCGAAGCGAGCTGCGACTCGGGCCATTAACAAAACACTAAACACGATTCCGAGCGTTGGGCGAATCGTGCCACATGTACTCAATTGGGAAGGGACTAAAGCGATCGAGGGAAGGAGAAACCAAAGTGAAGGAAGAACAGATATTTATTAATTATGCACACAAAATGAAGAGGAAATGAAAGGCAAAGAATACACAGAGGAAGAAGAAGCAGGACACAGGGCAGCCTTAAAACAGTCATATATTACCATACGCCCCGACAGAACAAACAGACTCGCACGAATAGGGAATGGCAGGAAGGAATGGCTGGAAGGGGGAGAAGGTCCAAGCAGATGGCAGGGCAGGAAGGAAGGTCCGGGCAGATGCACAGCGTCGAGGTCCGCTCCGGTCCACGCTCCGGGCTTGAGGCGAAACCCGGCGGCAGCTGCACATATCGGTTTCACAGGGTCGGACAATGTGAATATATGGCGGTATTGTCGTCGTCAACGGACCCACTCTCCTGCCTTACGATTCATCGTGTTCTCATCTGGTACCTTGTACTTCGGACCTTCGCACTCATGTGGTGAAGCAGTCCCTCGCAGCCGCTTTTATTGGGCGTTCTTGTATCCAGCCACCGGCTCCTAGGACACACGTACCGGTCGGCTCACCTCGGCCCTGGTTGGCCGGCGAGGGCTCGCTGGCTCCACCTCTTGAGGAGACTGACAGGCCACGCCTCGTTCCTGGCGCTCGAACCCTCTCCTCCCCTTTTTCCTCCAGATTACCGCGTGCGTAATGGCGGCATGGGGCCAGCAAACGAACCAAGACAAGGGGCAGCGAACGCTGCCCTAACGCAGATTCAACTGTTGGGAACAGATCCTTAACTAAAACACATAATAATGAGATAACTACAGAGAGGTCCTATGGTGCTCTACGTGTTGTACATGGACTAACTAGGGTGCGATCTTTAACCTTTACCAAAAATGGGCATATTTACAGGGGATTATTTATAAGGGAACATTTACCAAAATTTACAAAGTGAAGGTTCTAAAAACCATAACAATATATATATATATATATATAGATATATATATATATATAGATATATAGATATATAGATATATAGATATATAGATATATAGATGTATATATATGTATATATATATAGATGTATATATATGTATATATATGTATATATATATATATATATATATATATATATATATATATATATATATATATATATATATATATATATATATACATATATATATATATATATATATATATATATACAGTATACACACACACATACAGACTTGGCATTTAATATGGAATATTTTTTTGTGGGGGTGAACTTACTTTTCAAGATGTCTTAGAACCAAAAGTTCATTGGAATTATGTTGAAATTATTCTAGATTTTGTTAATGTGACCTTTAAAAGAAACAAAAATCACATTTGACATTTCGAAACAAATAAATTGATCCTTGAAAGTGATGTAAACTGATATCGAACTCAATTCATGGACAGTGCTGTGTTAAACTTCTGTACGTTTTCCAGAAGTATCTCTTTATTTTGCACATGAGCCAATTTTTTTTTTAACAAAAACAAAAGTTAAATTAGGACTGAGATTATGGACAGTAAAATTACAGTTCAGTACTTCGTGTAACCCCCACGAGCATTCAGGTGAGCACGTACACGTACACGTTGAGGCATGCTGTTCACGAGATTTGCAAAGGTTTGGACAGGAATTGCTTGCCATGCAGTAACAATAGCCTGCTGCAATTCACGCACAGAGGTCGGCTGCTGGTCCAAGTGGTCGATTTGATGCGTTAATTCTGCCCACAAGTTCTCTATCGGATTCATATCCGGGGACATGGCAGGCCACTCCATATGCTCCACACCACGGTCAGCAAGAAAGTGTTGGATCATGCAAGCACGATGAGGCCGTGCATAGTCATCTTGGAAGACAAAGTTTCCTCGAAAGGCTGCACGAGCAAATGGAAGCAATGTTTCTTCCAGAATGGCCCTGCACTTGAACTGGTTCAGGTTTCCATTCAGAACAACCAGGTCAGTTTTGCCCCCTGCATGAAAAGCAGCCCAAACTGTCACCCCACCACCTCCAGCTTGGACTCTTGGCACTATACAATCTTTGTTGTAGGCTTCATGCACTTGTCTGCGCACATGGACGTGGCCATCTTGACGATAGACCAGAAATCTACACTCGTCACTGAAGATCACGTGATTCCAGTGTCCTGGCTGCCATTGACGGTGCTCTCTGGCCCACTGCAATCGGCGCTGGTGGTGTTGTCTGGTCAGGCGTGGCTTTCTCAGGGGATGCCTGGCACGATAGCCTGCTTGAACCAGTCATTGGTTGACTAGCCTTCTGGATACAGGCACATTTGTCAGTTGCTGCCACTCAGCCCTAAGCTGATTAGCTGACTTGGTACGGCCATTGCGGAGTAACCGGTGCAGCTGGCGATCATCCCTCCTTGTGGTTCTGCGGGGATGTCCTGGCCTCGGTATTGGAGTAGGGACACCCCTCTGAGCATTTCGTTTCAGGATCTTTTGACACCTGACCTTGAGTGATGCCATACTGCCGAGCAATAGCATGGTCTTTCATGCCGTAATTTCGTAAAACCACCACTCCATGACAAACAGCATTGTCGAGTTGACGGACCATCTCCAGAGGAAGCGGCAATAACTTTTGGAGACGTGCAGCAGTTGTTTTCCACTAATACAGAACGCAACAACCCTTGTATACCCGACTGTGAAGCCAATCGTCAAATGCACCTGTCCGTACATTTTGCCCCACCACCTGTGATATAATCCTGTTGTTGACTTCTTGCTGCGACAGACAATCAGTGACATGATTCTTTTAACAAATAAATCACCAAAGTGTAAAAGAAACTCGCAAGATTGATATACCAAGTTAAGAAAGTAAACCCAAGTCAAGGGAAAAAAAATATTCCATATTAAATGCCAAGTCTGCGCGCGCGCGCGCACGCACGCACGCACGCACACACACACACACACACACACACACACACACACACACACACACACACACGAAAGTCTAACAGAGGCCTAGCCAGGCTTGTTTGATACTTTAGCTGAAGAGGATAGTATGACCTGGGTGGAGATACCAGCTAGCAAATAATATATACTAAATTATTTTGAAGTACTCCAAGTCTCTAAGCTGTCTGTCACCATGGAAACGAAGAGATTGCATTGACACACCATATGGTTTATTATCGATGTTGGTAAGTTAGTCAACACTATCAAAGTGACCGAAGCACCATCCCGACACACACCACTGTTTGTTATGGAGTTTGTTATGATTTACGGCGGCCGGAGTACAAATCCTGCCACCAACCTCTGAGAGAGGACCCAGTGAGTTGGTACTCATTTTGCCGACTTGGGAAGAACGACAGGCTGAATCGACCACCACCTGGTGTTAATTCAACAGCTGACCGTGATTCAAAATCGGGGCCCCAGGATCCCAAGCCCTCCGCCCTAACCGTTAAGCCAACACCAGGCTTAGGGTGGTTGGAGGCAGTCATAAGAAATGCTTCAAAGTTTGAAGAGACCTTAATCAAAGTTTTAATTATAATTATATTATCTGGGGAGAAGGAAGCATTGATATCTGGGCATTGATACCTCAATATCTGGGCATTGAGGAAGTTTAATAGTGGAGGAATGGTTGATCAGAGTAGTGATGGCAATGTACAAAAGAGCGCGCACAGCTGTAAGGACGAAGGACGGGAACAGTGGTGAGTTTGAGGTGAAGGTGGGAGTGCATCAGGGGTCGGTACTAAGTCCACTACTATTTGTAGCTGTGATGGAGGTGCTGGCTCAGAACGTAAAGGAGGGTTTACCATGGGAGTTGTTGTATGCAGATGATCTGGTGTTGATTGCGGAAAGTATGGATGGACTGAAGGAAAAGATGAACAAGTGGAAGGAATGTATGGAGACAAAAGGTCTGAAGGTGAATATCGGAAAGACGAAGGTGATGGCAAGTGGTAAAGCATGTGGTGAGGTGGAAAGAACTGGGAAGTGGCCGTGTGCTGTGTGCAGGAAGGGTGTCGGAGTGAACTCAATTCAATGTACAATGTGCGCTGAGTGGGTTCATCAAAAATGTAGTGGTTTGAGAGGGTCATTAACCAGTGTGGCAGCTACATTCAAGTGTAAGGTGTGCACAGAGGGAGCTGCAGATGGAGGAAATGTTGAGTTGGATCTTGGAGACGGCATGAAGCTGGAAGGTGTGAAAACATTTTGTTACCTGGGAGAGATGCTGAATGGAGAAGGTGGATCAGACTCGGCAACGGTTGCTCGAGTGAGATGTGCATGGAAGAAGTTTCGGGAACTGAGTGGCGTACTGACGAGGAGGTGAGTGTCGTTGAAGCTGAAGGGAAAGGTGTATGCTGCATATGTGAGAAGTGTTATGATTTATGAGAGCGAGATATGGGTCATGAACGTAGAGCAGCAACGAAGGCTGGAAAGGGTGGAAATGCGAATGGTTCAGTGGATGTGTGGAGTATCGTTGAGAGAGAGGAAGCCAAATGATGAATTGTGAAAGATGATGGGGATAGAGCCTGTGATGGATGCTGTGAAGAGAAACAGTTTGAGATGGTTTGGTCATGTGTTGAGGAAGGATGAAAGTGACTGGTTGAGAAGAGTGATGGAAATGAATGTGGAAGGAAGTCGAGGACGGGGAAGACCGAGAACGACTTGGCTAAAGATGGTTGAAGAAGAAATGCGGGCCAGCGGGTTAACAAGGGGAGATGCAGAAAATAGGGCAAAATGAGAAGATTGTTATGGGAACCGCAAGGCTAACCCCTGCTCTTGCAGGGAAAATGGCCTTTTAAAATGCCTGTTGTTGTTGTTATATTATCTGGGGGGAACGCACCCCCCCACCCCCTCAGATATAAATCACCCTGTTGTTATAATTTCAGTTCCCCCCAATCATAAAGTGTGATAATTGCCCCAACGCCACCAACGAGGTATATAATGTAATAGATGAACATTCCCTAAAGGGTGTTGAAAGAAACATAACTGGAAAAGCCAAATGGCATTACATTACACCTTTCAGAAGCGTAATTGTCAGCTATAAAACTCACCCAATATCTATACCTTCTTCTACTACGAATGGATGAGGTGTGCGTGTGAGTGTGCCATACTTTTTGACGTCTATTAAATAATTACAATAAATAATTACGTACGATTCCAATGTACCTTTTAACCCTTTAGACTGCTGAGACCACTTATACCTTGGAAGACCCTTTAACACTTGACCCAAAGGACCCAACAGATCCAAAAGTCCCCTGGGGACACAAAAGACCCAGATAACCCAAACATCCCCGAAGACCCACGAGTCTTGATGGATGTAATTAATAGATGTACTCGCATTTCAATAGTATGTAATTAATAGACGTACTCATGTTCCATTATTTCCAATTTACCATGTACCATTATCATCATTATTTGTCCTCTACCCGGAGGGGACGATTGGTTTGCTCTTTGTCCGTATGTCCCCCATACCCTTTAACAAATTCAACTGAAACTTGGAAGGGAACATGTATTGCAAAGAAATTCGTCCTCTTATTATCATCATCATTTATATTTAACATTAACATTTTTATTTCAATTGGGGACTATTATCATTATTATAATCATCATAATGTGCTATTATCATTATGTACCCATATAATCATTATGAATGTCATTATTGTCATCATTATGGACAATTATCATTATTATGTGCTATTATCATTATGTACCATGATAAGTATAATTAAGACGTAATTAATACACATACAGTACTCACATGTAGTGCAGACAAACAGACCCAATTGCAATACCCTCTCCTCTAGCAAGGGAAGCTACGGCACTCAGTAGAATGCATACCCGCCAGGCTGAACAGGTTATGTTTTGCATCCCACTTGTAGGCCAGATCTGGATTCGGACCTGAACCAAAATCAAATCGGCTTGTTCTTGTCACCTATCGAACTCATCCACAACTTTTTTAAATATCATGCTATATATCATTTTTGGCCTGATCACTCAAGGTGAAGAATCAGTAATAATTAAAAAAAATATTCTGGGAAATGTATCTTCACCAAAATCGAACCAATTCTTCCTTGTTACACACCCAACTTATCCACCAAATTTTGTCCAAATCCATCCACAATTTTGAGAAACAGACAGATATACAAACAGACAAAGAGACAGGGGTCAAAGCAACCTCTGCCCACCTTTGGTGGCAGAGGTAACTGCACCCAAAAATATAAGGTCACTTTTGATATCCAAACAAATTTCTCTCATCAGAAAATCAATGCATCGGCGAGCCTTTCGGAGAGTTGACACAAATATCCAGCTTAATCACTCGGATATTTTAGGAATCACTCGGATATTTTTAGAACGATCATGGATTTCTTTTGTAACCTTTGCGAAAATGCCATTTCAAAGACATTCTAATCGTATGAACGGTTCTTTCCAAAAGCTTAAGACTAGAGACTCTCTTGTACTATTTTTAAATACACACCTATATTGTAATTGGGAGCACAAGCTCCAGTTAACACATCGCAGCATGGTTCTCAAAACATTATCGTAACAAGAAATAGCAGAGATCGCAGACCCTCGCTAGAGTGGCTTTTAAGGCTTTGTGTTAAAACAAATATGGCGGCCGAACCACATGACCGATAACGTCATCATTTTTTTTGCCCTCCACCAATTTATCCCTAGATGACGCTCAAGAAATTTCATCTTGATCGGATGAAGTTTTGTACTTGTCCAATAATGACGTCATCATTAACATATGTTATTCCCCATGGAGAGTTCTTTACAATGAGCCATGTCATTTTTTTTCTATTCAGCACTTTCAGAGATAGAGGTGCAAAGTTTTTCGGGTTTTCAAAGATGGTGCCCGTAGCACGTGACATGTCATCATAATTATCATTAAAAATTATACAGGTGGAGGTGCACCTATGGTGAAAATTTCCTGTCGATCAGACCAACAGTTGCAGAGAAAATCATATTTATTCTGGGCGGACAAACGGACTCGAATGCAATACAGTCTCCTCCGGCGAGGGTAACTAGAGTTCATGGAGCATGATACCCAACGCAGTTACTTAAATTCTAATAAAATAATGATATTGTTATGAATTTGGTAATGCAACATCTAGAGCTAGGTAGATCTGAATAGGTAGGTATTCGGCTGTCGTGACAGGGACTCTACATGTAATAAGTTCTTGATGTTTAGGCGTTTGTCGGGGTAAGATGTATGATTGTGGATCTACCTGGAGGTCCGAGTGTTAAATAGTGAGGGATTAAAGGTAACGCCCCTGTGAGTATCACCTAGTAATCAAACCTTTGTCCTTTATGGCACTGCAAACCACATAAACATTAGTTAGGTCCTTAGCGCAACATTAAATAATCCCCTTTCCCTGACAAGGACTTCGTATTAAATTGACAGGAAACCAGGTCAAAAACACCACCACAATTGGCCGCCACCGTGTACACCTCCAAAGGCCTAAAAACCTGGCCGGCACGTGTTATGCCAGGACCGCAGGGTCGCGTAACGGGGGAGATGTCAGGAGTCGCGAGAGGCTTTGATTGGCTGAGGAGTGCGCAATGTGACGTCATCGGCCACCAATATAGGCGACGGTCGGACGCCATTTCAAGAGTTGAGTTGAGTTCGTGGCAGGCACTGCAGACGCAGGCAGGCACCAGAGAGTTGAGCGGTGGTGGAGAGTTGGAGAGGACACGCCATTCCAGTCGCAGTTCGAGTGCAGTTCGGGTTGTAGGGAGTCGCAGGAGACACACGAGAGCACACCCAGTTGGCACTGAGCAGTTCGTTGGCACTTGGCTGCCAGCACTCCCGCGTCGAGTCGAGTGGAGTTGAAAGGAGTCCTTCCTGTCCCTGGTCAAGTGGAGCCGCTGGCCTGCGTCGGACGCGTGGTGCTTGGAGCGAGGGGCCTCGTGGTGTGCGATCGGGCCGGAAGGAGCGGTGCTGGACACCAACAATACAAGACGACAAAGACAGATAAGCCCGATCTCCGCGTATATTTTGAACGACGGGACGTGTTATTTTCGTGATTAATCTCCCTCGTTTGTGTTTGCTGTCAGTCGTGTGGGGACGTCCCGATTTAGGTTTATTAGAGTTATTAGATTTACCGGCGGGCTTTTTCACTGGCTTTACTTTTCCTAATAAACCCTTATATTACTTTTTGTACATAATATCTGAACGCAGTTTTCCTGGGTGTTTGATTTTAATAGATAAGGTTGCGGAGCCTTCGCTGCGCCCCGCCATTCCGCGCGTTGGTGTTGAACTTGAGTCCGCCATTGAGTGTTCGCCTCGGGAGTTAAAGTCTCGCAAATCGGTCATCCGTAACTGTGGTGTTAATCACGGTTACGCGACAAGTGGTGTCAGGAGTGTAGGATTTGAACCCGTCGGACAAATTTTTTTGTCCGCGGCGAGACATCGACACGGTCGGGCGTACATTGCGTCCGACGTTCGAACGCAAAATTTGTATAGGCGAGGCGGAGAAATTTAATAATCAATTGGGCATACGGAGCGCGATATCGCGTCTTCGTCAAATTTAAATTGTGTTACTGGAATTATTAAAATAAATACGCGCGCGGGAAACAATCTTCCGGAAAGCGGATGTCGGAAATTGACGAGATGGAAGTACGCAGCGAGGCCTCCGTCAGCGTCGGGAGTGAGCCGGAAATGGGGGATAAGGAGGATAGCGTTGGAACTTTCCCCGCCGCTGGGACGGCCCCGATAGATCTCCAGACCATAGTAAATTTAATAAATGCTCAGAGGGCCGAGGGTGAGCGAAACCTTGCAGAAATTCGGGGAGACATGAGGGCTCAGAGTGAGCGATTGGAGAACCAAATGGGGGTAATGAGGGACGAAGCGAGGGCTCGGAGTGAAAAATTGGGGGCAAGGAGGGACGAAGCGAGGGCTCGGAGTGAAAAAATGGGGGCTCAGGAGCCGGGAATGGCAAAATTGGGAATTGCACAGGGAATGGCAATTGAAGTAAATGGGGAGACCGCAGGTCCACAGGTGGATGGGGAATGTCCACAGGTGGATGGGGAATGTCCACAGGTGGATGGGGAATGTGTACAGGTAGAGGGGGAATGCCTGCAGGTAAACGTGGAGAGTCCACAGGTGAGCGGGGAAGGAAATTTGGAATGTGAGAGTTGTAATGGGGAATGTTTCCCACATTCTGGCCTGGTTGTTTATCGGGACCGTGTGGATGTCACAACACCCCAACCGGGGGATGAATTTGGAATTGTGCAGCACCAGGGCGGTGGTGCGGAGCAAGAGGGGGTAGAGTTTTGGGGGGTCCATGCGATAGAGCCGGACCGGGTATTTATTGGGGATATTGATCAAAGCCTGGCGGGGCCAGGAATGATTTGTGATGAGGATGATTTGATCCAGCGGCTGGAGACCTGTGACAGTCCCATGGAGGTAGAGCTTGTTCAGGCCCAAAGGAGTCTGGGGGAAGAGGTGAGTTGGTCCGAGGAGGTGGTTGGAATGACCGAGGGGACGCTCACTGTACACTGCTATTTGGAAACAGAGGCTCCAAAATTGGACAACCAGTTGGGGGAGTGTGTTGGCTCCGGGATGGATTTGGATCTTGGAGGATCGGGAGATAGAGCTTCTGGAGATTTGGTCCCTGTAGGGAATTTGGATCAACTGCAGGGAGGGGCAGAACAACCGGTGGTAGAGGTTGTTCCCTGCAGCTGCGGTTTGGCAGTGGGAATGAAAATTTGTAAAATAAAATTTAAAATAAAATTACAATGGGAACTTGATTTGGAGCAGCCATGGTGGGGATTGGTCCCCGGGCTGCGGGATTTGGACATGGAGAGGTCATGGGTGATGGCCTCGGGCAAAAGTTGCCCCTTTCAAAATTTGGGTATGCCGGCCAGCTGGGGGGCTGTGATGGCGAGATTTGGACGTGGGGTCCAGCCTTGGGTGTCGAGGTACGACCTGGGTCCCACGGGGGGTCTGGTGGAGTGTGGCGTCCCTTGTCCGTCGGGGCGCCGTCCGAGCTGGTGGCTCGGGCCGGCAGGGTCACCGGACCCTGGTGGGGGTTAAGACCTCCAGGGAGGTCCGAGGTGGTTTCTCAAGCCTGGGATGGCAAATATTGAGGACCACTAGGGGGAGGTGTTGTGGGTCGCGCTTTGGTGGTGGCACTGCGGACGGCCAACTTGGGACTGATGTGGTGACCACCCGGGCATGCGGCCTGGCACTCTCCTCCAGGGACTCTGGGACAACCAGCATGTGGTGACCTGGCATGGTGGTTGGTCTATGGACGCGGGTCAAACCGAATGGACAGGGATGGAGATAGCCTGCCGGACAACCATTGGGGCATCTGTGGAACGTGATGGTGTGAGTGACCTTCCACAGATGCTCCGTTGTGATTTATGGACTCTCGGGTTGGGAAGAGAGCCATGGGGATGTGAATCGGGAGATGTGTAACGAGCCGAGCATATGGGCCATGCTCGGCTGGCATGTGTATGGCAAAGCATCCTTCTTTGGTGAGGTTAGTAAAATGTGACAAATGGTTGGCATGGGTAATTTGTGGGTTAGATGGAAATTTAAGGGTGGATTTTGAAATGCCATGGTGGACACTGTATAGTGACGCCATTATTGATCCAGGTGTGTAGACCAAAGTGTTGGAGGCTGTGATGAAATTAATAGGGTAGCAAGACACAGCTTTCAACTGGTTGCGGGGGCAACTGTGCTGATATTTGGGACGCGGGATGATGGGGATGTAGTTGTGTAGCCTGAGGGTCAACGTGGTGCTGTGCGTGTCCGAGGTGTGTGGACCATGTCTTCTGGGTGGGTCTCCTGGTGGAGCATGGCTGTTGACTGGACCTTGGTGTGGTCAAGTGTGGGTGAGCACTGGGGGGCTGCAGTTCTGTAGTCGGACTGGGGGATGATGGGGAGGTGCAGGGGACGTGGCTGTAGGGATGCCACGCACTGCGACCGTGCCCCCCAGGGCCGAGGTTGTGTGTGCGGTAGTGTGTGTTGTGGCAGCAAGTGCTCACCACATTGGCCAGCTGGGGCTGCTGCAGCTGTGTTCCTCGCAGGGGGGTCGAAGGATGGATGGTGGGTCGCACCCTTATGGACACTCGGGCCATGTTGGCGTTTTGACTGCTCACCTTGTCCCGGTGACCCTTGCACGGTAGAGGTGCAGAGCTGTCGTGGCCACAGGTAGTTGTGTAGTGATGATCACCGTTGGATGCGGATCCACATACCTGCCAGTGTAGTGGGGACAAAAGAGAAATTTGGAAGGATTTGGTAGGCCCAATGTGAAATTTGGGGAATTGTAGTGGTGGATGACACCCTTGAACCTGACCAACCTGCAACTACCTGCACTTAAGGTGAGTGCTTTGAGGAGTACTGTCCCAGGCTTCAGGATTTGCTTTGGGAAATTGGGGACATGTAATTTGGAGTTGGGAGGCGGGTGAGAGTGATGACATGGCCGGTGAGGGGATGGAATGGGAGCCACAGTGTCTTGTGGGTGGCGTATGTTTTTGTATTGTGGTTACGTGTTTTGATGTGGTCGTGAGAGTGGAACCTGGAGAGTGTGTGATGATTATTGGAGATAATGAGGGGTGATAATTGTGCTTTTGGAAATGTGCTTTTGGGAAGATGTGATGGTTTAAATGTGAACTGGGGGAATTTCACATGTAGCAGGCCATGGCAAGCCTTGTAACACCTTTTACACCATCTATGGAATTGTGCTGAGTTGTGTGGAGAATTGAATGGCAGTGGGGGAGGAAGTGTGTTTTGGGGTCTTGTGGGTGGGGAAGGTGTGTGTGTCCGCAGGTACAGAGCAAGCTCTGAGGAGCGATGCCTGCGGGCCCCCCTCTGCGGCAATTACCCCTGGCAGCCGGTGGTAACTGGAAATTGGAGCTCGTCGGTGGAGGGTCTGGTTGGGCGCCGCGGGGTGAGGAAGTCCCCCGGTGACCCGTGTTGCTGCGCGAAAGCAGGAGGCAAAGGAGCCTGGTGTGTGTGGAGACCCTCACCGGCGAGGTAACGGCGGAAAGGGGCTGTTGGGCTGTCACGGGGCCAAGAGGTAAAGGGGGGGGGGGGGCAATAAATTTGTAAGTCGGTTGACTTGTTTTTGGGACTGCGGGCACCACAGCCTGATGCGCCCCCACCATCTTTTGTGCGGTACCTCCCCGCTGCCTAGTTGAGGAATGCACACACACGTGAATGACATCAATGCCATGGTCCTGCAGGGGGTGTATTGAAATAAGTGCTTTGTTGATTTTTGAAATGCCTTGATGACCTATGGAATGAGAATGAGTGGTTAAGGGGTCGGTGTTGCATGAATGTGGGCGAAATCCACCGAGCCGTGTCACTCACCTGTAACATCTGGACAGGGCCCGTGGAAATTTAGTGGGATGCATTGGGGATGGCCCCGCAGGTAAGGTTGTGTCTTGTGGCATCCACCGGGGGACGCGGTCTGTAGACCGGGGTATGTACAAAGGTTAGAGTTTTGAGTTTTGGAAAGATGGTTAAGTTTTGTGGTTAAGTTAGTGTTGTGTGTTGTTGTTTCCTCCCTCCACAGGAACAACGAAGAAGATGTACATACTTGCATGATGGTTAAGGGGTTCAGCATGTTAAGGAAGTGTAGGTAGGTAGTCCGACTCACTTCCCACAGCCCTTCCTGATTTATTTCATAGGTTAATTAAGTGTGTGACAGTAAGTGTTAAGGCTGGAATGGTAGCCCTGCGGTGAACCTTGCAGGAGCTACGGTTCCAGGGGGGGGGCTGTGTTATGAATTTGGTAATGCAACATCTAGAGCTAGGTAGATCTGAATAGGTAGGTATTCGGCTGTCGTGACAGGGACTCTACATGTAATAAGTTCTTGATGTTTAGGCGTTTGTCGGGGTAAGATGTATGATTGTGGATCTACCTGGAGGTCCGAGTGTTAAATAGTGAGGGATTAAAGGTAACGCCCCTGTGAGTATCACCTAGTAATCAAACCTTTGTCCTTTATGGCACTGCAAACCACATAAACATTAGTTAGGTCCTTAGCGCAACATTAAATAATCCCCTTTCCCTGACAAGGACTTCGTATTAAATTGACAGGAAACCAGGTCAAAAACACCACCACAATTGGCCGCCACCGTGTACACCTCCAAAGGCCTAAAAACCTGGCCGGCACGTGTTATGCCAGGACCGCAGGGTCGCGTAACGGGGGAGATGTCAGGAGTCGCGAGAGGCTTTGATTGGCTGAGGAGTGCGCAATGTGACGTCATCGGCCACCAATATAGGCGACGGTCGGACGCCATTTCAAGAGTTGAGTTGAGTTCGTGGCAGGCACTGCAGACGCAGGCAGGCACCAGAGAGTTGAGCGGTGGTGGAGAGTTGGAGAGGACACGCCATTCCAGTCGCAGTTCGAGTGCAGTTCGGGTTGTAGGGAGTCGCAGGAGACACACGAGAGCACACCCAGTTGGCACTGAGCAGTTCGTTGGCACTTGGCTGCCAGCACTCCCGCGTCGAGTCGAGTGGAGTTGAAAGGAGTCCTTCCTGTCCCTGGTCAAGTGGAGCCGCTGGCCTGCGTCGGACGCGTGGTGCTTGGAGCGAGGGGCCTCGTGGTGTGCGATCAGGCCGGAAGGAGCGGTGCTGGACACCAACAATACAAGACGACAAAGACAGATAAGCCCGATCTCCGCGTATATTTTGAACGACGGGACGTGTTATTTTCGTGATTAATCTCCCTCGTTTGTGTTTGCTGTCAGTCGTGTGGGGACGTCCCGATTTAGGTTTATTAGAGTTATTAGATTTACCGGCGGGCTTTTTCACTGGCTTTACTTTTCCTAATAAACCCTTATATTACTTTTTGTACATAATATCTGAACGCAGTTTTCCTGGGTGTTTGATTTTAATAGATAAGGTTGCGGAGCCTTCGCTGCGCCCCGCCATTCCGCGCGTTGGTGTTGAACTTGAGTCCGCCATTGAGTGTTCGCCTCGGGAGTTAAAGTCTCGCAAATCGGTCATCCGTAACTGTGGTGTTAATCACGGTTACGCGACAATATTAACGATCGTTAAAAAACAAAATTTGAGGTCTTAGTGTTATTGAGGTAGACCAGAAGCAGTCCCGAACAGCACCCTTATACAAGACCCCATTGAACCTTCATTTAAATTGAAGTAATTTGTCAATACTGGACGTTTTTGGATGTATTATGAAAGCGATTTGTCAACTACATTGTTCAAGCATATAATTCAATTTTAATACAATAAAGATTGTAAAAAGGCGTATAAACAAATCAATGCTGGAATTTACTGCCATTTTTTGCAGCATCTATAATACCTCACCTTATCCAACACATTACATTAGTTATTTACATGTGTGGTTTGTGTCCTTTATGACGTCCATAAAACAGTAGCTTTCCTGTTTAATTTTTTTTTTTCTTTTCCTTTTCACTGCTAGGAACGCAGACAGAGCAAAAAATATCTCGCTCCTCTCTGCCCATGTGCGATTAGGAAGAATTCAGAGCTAAATTATTCCTAAATGGCAAACGCGTCTTCCTATTCACGTTCCGATTTGTGTTTAAAATAAAACATTCAATTTAAATAAGTTGTTTCTCGATCATAAACCGATAAGACGGACGGACACGACAATTGCTAACCACGTTTTTACCTTTGCGTGCGTTGGGTAATTAGAGGAGTTTGATCTTTTGCGCCATGAGAGGGCTCCGTCGCACCTTCTGACAGACCCACGAAAAGAGCTTTAAACCAACATACAAAGAAAGGAAACTTATTAAACCCAAATGTTGAAATCTCTGATTCCGATTCACCATACTCAGTAGAGTGTTGTTCACCTTAGTTCAGTAGTTCACCATACTCAAGAGTTTCAGTGCTGCTGAAGCCGATTCTTGGCAAGAGTTAGTTATGCTCGCTGCGTGGTTTGCCATTGCCTTCCCAGAAAAAAATCAGGGAAGGAATTTGGAATTTGGTAATGGTTCCTGCAATAGCTCACCGACTCTTTGTGAAGGACACCATGGGATCTTTAATGTCCACCAACCCATGCTGGCAGACGGGACTCCCAGTTTAATGTCCATCCGAGGGACGGCACACACATTGATGAATTATGATTCCTGTCACCAGGATAATAGTTTATAACTGGGTAGGGATTCAAACCCAGGCTATACAGCCTAGAGAAGTGTGTGCGCATACCTTTAGTATAGGTAGGCCATACTGCCAGCCCATTTTTGCATCCAGAGAGCAGGTAACTACTACTTTGTCTTGCAGAATATACACATGTCCGTCTGGCTCAGTTCCGCCATCTATTTAAATCCATTGGTGTTGTCTCCTTGATCTTGGGCATATATTATGATTCGTTCTCAGTCCCAGTTGAGCTGCCCTCTTCTAAGCCATTCCAAAGAGCCTTCTTTGTCTATCCATTCCAAAGAGCCTGGTGTTGGCTTCGCGGTTAGGGTGCTGGGTTGGGATCCTCGGATCCTGGGTTCTAAACCCTGTCGATCGCTGAATTAACACCAGGGGGGGTTGACTCAGCCTGTCATCCTTCCGAGGTCAGCAAATTGAGTACCAGTTCACTGGTAATTCCCTGTGTGTCGCAAGAGGCGACCAACAGGGTTGGCGGCAGGAAGGGCATCCGGCCATAAAACATTGCTTCAAAAAGGGGACCATGGTGCCCAAAAAAGGCCAATCCCCGCTCTGCGGGGAAAAATTGCTTCTAAAGGTGGTACTTCTATCTTTGTCTTCTACCTTCTGTATTTTGTCTTCTATCTTTGTCTATCCCCACTGTGTCAAATTCTTTTTTGCATTTTCCTGCTCTTTTGTCATTCTTTTGTAAGTTGTTGGTGTATATTTCTTGGTATTTCTTTTTATATATTTATTTGGTCTTTTTTTGCAATTGTCGGGGCTGTATTTGTTGCCATTTCATTTTCTGGCGCGGTATCTTCTATTCACACCTGTTTTTGGAAATTATTTGCAAGGTGAGTCAGGGATACTTTTTCAGGTTTGTTGTGTTCATGTTTGTTTAAAAATTGCATCCGGTAGTCTGTTGAACATTTCACATATTGTTAGTCCTAGACTCGTCGCTTTGTGCGACTAGTTGTGTGCATCATGTATATGTGTGCGTATGAGTATCAAGTACCATGTGCGTATGTATTCCGTACCATGTGTGGGTGTGTATCGTGTACGAATGTGTGTGGTATGGTGTGGTGCGGTATGGTTTGTATATAGCATGTACGATATGTACATGTACATTTTATTTGATTTAAATGCACTCCGAAACCGCTTGAAGGGACGGGTTAACTGTCGGTTGTACTCGGTGTGGGTAGGAAAGTTTTAGGTGGTAAAAAGCAAAACAAACAAATATCATACTCCTCTGGTTCAGGGAGGGGACGGAGGGTGAGAAGGAGGGGGGGGGGGGGGGCGGAGAGGAGAGTGAAGGGGGGTAGGCCCAATTCTGTCTATGAAAATGTGTATGGAATAGCATCACTACCGGTGGGAGGAAGATCATGTAACGAAAACGTGCCAATCCTGGAAGAATCAACTCGGCAGGAATTCTGGACTTCGCTTGTATATTCAAATCCCTATATTCCCTGAAACGCCTCCTTTCCCATCCCAAATCCGAGCTGTGGGTTTGATCGGTGGGACAGCTCTGAAGTGATATGCTCACTTCCAGTTGCTTGCCTGAAGATTTCCTGTCAAAATAAACAAATTCTGGGGCAAAGAGCACAAAATGCAGCATCAAGGAGCACGTCATCCTTGGGAGGTAACGAGCTGGCAGTTTTACCTGCAGGCACACTACGTCTACGCTCCTTACCTTACTCATGAAGGTATGGAAAAAATATATACATCATTAAATCATTGGGATGGAACGAGTATCACACGTTCAATCAGAAATGGCAGGTGAGGTGGACAACTCAACTCTCTAACAAAAATAAATAAAGTGACATCACAGGAGTGATTTATTTTAAAATTGCACAACTACCACCTACAAAGAAAATGGATAGCTTTACCTTTATATACTTACAAGTAAACTCAAATTAATTTCATTATAACATCGAATGATGAAAGTCCAAGAAAAATAAATAAATAAAAAGATCAAGAACTTGAGACAGTGCTGTCATGCAGAAAGGTACAAGTACAAATTAATTATGAATAATATACCAAAGCAAAAGGTGTCTGATACCGGGGGGTGGGGAACAGGTTCGGGAGTGGGCCCCATCAATGTAACCATGGCAATCGGGTTATACGAGGCTAAACTAAGGGAAGGTACGGGAAGGTACTAGGTAGCCTCTGATTTATTCACAAACCAATCAACATTCCCGGAACGCAACTCGAACCGTAAAGTGTATACCGAAACCACGGACCTCGACTAGTACGGCCTAATGCAGAAGAAGATGCCGAGCTGAAGGAACCTTGCAGGAGACATCGTATTCTTTACAAATAACAAAGGCTTAAAGTTAAACACCGGATTGAGACGATCATTGATCAATGCGAAAAACACCGAACGGAACCACGGTTATTACACTCACTCGAGCTTGAAGGGAGGAAACGTCAAGTTAAACACCAGGATACCTTGAAGAGATATACGAACGACGAAGGCGTTGACCGGTGAGACAAGCAACTGACCCTCAAGCCGTGCGAAAACGTTCGGCTAAAGTATACTTCAAAATGGCGGCCCCAATGCCGTATCACCACCCACGCCGGAAACCCCTCGCAATTAAATCCCTTCGTCACTTCCGGTTACGCATTTCCGGAACCTGAGATCCTTTTTCACAAATCGGCAATTTTATGATCTACCAATGTCGAGATATACCGCATATGTAACTATAATCCGTCGTTATTAAATTTAACGCAAATAGCTACACGAAGGGTGCGACATCCGCATGCAGGAGACAAGCCGAGTTGACGTGAGCAGAACATCGCTCTGAAACTCCAAAATTGACCAAGCCAAGGAAAACAATCGCTTGGACTTTCAGTAGAGCGAAATAACATTTGAAAAGGGATTGGTCAGTCGATTTTCCGTTTAAATAACGGGTTTTTCCACGACATATTTCGAGCAGATTAGATTTTATTTCAACTTTTACTTCAGCAAAATACCTCAAGAAATTATACGTTCTATGACGTCATTGCGCAGTTTGCGTTACGCGTCGGAAGGGTACGCGTGTGCTCCGCGCTCACATATATATGATTCTGTTCGTCGATAAATGAAGAAACTGTTCATGTTCGACGTTATAGAGTTTAAGCCTTTACGCTGCAACGTGTGGATTAGTATTGTCGTCACATGAGGTCGTTTAATGAAAAAGAGCATCAAATATCGTAAACTACTAGAGTGGCCTATCTAGATTTCGGTTCATGAGAGAACGCCATTGAGGACGAGATTGCTTTGTGGACACGGAGCACAAAGCTACATTTTATAGCCAAACAAGTTTTGCTGATCGATCTCGTCGGATCGATCAGTGAGTCCAAAAATGGTTATTTACGATTTCCGGTCCCAAGTCCAAATTCATCCTTTTCACCCCCAAAAGTCAGGTCAAGGACATATCATAAACAGGCAACGGCACTTCCCTCAAAATTTCCTCGGATTTCTCCTTTTCAGGAATTACCTTTAATAAATGGCCATTTCTTCCATATTATTAAGGAGTTCCTGCCAAATGTGTAAAAGGTCTTAATCTCATTGGTTCGGAACAACTTGGGGACGTCTCCCACTCTTGTATAAAGTCCTTATTCCGCTCTCAATTTCACTCTGACGGGAAAAACGTTTAGAATACGTCGAAAATTACCCTCGAAAAATTGGAAACCGGTCGGTTCCAAAATCCATCTTCGTGCCAGTTTGGCGCTTTTAAAATCATTCGGGTTTCTGTTCCGGTTGTGTAAGCTGGGTGCTGGGGGGTGTTTCAATAGGAATCCATCAATGTTCCAATGTTTTGTTCCATCAGCAAACCGCTTGTTATTGCTTGCCAAGCCAGCCGTTCCTTATTAACCGTTGGTGATACAAGGTGATTGGTGACGTGATGGAACACGCCCCTCACACACCTGGGTGAAGTGAAATCCACGAAGGCTTTAGCCGGAAGAGCCTTTTATTGCAGTCATAGACCAACCGTGACAAGAAAAACCAACAACTCCTAACACCACAAATCGTAACATAACAACAAACCCAGCTTGTAACACCACCAACAACTTGTAACACCAACAACAACTCTTAACACAACAACAAATCGTAACACAACAAAAAAATCGTTACACAACAACTCATAACACAACAAATCGTAACACAACAACTCGTTACACAACAACTGGTAACACAATAACAACTCGTAACACAACATCTCATAACATAATAACAACTTGTAACAAAACAACTCATAACACAATAACAACTCGTAACACAACAAATCGTAACACAACAACTCGTTACACAACTCATAACACAACAAATCGTAACACAACAACTCGTTACACAACAACTCATAACACAACAAATCGTAACACAACAACTCGTTACACAACAACTCATAACACAACAAATCGTAACACAACAACTCGTTACACAACAACTCATAACACAACAAATCGTAACACAACAACTCGTTACACAACAACTCATAACACAACAACTCGTTACACAACAACTCGTAACACAACAACTCGTAACACAACAACTCATAACACAATAACAACTCATAACACAATAACAACTCGTAACACAACAACAACTCATAACACAATAACAACTCGTAACACAACAACTCGTAACACAACAACTCGTAACACAACAACTCGTAACACAACAACTCGTAACACAACAACTCAAAACACAATAACAACTCATAACACAATAACAACTCGTAACACAACAACAACTCATAACACAATAACAACTCGTAACACAACAACAACTCATAACACAATAACAACTCGTAACACAACAACTCGTAACACAACAACTCGTAACACAACAACTCGTAACACAACAACTCAAAACACAATAACAACTCGTAACACAACAACTCATAACACAATAACAACTCGTAACACAACAACTTGTAACACAACAACTCGTAACACAACAACTCGTAACACAACAACTCGTAACACAACAACTCATAACACAATAACAACTCGTAACACAACAACTCGTAACACAACAACTCGTAACACAACAACTCATAATACAACAAATCGCAAAACAACAACTCGTAACACAACAACTCATAACACAATAACAACTCGTAACACAACAACTCATAACACAACAACTCGTAACACAACAACAACAACTGGTAACACAACAACAACAACTGGTAACAAAACATCAACAACTCGTGACACCACAACAAATCGTAACACAACAACTCATAACAACACCAACAACAACTTGTAACATAACAACAAACACAACAGCAATTCGTAACACAACAACTCCAACAACAACAACAAGACATAATATCTTCTTTCTCAATGTTGAAAAGCTCACACAAGTCCAGTGACGAAATCCCAATTCCTCCTCCTTCCAAATTTCCACTTTTCTCTCCAGAGAGTTGAATTCCTTTCTGTATCCGCGTGTTGACGACCCAATGCATCCTCTCCTGGCCCCGCCCCGTTCCTCCTCACCCCTCGCCCCACCCATTGTTTGTCCAAGTCTCCTATCTTGTCCTCTCCTGGCCCCGCCCCCTTCCTCCTCATCCACGCCCCACCCATTGTTTGTCAAAATTTCCTATCTTGTCCTCTCCTGGCCGCGCCCCCTTCCTCCTCATCCACGCCCCACCCATTGTTTGTCCAAATCTCCAATCTTGTCCTCTCCTGGCCCCGTCCCCTTCCTCCTCACCCCACGTCCTCCCCATTGTTTGTCCAAATCTCCAATCTTGTCCTCTCCTGGTCCCGTCCCCTTCCTCCTCACCCCACGTCCTCCCCATTGTTTGTCCAAATCTCCAATCTTGTCCTCTCCTGGCCCCGTCCCCTTCCTCCTCACCCCACGTCCTCCCCATTGTTTGTCCAAATCTCCAATCTTGTCCTCTCCTGGCCCCGCCCCCTTCCTCCTCACCCCACGTCCTCCCCATTGTTTGTCCAAATCTCCAATCTTGTCCTCTCCTGGCCCCGTCCCCTTCCTCCTCACCCCACGTCCTCCCCATTGTTTGTCCAAATCTCCAATCTTGTCCTCTCCTGGCCCCGTCCCCTTCCTCCTCACCCCACGTCCTCCCCATTGTTTGTCAAAATTTCCTATCTTGTCCTCTCCTGGCCCCGCCCCCTTCCTCCTCACCCCACGTCCTCCCCATTGTTTGTCCAAATCTCCAATCTTGTCCTCTCCTGGCCCCGTCCCCTTCCTCCTCACCCCACGTCCTCCCCATTGTTTGTCCAAATCTCCAATCTTGTCCTCTCCTGGCCCCGTCCCCTTCCTCCTCACCCCACGTCCTCCCCATTGTTTGTCCAAATCTCCAATCTTGTCCTCTCCTGGCCCCGCCCCCTTCCTCCTCACCCCACGCCCTCCCCATTGTTTGTCCAAATCTTCAATCTTGTCCTCTCCTGGCCCCGCCCCCTTCCTCCTCACCCCACGCCCTCCGCATTGTTTGTCCAAATCTTCAATCTTGTCCTCTCCTGGCCCCGCCCCCTTCCTCCTCACCCCACGCCCCACCCATTGTTTGTCCAAGTCTCCCATCTTGTCCTTCAACTCTGCTGTTGGTGTTTCCCCCTCTCTCTGCTGTTCCTTTTGTCCTGTTGCGTCCTGATCCTCAAAAAAAATTCAAATTAGCATGAAAAACCACGTTCCGTTCTTTGTTCATTTGTACTTAAAAATCAATATAATCACGTAAGAAATTTTGATTCTGTGGAACTTTACGGGTCCATTCACTGGACAAAAACGAATAGAAGGTTTTTCATCAATTCGGACCCGCTCTTCCTACATCGTTTTCACTGCGCGAATAAAATCGTGTTATCAGCCTTTTCGTCCCCCACGGGCCCCTAAATTCCCATCGAATCAAACTGATAGATCAACTTTACCACCTAATACACCTGAACTCTCCATCGGGAGACGAGCGTCTGCCCCCACTTGGGACGATTCATTAAAATTCGTGAATAAACCGGTCAAACTGTTACCAAATCTGCCGGAACTTGTCGGCTGTGACGAAGTGTTCAGTTAGTGGCATATGCAGAGCGTGGCGGCTCCGAAAACGGTATTTCAGTGGAAAAAGAAGAAGAATTTTAAGAAGAAGAAGAGGAGGAGAGAAAAAGGAAGACTGTTGAATTTTGAATACGGAAGAAGAAGAAGCGGAGGAAGAAGAGGAGGAGGAAAGAAAAAGGAAGACTTGAATTTTAAATACGCTAGATGAAGAAGAAGAGGAGGAGGAAGAAGAAGCAATCAAGAAGGGCAGCGTGATAACAGGAACGGTTTGATTGTTGAGGGGATAATGGCGGACCAAGTAGAGATCGTTTTGTTCTGTTTGTTAATTATACTTTATGGGATTTGGAATCGCATGTGGATGAACCGGATAAACAGTCACGTCCACAGGCGGAAGCGAAAGCGTTATCAGGTGGGATTCCGTAACCAGGATGGTCACCGTGTTACCTGTCGTGTTTTCGTCCTTAACACCATATTTGGGGGTAATCCCTCTACATCATTACATGGTGTAATACATACGCTAGGTTTAAGGTAGGATGGAGCTACATCCCACGTGGCCCCACACGTGACTCGTACTCTAATCTCCTCCCAAACTCGTTTACGTTGATTCTGCACATGTTCTACTTCAAGTCCTACAATCCCATATATGATATTCCACTCTCTCATACTAGTGGAAAGAAGGAAGTGTAAGGGGAGGAGGGGGGCGATGAGTTTGGGTTAGATGGAGTCGGGGTGGAAGGGGAGGGGTGATGGAGTCGGTGTTGAGGCAGGTCGGGTGGGTTGAGCAGGTGGGGGGGAGGGGAGGGGTGGTGAACTGAATCGAGTCGGGTGGGTTGAGCAGGTGGGGGGGGGGGGGGGGGAGTTGGTGAGTTGAATCGAGTCGGGTGGTAGTGAGTTGGGGGTGATTGATCTCAGTTGTGGTCTAGTTGTACTATTTTGTATAAGTAACCCCATGACTATAGTTTTTGCAGGTGTCTTTCTGTCTGTCTGTCTGTCTGTCTGTCTGTCCCCAAATTGTCTGCTTTTGGGATTGCTACCTACCGCATGGTGAGTGGTAGACTAATCCAACACCCCTCACTGGCTTTGCTAGTGGGGAGGGTGATTGTGACACCTGCGTGGACCAAAAACAATATCTGGCAAAGGGTGTATGAGCTCCTGTAGGTAGCCAACGGCCATCCAGTAAGGAGATGGTGTCTCCTAAAAAACACCCATCCGGTGTCTCCTCAAAAAAACACCCATCCAGTGTATCCTACAAAAACACCCATCCGGTGTCTCCTCAAAAAAACACCCATCCGGTGTGTCTCCTAAAAAAACACCCATCCGGCGTGTCTCCTAAAAAACACCCATTTGGTGTCTCCTAAAAAAACACCCATCAGGTTATTACATGCTCCTCCCTGACCCCCTGGTCACGGTGTAACTCCGAGCCCCGAGAGGAGTCACGGCAGAAAAATGTGTTATTCTGTATGTCAAAGATCAATGGAGAAGCCACCCCAATTGTTACTCACAAACACATATTGTATTAAGATCACACAAGAATAACAGTACAACAATAATAGTAATCAAAAGTACAATCAATATGTACTATGATGGTACCATCAGTTTCGTAATATATAACTCACTGTGCTCCAAGTGAGTGAACCAAGAACATTCCCCAATGTCTCTTATTCCCGGCTTCAAGCCAACGTTGATTCTCTCCAGTGATCGCCAGAACGATGTCCAATCGAGACCAGAACCCTGTGCGGATGGCAAGTACAGTCACACAGCCGAAGCTGCACAAAGGCGCCCTCAAGGCGACTGGGAAATCCAAAGGCCCTCCAGGCGACTGGGAAATCACACCCTCGGGTATGGACTTTCACGGGTCACAGTCGGCGAACCGCAAATTAATCATCAAGCCACGGTACACACACACACACACACGCCAGATACGTCTGAAAGCGGTGAAAACGGCTGACAAAGCAAAGACCCTGCTCGACGCGCGAAGCGCGTGAGTCAAAATGGCCGACGAGCCGTTCTTGAGACGTAATGGCCCAGCGATAATTCTCCTCGGAATCCACCGCCAAAAACCTGACACGCAGGTTGATCGGTCACAGCGATGACAACTCTGTCGCAGGAATCCCTTTCCCGGGAACCCAAAAGTTCACTCGTGACTCTTGCTCGCCAACGTTCGCTCCAGACCGCAAGTAGCTCGGCTCCTTCTTGTCCGACTCACTCGCTCCGGCCCCTTTTCTCCCTCTTCTTCCTCCTCGTCGTCCGGTTCCCGATCCGGTTTCCTGTTTCTTTTAACATTAACTTTTTTACCTTTTGAAAACAGTTCATGGACAATAAACCTTTTGAAAACAATAAGAGTACATGGAATCAGAAATATTTACAGTGGATGCAAACCACCACAACGGAAGTGACGAATCCGTAACACGTCTCCTAAAAAACACCCATCCGGTGTGTCTCCTAAAAAAACACCCATCCGGTGTGTCTCCTAAAGAACACCCATCCGGTGTGTCTCCTAAAAAACACCCATCCGGTGTCTCCTAAAAAATACCCATCTGGTGTCTCCTAAAAAAAACACCCATCCGGTGTGTCTCTTAAAAAAAACACCCATTCGGTGTGTCTCCTAAAAAAAACACCCATCTGGTGTGTTTCTTAAAAAAAACACCCATTTGGTGTGTCTCCTAAAAAAAACACCCATTCGGTGTGTCTCCTAAAAAAACACCCATCCGCTGTGTCTCCTAAAAAAAACACCCATCCGGTGTGCCTCCTAAAAAAAACACCCATCCGGTGTGCCTCCTAAAAAAAACACCCATCCGGTGTGTCTCCTAATAGTGTAGCAGCATAGCAAACCTGTTGTGCATTTTGTGATACAAGCACCAAATTTGGTACACTAGTAGACTATCATATTGTTATGAATTTGGTAGAGCAATATCTAGAGCTAGGTAGATCTGAATAGGTAGGTATTCGGCTGTCGTGACAGGGACTCTACATGTAATAAGTTCTTGATGTTTAGGCGTTTGTCGGGGTAAGATGTATGGTTGTGGACCTACCTGGAGGTTCGAGTGTTAAATAGTGAGGGATTAAAGGTAACGCCCCTGTGAGTCTCACCTGGTAGTCAAACCTCTGTCCATTATGGCACTGCAAACCACATAAACATTAGTTAGGTCCTTAGCGCAACATTAAATAATTCCCTTTCCCTGACATTGACTTCGTAATAAATAGACAGGAAACCAGGCCAAAAACACCGCCACGGTTGGCCGCCGCCGTTCGCACCTCAAAGGCCTACCAACCTCGCTGGCATGTGTTACAAAACGACCGCGGGGGGGTCGCGGACGGGAGATGTCAGGAGTCGCATGCCGCAGAGGGCGTGACCTGGGCGAGTTGGGAGGCTGTGATTGGCTGAGGAGTGCGCCAATGTGACGTCATCGGCCACCAATATATGCGACGGTCGGACGCCATTTCAGGCAGTTGAGTTCGGGGCAGACGCAAGCAGACGCCATTTCAAGAGTGGAGTTCGTGGCAGTCCGGAGTTGAGTTCGTGGCAGTCCAGAGAGTAAGAGTTGAGTTCGTTGGGGCAGACGCAAGCAGACGCGGGCAGACGCGGGCAGACGCAGGCAGACACCAGAGAGTTCGTAGGAGTTGGTTGGAGCACACAGTCGACGCAGAGACACAGTTGGTGGAAAAGCTCCCCGAAGGCAGTTGGTGGAAAAGCTCCCCGAAGGCAGTTGGTGGAGAGTTCGTTCACACACCGAGCACACCAAGCCCACAGAGCACGCGGCAGTTCGCAGCAGTTCGTTACAAGTCGAGCCCTCCGTTGAACCATTGGTGCACGGGCCTTGTGGAGATCGTCCTCGTGTGAAGCTGCTGGCCACGCGTCGGACGCGTGGTGCTTGGAGCGGGGCCTCGTAGAGCTTGGAGCGAAGGACCTGGTGGTGTGCGATCGGGCCAAAAGGAGCGGTGTTGGACGGCCGCCACCAAGGCGACGAAAGACAGATAAGCCGCATCCGCGTACATTTGAACGACGTGACGTGTTATTTTTGTATTCATAATCTCCCTCGTATCGTGTTTGCTGTCAGTCGTGTGGGGACGTCCCGATTTAGAGTTATTAGATTTACCGGCGCGGCTTTTTCACTGTATTACTATTCGATAATAAATCCTTATATTATTTTCTGTATATATATCTGAACGCAGTTTTCCTGGGTGTTTGATTTTAATAGGTAAGGTTGCGGAGCCTTCGCTGTGTCCCGCCATTCCGCGCGTTTGTGTTGAACTTGAGTCCGCCATTGAGTGTTCGCCTCGGGAGTTAAAGTCTCGCAAATCGGCCATCCGTAACTGTGGTGTTAATCACAGTTGCGTAACAATATTATGAAAAGATCTGGATATTGGGCCATCTCAGATTCAGAGATTTGATTTTTGCAAGATTTCGATTCGATTGGGATCGAAGAGAACACCTTCTTCGTCTTCTGTACAGTGAAGTTGCCAGCCCTGAATTATCTGGCTACATCTGGGTGCTTCATTGGGAGTGCAACCGTGTCCCTCAGGTGAACAGGGACCCACCTGGCATAGTGTGTGTGGTCTAAGGCATGGAACCATGGGACCAGTTCCGTCAGGGCATCAAGGTACGTCGTGAATGAAGCCTGCCGCAGAGAACGCACGTAGACCAGTACCAACATCTCTAGTTCCAGCACAGTTGCCCAGTACTGAAAGTTGGGAATGTCTTCTCCTCTCTGGTGACACCAGTCTTCGAACTCAGGCAGGTCTTCTGCATCATCAGCATATGTCATACAGTGGCGTTCATACGCACGGTGTTGCAGGATGTGCAGTGCCGCTGCAGTGATTTGATGAGCTCTTCTTGTGCGGGTGACGTGGGCAGCTCGTAGGAAGGAGTCGGCCGTCCCTGGCGTTGCAATCTCAGCTTGCAAAATCTGCAAATCTTGCAAAAATCAAATCTCTGAATCTGAGATGGCCCAATATCCAGATCTTTTCATAATATGATAGTCTACTAGTGTGCCAAATTTGGTGCTTGTATCACAAAATGCACAATTCTTTTGAATATTTGGGCTAAGCCGCCCCACTATAAAAAACACACCCATCTGGTGTGTCTCCTAAAAAACACACCCATTCGGTGTGTCTCCTAAAAAAAACACCCATCCGGTGTGTCTCCTTAAAAAAAACACCCAACCGGTGTGTCTCCTAAAAAAAACACCCATTCGGTGTGTCTCCTAAAAAAAACACCCATTCGGTGTGTCTCCTAAAAATAAACACCCATCCGGTGTGTCTCCTAACAAAAACACCCATTCGGTGTGTCTCCTAAAAAAAACACCCATCCGGTGTGTCTCCTAAAAAACACCCATCCGGTTTGGACCGGTTCAAGTCATACCAAAGACTTTTAAAATGGTATGTGCTGCTTCCTTGCTTGAAAAGGATAGAGCATGGACAATCCCCTTCGGGTGGCATCCATGGGGAGGAGGAAATCCCTCTTGAGGAAATGCCCCGCTGAGTACGGTGAGAAAAGCGGCGCAATTGTTATGACGTCGCTGGTACCCACAGTATCCCGGATAGTGACGTTAGTGGCGGCATTTCCCCCAAGCTCAGTGGCTGTGTGAAGTGTTTGTCTCATCAGTGTGTGTGTGTGTGTGCATGTGTGCGTGTGCGTGTGTGCGTGCGCTCTATTACAAGCCGTTGCCCAAGTATTTTTTTTTTAAACCTCTGGAACCTTATGGGGGTCCCATCAGGTGTCCTAATAGTGGGGGGGCCAATGTTTTCCCGTTGAATTCAAATGTTAATTTGTGGACACTGGTTGGGTTGTCTTTAGGGATGATAGAAGTTGTAGAAAAAATATGTCTCCATTTTTTTCAAGTTCTTTATAGCGGCCATTTTGGATTATCAAAATGGCGTTTGTTGAAAACCGAAATTGTCATTATCTTGGCTTCTAAATGACCTAGAGTGTTAATTTTGGTGTCCAAATGTACATATTTGCGGATACTTAATCCAATAAACACACATTTATACACCTACATATGATCAAAAGGGTTCTTATGGCAGCCATCTTGGATTTTCACGCACTTATGCCAACACATATATATATTTTTTTCCATCATTTTCACTTCTAAATCACATAAAGGCTGGACTTTAGTGTTCAAATGTACACTTATAATGTCTTTGTGCAATATTTTTAGTTGGCAGTGTTCATTGTTACATTGAAGGATCTCCATCCTCCTCATCATCAGTGTTATCGATTCCCATGGGGCGCTCCTGACCCGTGTTACCACACACCTCTTCATCTGCCCCACACATACACATCTCAGAACAGTTGAGATGCTGAGACCTGCATGAGCAGTGAGACATGCATTGGGTCTTCTTGCAGTTACATTTGATTAGATGTGTGATGGCAGCTGGGGCTGGAGGGTCCTTGGTTGTGATGGGCACCAGCTGATCTCCTTCTGCTCTCCATCCATGTTCTGTTGGTTGTGGAAGCTGGGGGTCCGGTACATCAGCCTGATGCCACACCATGGCCTGGAAATGTGCACGAGCAATGGCTTCATGTAAAGCTCCCCGTGTTGGTGGCAGCTTCTGTGCCTCTAGCTGTTTCTTGGTAAACAGTCTCCACCTCAGCTTGCCCACATCCACAACTGTAGTACGAGGCTCATACAGCTGGCATACAAATGCCTCAATGTCACTTTCTGTGTCAGCTCTCAGCTCCTCAGAGGCCCCAAGGTCATGAAACGCAGATACCACCTCAACAGAGCACCTATTGAGGGCTTGCCAACATGTGAGCTTTCCCTTGCCGGCAAACCGACCAGTCTGGTCTGCTCCCGTGAATGCATGGAATCCTGGTAGGGCTGCAGCCTTCCTGACACCAAGTTCATGTACTATTGGTTCCAGTGAGATTTGCCTCTTCTTGTTCCCCACACCCGTGATGAAGTATGTGTCTTTGCATAGTTCATGGTACCGGTGGAGTGCTAGGATGAATACATCAGTATCAGGTGACTGAATGTACAGCTGTGTTGCACCTCTTCGGACGGCATCTAGACTGTGAAGAAAGATCCTCGTATCAGCCTCCTCCTGGGAGCTACGGAGATGCTGTACATCCATGCAGTTGGAGAAGACATCCTGCCTTGAAGTGACGATGAAGACCTTGGTAGTCCCCTCAAAGTGACACAGAGCTTTCTTTGCCAGATAGACAGTTAGCTCATCTTTGGTGTTGGTGTGCGACAGGAACTGTTTTGCTGTCAGTTTCCCAATCGGGGTGCTGTCTTGAACGTGGTAAGCAGTGGGCGGCTTGCCACCTTGGCGCCTCTCCCGTGTGGCCTCTTTCAGTGAATTTGGCAGATCATATCGGTCAAACACGAGGTGGACTTCATCATACCCGTTGGTCTTGCAGTCCAGTGTTGCATTGAAATGGCCAGCCCACTGGGCACATGTTTTGACCCATTGTGGCTTACCCATTGCTTGCACTAATGCCATGCCGTCTATGACAGTCACCTTCTTGGGAGGGGGTGGAGTATGTTCAGGATTGTCGTCGTCTGGCTGCTGACCAGTGCCAGTTGACTTCTTGGGTAGATCTTCTAGGATGCCCATGAGCTTGCTTTTGTCTGTGCATGGTAGTAGTGTCCCAGCCATTGCTAGCATGTTGTCCCATCGAGGACAGCTAGCATGTTGTTCTGCGCGCTTGTCATCTCCTCTCGGTTGTGTAGATGACAGCTCTGGGCAACCTGTTGTGCTGACTGGGTACATGGGCCCCTCAGATGGGGATGCTCTTGGAAGAATTCGTCCACATAGAGGTCGAAGAGGGCTTGGACAGTGGTGATGTGGGCCTCCAAAGCCCTCTTCATGTGCTTGGCTTCCAGTATTTGTCTGGTCGTTGTTGGGCCATAGATATCAGCCTCAGACCAAGCCTCGTCAAGACCACTGTCCTCTATGGCATTCCCAGCAGCCCTCAGTGCAGCCATCACAGTGTGCATCTCCCCTAGTCGCAGTACCCACTTGCCTTTGCAGTCATCTCTGGTCATCTCCAGCTGTTTGGCTCGCTCATACAGGGCCATGTCTAAGGTGATCACTGTCTTCCTATCGGGACCCATGACCATGCAGTTGATTTGCTGTGTCTGTTTCAAGACTGTTATCAGTGTTTGCCATTCATGGGCTGGTGCTGCTACCAATGGCAGGGCGTTGACCTCTGTCAGAGGCTTCGAAGAGGAGAGCAGTGAGTTGTAGGCTGTCCAAGTTGGGATATCGTGATGCTTGATCCTACTGCCAGGTGGTTGTTTTGGATCGTGGACGAGTGACCCAACAGGGTCAGCATGCTGGGGTTCTGCAGCTTGCAGCTGGTCATCTGGTGGGATGATGTCGTCTTGTACGTCCTCAGCTTCAGCTGTTCGCATGATTGTGCGTGAAAGTAGCCACACTGTGTCTGTCGCAGAGTACGGCTTGGTGACATCTGGGTTTGACCGTGTCTTGAAGCTATACGTGGTACCTGTGGCAGATTGTTTGTTTGGTGCTTGGCAAGGAACAAAGTCTGGAGCAGTCAGAACCTTGAGTGAGCGGTGTCTGGCCTTTCGGTCATGTAGTGTCAGTGTTCTATGTTCATCTGTGGAGGGTGCATGTTCCCGTCGTTGGTAGAGTGCCCAGGCTGTAGCATGGAGTGTCCGCTTCCCATCAGGTGTGTCTTCATTGAAGTCACTGTTGTCCACTGCAAAGAAGACAAACGTCCCTATGCGCATGGTTCTTGGAAAGTATACACCCTGTTCTGTCGTAGACTCTATGACTGAGTTGGCCAGCTGTGTCTCCAACCGCAAGATCCGACTATAATCAACAGACAGACCGAACCCATGCAGGAAATCCAGAAGCTTCTTGTTTCTGGTGGACTGATGGACTACAATGGCAACGGCAAGCTGCTGTGGCCATTCTAAGCGATGGCGGAATGGTGCATCTGGCTCTTTGGGCTTGTACGTGACTTGGCGTTTTGACTTGTAGCCGTACATGATGTTCTGACTGATGGTTATAACATCTCGATGAATAGTGGCTGAGCGCATAGTCTCTGGCTCAATGCTCGTGGCTGGTCCTTCCAGTAGCCAGCGGAGGAAAGCATAGAGTACTTTGGGTACATGCTTTTCAGCATCATCAGTGTTCATTTCTCCTTCAAATTGCCATGGGTGCTTGTTCTGACAAGCAATGGCACTGCGGAGAACAGAGGCACTCTCAAACAGTTGTTCGATGTTTTTTTCATTTGTCTTCGTCATTGCATCTTCGACAGCTGCATCACGCACGGCAGTGGAGAATACACAGTCTGACTCGTTTCGACGTTTTGGTTTCATGAAGTGAACGTCATCAATGTGAGAGTTGATTTTCTCCTTCATGCCTTGGGTAGTAGGTGATGGGACATTGTGCACACCATTATTGTCAAGAATCCTGGAGTAAACCGACTTCAGGTCAGACATGTTGAGAATTTCACCAGCTTGGAGTAGAGAGCGAACAAGGCTGACAAACTCAATGTCTGCGGCTATTTTGATAACATTAGTTTCTTGCAGTATGTGTTCTTTGTCATCACTTGATGTCCCACTCTTGGGAGCACATTGGACATTCTGCACCCAGCATGGGAGATGATACTTGACGTCGATCGCATGAGCATCATGTGCACTGATGGCAGCACTCAGCTGAACTTTCCACTTGTGGTTGCTGCCTTCTTCAACAGCTTTCTTCAGCTGTTTACCTGCGTTGAACGTGCATACAACATGTACACTTTCCTTAGTGACCTCTTGACAGAAGAAACAAAGGTCTCTGTTGAATGGAGTTGATGATGAACGTGTGAAGCGAAGAGTCTCGTCTTGCGTAGAACCTGAGGTACTTGCAGCGGCAGGTGCAGAAGAAGGACGTCCACACCTCTTATGAAGATGCTGGGTGTCGCCATGTTCGCAGGCTTTCTGGTGGCGAACTCTAGCACGCTCCAGGTGAGCAGTGTTGCATGTAGATCCATAACATGCCCGGTGCCACTTTGCTTTATTGTTCCTCAAGTCAGTGGCAGTGAAACAGCTTAATCGTTCGCTGATCTGTTTGAAGTCGGCATCACCATATCGTGCCCTCTCCTGGATGAACTGGAGAAACTTTGCATATGAGCCCAGTGCTGGCTCAGTCACTAGTGCACCTTGGGGATCCTGGCACTGAATGCAAAGTGTGAAATCAGTTTCTTTCTTGGTTTTCTTGCTTTTTGGCTCCATCATAGCTCAGGGTCACGAATCTGGAACATACAAATAACAAATAACAATTAAGATAGATGTGCATTAAGTTAGATTTTGGACACTGGTTCGGCTGTGCCATAAAAACCTATTTTTATCCCTTGTAGGTTATTAAAGAAGGTTTCATTCAATTCTCTATCCCCAAAAATGTACAACTGGACACCAGAATCGAAACTCTAGGTCATTTAGAAGCCAAGATAATGGAATTTTACGTTTTCGACATCCGCCATTTTGAAAATCCAAAATGGCCGCCATAAAGAACTTGAAACAATTGGAGACATATTTTTTCTAGAACTTATATCATCCCTAAAGACAGCCCAACCAGTGTCCAAAAATTAACAAGCAATTTCACCGGGCATTTCAATCTGCTACATTGGCCCCCCCACTATAAGGTGGGTGGGAGGTTTCATCAATTTCTCAATACAATTACGATTTTGAGTTTACACCTGTATAAAGCTGCTCTCTCTCCGCATGTAAACACATTCACGGGTTCGGTATTCCCAGTTTCGCCATTCCCCACATGTAGAAACATTAGTTCGTTCAGTAAAATCGCAATACAATTGAGGTTTCAAGTTTCCAACCGTACGACACCGATCCATAAAATTTCTCAAAATATTTATCTTTTGAGTTTTTGGACTCCCACCTGTGCGCTAGTCATATATTGATGCCCCCTAGAAGCCAGGTGTATTCATAAGGGGTATACTGTACAGCATTGAAGATGATTATTTTTTGTTTTTGATGTTTTTTTCCCCGTCGGTGATTGTAATTTTATGTGTTGATTTATTAATGTGGTTGGCAGAATAGCCTCAGCCCTAGAGGTATACACATTCACCTTTGAATTATCTACCCAGGGTTCGAGTCGCAACCCAGTTATAAACTCTCTCTCTCTCTGGTATTTTGCAGTTAGGGTGGTGAGGCATCATTGGAGTGCTGTCCCTCAGAAGGACAATAAAAATACTTTGCATTCATTCTGCGATTACCCTGAACAAACTACAAATTCTATCACTTCAAATTGAACACCAGGCCTGGCCAGCCGTTCCATGAAAGACTTTGCCCAAAAACGTTCCTTGGCAGACGCCACAAGAAGGTGCAAATAATTGGAGCCATTTAGTGGTAATAGTAGTAGTAGTATAGTCATACATTTACAAGGTGCTTGGTTGCCATAGTAATTTCTCACCTGAACAGTGAACATCACTCAGTGTAAAGTTACTGTCTGTCCACTGCCCAGCAGAGCAAACTTTGGGACGATTTTCAAGATCTCGAAGAAGAACTCGGTGATGAACTGCAGTATGAGTCGATGGAGAAACGTAGAAGACTTCACATGAACAAGGTAATCAAATATGCCTGGTTTTTACCTCCATCACCAAAGGTGGACGCAGCTTATGTTTTCACCCCTGTCTATTTGTCTGCTTGTTTGTCTGTGAGCTGGATATCTCTAGAAGTTATGGACAAATTTGGACGAAACTTGGTGGACAGGTTGGGTGTGTGACAAGGACTAATTGATTCAATTTTGGTGAAGATCCAGAAATTTTAGGTGATTCTTCACCACTGAGAGATAGGGCCAAAAACGATACACAGTAAACCATTAAATATTGGTGTTGTGTTCCAGGAAAATGATATTTATAACCGCGATAGTTAAAACCAATTTTGTATGGTAATAAGGGGTTCGGTTCCTGTGCTTTGAGAAATTTAGAGGATGGAGGGCGGCAGGCAAAAATAAACATGACAATTTAAACAAGAAAAAGAGCAATCAGAGATTGCAAACCCTTGTCAGGATGTATTTTCAGTGGTTTTTAAGGCTTTTGTGTTAAAACAAATATGGCGGCCGAACCACGTGACCGGTGACGTCATCATTATTTTTTTTCTAAACTAATTTATTCCTAGATTATGCTCAAGGAATTTCATCTTGATCGGATGAAGTTTTGTACTTGTCGAATTATGACGTCATAATGGAAGCACCTATGACATCATCATGAACATATTTTATTCCCCATGGAGAGTTCTTTACAATGAGCCATGTCTCAATTTTTTCTATTCAGCACTTTCGGAGATATAGAGGTGCAAATTTTTTTGGTTTTCCCAAGATGGCAGCCGAACGACGTGACCGATGACGTCATCATTATTATTTTTTCTCCACCAGTTTATGCCGACATGGCGCTCAATAAATTTCATCTTGATTGCATGAAGTTTTTGTACTTGTCGAATTATGACATCAGAATGGAGGCACCTGTTGAGTACCAGTTCACTGGTAATTCCCTGTTTGTCGTTAAAGGCGGCAAAAAGGGTTGGCGTCAGGAAGGGCATCCGGCCGTAAAACATTGCTTGAAATAGGGGACCGAAAAACAACAACAACCACGGTTTCCGAAAAAGGCCAACCCCCGCTTTGCGGGGAAAAATGGCCTCTAAAGGTGGTTTTTTATAATGGAGGCACCTATGACAATATGACATCCTCATTAACATATTTTATTCCTCATGGAGATTTCTTTACAATGAGCCATGTCTCAATTTTTTCTATTCAGCGCTTTCGGGAGATATTGAGGTGCAAAGTTTTTCGGTTTTTCCAACATGGTGGCCAAACCACGTGATATATGATGTCATAACTATCATTAAAAAATTCTACAGGTGGAGTTGCACCTGTGGTGAACATTTCCTGTCAATCGGACCAATGGTTGCAGAGAAAATCATATTTATTCTGTGCGGACAAACAAACAAACAAACAAACAAACAGACAGACAGACAAACAGACAAACAGACAAACAAACAAGAAGACGTCATGCGTAGCACGATACTTGTAAAATCCCCCCCCCCCCCCCCCACCCCAAAAGTTTTCCATTGATACAGCAAATTGTCCATTTCATGAAGATTAAAATTTACAATCTTGATCAAAACTCGGGTCAACAGGATGAAAAGTGACGATTTTTCAGATGAAAAATGATGATTTTAGAAGTTTGACCTTGACTTGATCTTTGACCTTTTGACCTCATAAATAGTTGGTTTCCCAATTCAGTGAGGCAATGCACAAATGCTGTTCAATTTCCAAGTCAATCAGATGAAAATTGATGGGTTTTCAGATGAAAATTGATGATTTTGGAAGTTTGACCTAGAGTTGGCCTTGGACCTTTTGACCTCAAAAATAGTTGGTTTCCCAATTCAGTGAGGCAATGCACAAATGCTGTTCAATTTCCAAGTCAATCAGATGAAAATTGATGGGTTTTCAGATGAAAATTGATGATTTTGGAAGTTTGACCTAGAGTTGGCCTTGGACCTTTTGACCTCAAAAATAGTTGGTTTTCCTATTTATTGACACAATGTGCAAATGCTGTTCAATTTCCAAGTCAATCGCTTGAAAATTGACAGTTTTCAGATGAAAATTGATGATTTTGGAAGTTTGACCTTCAGTTGACCTTTGATCTTTTGACCTCAAAAATAGCTGGTTTCCTAATTCAGTGAGCCAATATGCAAATGCTGTTCAATTTTCAAGTCAATCGGATGAAAATTTGACCGTTTTTCAGATGAAAAGTGATGACTTTTAAAATATGACCTTCAGTTGACCTTTGTCCTTTTGACCTCAAAAATAGTTCATTCCCCAATTTATTGACTCAATATACAAATGTTATTCAATTTTCAAGTCAATCGGATTTAAAATGGCGATTTTAGAAATTTGACCTCCAGATGACCTTTGACCTCAAAATCAATAGGGTTCTCAATTGGGACGACCTAGACAACTTCGTGAAGTTTTGTGACGATCAGTTTAGAATTGTGACCTGTAGGCCGGTAACAGACACACAGAACCACAAACGCAACCGACCAATATACTTGAAAAATCTTCGATTTTGCAAGTAATAAATATAAATCCACTTTACGATGAAGTCACCTGCTGTGTTGTCATTCAGAAGCGAAGGAAACTTGGCCCCTCCCTTCTGTAATGGGTTTAAAGCCCCCACCACTCCTCCCCTATTAATCTCTCAAATGGGTTTCCTTTGTAATATGTGGATGTTTTTTTAAATATTTTTTTTCTGCAGATCCATAAAGCAGCGAAGAAATAAAACTTAAAGAATCACTTTTGCCAATCATTTTACACTTCGGCACCATTCCCTTATCAACGGTGTGCGAAAGGCTCTTGGTGCGAGACAACCATCACAGCTCAGCTAAAGAACCACGATTGGTCGAAATTTAAACTAAATTGTAAATTTAGTAACTAAATCGGTACATAAAGAAGTTTCTGCGATTGGCCAAAACCCGTGATATTCAAACCCACCATATTCAAGGGTTTACTGTATAACGGATATCTCAAAGTTATGAAGGATTCTGACTAAAATTGGTGGACAGGTTGGGTGTGTGACAAGGACTAATCGATTCGATTTTGGTGAAGATCCAGATACGAGAATTTTGAAGTGTGATTCTTGAGCATTGAGAGTTGGGGCCAAAAATGATACATAGCAGGATATTTCAAAAACAGGATATGGCAAAACTTGGTGAATGAGTTGGGCAGGTGACAAGAACATGCCGATTAGATTTTGGTTTCGGAACGGAGGCTGATCTAGCCTATAAGTGGGATAGAAAATGTAAACTGTTGAACCTGGCAGAGGTTAGCGCTCTACCAAGTGCAGTTCTAGCTTATATTAGCTAAGCTACGTGGCATGGTAAATCATTGAAAAACTTTGTAACAAATAACTAACTAGATTTGTAATTTCTAAATTCAATGGACTAGCAACGGTACCCGCCCTAAGGGCGGGGCTTCAATTGGGAAGCCCAAATGAAAAGGCAAAATATCAGAAATTGAAGGCTTTTTTTTATTTTAAACGATTTATATAAACATCTGTTGAATCATATCACACGCAAATCATCAAAATCTAAATAGTACATGGCGCCCCTTTTTGAAAAAAGATTGAATTCTGCAAAACGGAAGCGGCCGCTGCACGTCTTTCTCAGCCGCACGTTTATTTGCGAAGAGTGCGGCCGAATCTGTAACACGGAATCGGCCGCTTCACCTGTTTCACAGTCGCTTTGCACACGCTGCCGTGTTCCTTCGGAGCCACACATTTATATAGGAAGAGTTCGTCAGGAGTCGATCTTTTCTCTCCTGGTACATAGAATTTCAACAAAAGCCACATCACTGTTCATATCGGTAAGTATTATTCCATCGTGTTTGGAAAAACTGGAAAACTTGGAAAAATTGGAAAAACAATATAGCCTATTTTACTCCAGGTGGTCCTAGGATTACCCACCCAAAATATCGTTGCTATCGGTTCAGCCGTTTTTGCGGTACCTTTGAACGGACGACAGACAGACAGATGGACGGACATTTGGTGAATTATAGTAAGATGACCTTACGTGAATAAAGTGCTTCCCCCCTCCACCTCACTCTCACACAAAATACAATGAAATATTTACATGAAAGTTGATAAAATGACTTAGCTTTTATTTTTTTATTTGAATGAAATTTGTGCTGTTTGATTTTTCTTGTTGCAGGCAGTGCACGCTTTCGTACATGCACAGAGAACTCATTCCCTGTGGACACACTTGACGTCATCCGATTGGTGGGACAGAGTTGCCTGCAATTTTACGGATGCTCAGTGGGTAGAGAACTTCCGGATGTCCAGGGAGACCTTCGACTATATCTGCCACAACCTCACGCCGGTGCTGCAACGGAGTGATACTCGTTTCCGTCTGTGCATACCCGTACGAAAGAGGGTCGCCGTGGCCTTGTGGAAGCTCGCGACGAACGCCAAGTACAGGAGCGTAGGACACCTCTTTGGGGTTGGCCGATCCACTGTGTGCAAATGTGTGCAGGAAGTTTGTAAAGCTATAACCGAGATCCTGATGCCGATCCACATTCCCATTCCAAGCGCAGAACATTTTGCTGAAATTGCGGAGCATTTCGAACAAGTTTGGGAGATGCCCCAATGTGTCGGCGCCATAGACTGCACACACATTCCCATCATAGCTCCTCAAGAATACCACTACGATTACGTGAACAAGAAAGATTGGCACTCTGTGGTGCTGCAAGTGGTTGTCGATGGGCAATCCCTATTTTGGGACCTTTGCGCTGGTTTTGCTGGAAGTGCAAATGACTCGCATGTAATCAGACATTCCAAGCTTTGGACTTTGGCTTCTGCTGGCAATTTGCTTCCCCCTGACACCAAGCGCATTGCTGGGCAGGATGTGGGTTATTACATTATTGGAGGTTCGGCCTATCCTTTGCAAACATGGCTGATGCGGCCTATTCCCGATAGAGGAAGGCTTACTAACTGCCAGCACCAATACAATTTAAAATTGAGACTTACGAGGTCAGTCATAGAAGATGCTTTCAAGAGGTTGAAGGGAAGGTGGCGATGTCTTCTCAAGAGGAATGACTGCGATTTGCACTTAGTTGTTAACATGATTACGTCGTGTTGCGTTCTGCACAACCTGTGCGAGGAACATCAGGACGATTTTCACGAAGAGTGGTTGATTGACAAGGAGCTTGCTCAGCCTGTGCATGTACTTCCAGAAACGTGTCCAACAGAAGGCAATTCCATCCGTGATGCTCTCGTTGAGTATTTGAGTCTGTGAATTTTAATTGCACATATTGTAACAAACACTGGCCGGGTCATAATGGACTATAACCTGGTGAGGCCGGAGTTGACACTCCGCAGGATCGTCTGAGCATGGAGGCTTGGATTTAAACTGGAGCGTGCTGAATCGCAGATCGGGTGACATTATAATTCTCCATTTGGTTGTGCGCACCGAGAATGTGATGCACCGAGAATGTGACTCGTGTTCTCACTGGTAATAATTTATTTGCACATGGACACAAATGGCCTTTTGGCACTTTCAAAAACCTTATGTTTAACAGTACTTGGAAAAAATATTCATGTCCTGGGGCAGAGTCAGATTCAGCATTCATGCCAGCTAATGCCCTGAGGGCAGAATAAGTGAGATTCAGCATTTAGGCCATCTAATGCCCTGAGGGCAGAGTAACTGAGATTCAGCATTAATGCCAGCTAATGCCCTGAGGGCAGAATAAGTGAGATTCAGCATTTAGGCCATCTATTGCCCTGAGGGCAGAATAACTGTGAATTTCTGCATTCGGACAAATGTGGCGGCGTCTAGCTCTGTTGGTTTAGTGCATCTTTTTTTTCAAACATTGTTCCAAAATCGTCATTTTCTTTGAGATGAAGTGGCAGAAGGTTTGTAATTGTGCAAATGCATGGATAAACCTCGATGGCGACGAGAAATGCAACTTAGCAGAGGATAATGTGCATGATTCACGAAAAACACCCCCATAAATCGTGCTCAGGAACGGAAAGCAAGATTTTAAAACATTTATCATGTTCTTTTTCTCAAGAATGCATAGGGTAAGATGTTCTATTAATTCTCTAGTTATGTCTGCACACGTAGGAAGCACACATCTCGTTTTTTCATTTCTGCAACTCACAATTCTGTCTCTCTCTCTTATTCTCTCACACACTCAACAACAACAACAACAACAACAACATGCATTTTAAGGCAATTTTCCCTGCTAGAGCGGGGGTTAGCCTTGCGGTCCCCATGACAATCTTCTCCATTTTGCCCTATTTTCTGCATCTCTCCTTGTTAACCCCCTTGCCCGCATTTCTTCTTCCACCATCTTTAGCCAAGTCTTTCTCGGTCTTCCCCGTCCTCTACTTCCTTCTACATTAACTTCCATCACTCTTCTCAACCAGTCACTTTCATCCTTCCTCAATACATGACCAAACCATCTCAACCTGTTCCTCTTCACAGCATCAATCACAGGCAATATTCCCATCACAGGCATATTCCCGAGTCTCACACACTCACATATAAACATATACACATATACACACACACATATTTATGCACATATACACATACATACAAACACACAGACACACACATATAAATATATACACATATACACACACATATTTATGCACATATACAGTCATGTGAAAAAGTAAGTACACCCCATGTAAAGTTTTGACTTTTTCAACATATTTCCACATACAGCTATTTGATCTTCATTTCAACAATATTGATAGATAAAGGTGATATAATATAACAAATATCATGAAACATTTACATTTTGTAGTCCATTGTATAATTTAAATAAATATAAATGAAAATTTCGCATGTGGAAAAAGTAAGTACACCCTTGGCTCTAATAGGTGGTATTGCCCCCTTTGGCAGAAACAACCTCAAGTAGGCGTTTCTTATAACTGTCTACCAGTCTCTGACGTCGACTGGGAGAAATTTTTGCCCACTCCTCCATGCAGAATTCTTTCAGCTGTGCGATGTTTGAGGGGTTTCTTGCATGCACAGCTCGTTTCAAATCCCCCCACAACATCTCGATGGGATTTAGATCCGGGCTTTGACTTGGCCATTCCAGAACCCTCCATTTCTTTCTTTTCAGCCATTCCAGCCAGATACATCCATAGAGGCTCCGGTCCCAAGTTTGTTTACACCCAGACAGGTCACTCCATCCCCTCACTCTGGTCAGCTGAGCGCACTCTCACCTGTCGATTACGTCATCACAACAACATACACGAACGTGCCCCCTGTCTGCAAGCCCTGGCAAAATCACCCGAGTCCATCCACACCATACAAAGCAATATGAAGCTTACTCTGTTCAATACCCGGTCCCTCAACAATAAAAGCCACATCCTGAACGACTTCATTCTGGACAATAAACTGGACTTTCTCTGTCTGACTGAAACCTGGCAACAACCTCTGGGCTACCTCTCACTCAACCTCACTACACCCAATGGTTACTCATACATCAATAAACCATGCTCGGAGGGCCGAGGTGGTGGAATTGCTGTAATACACCGACAGGACATCAAGACCAGCCTCATCTCCATCTTATCTGCTCCATTATTTGAACACCTGGCTTTTAAACTTTCTGGTCACACACAGTCAGTCATGGCATTTGTCTACCGCCCTCCCAAACCACACCCATCATTCCTGTCTGACTTCTCTTACTTTCTGACCCAGCTCTGTTCCTTCTCCCCCTCAACCCTCCTCCTCGGTGATTTCAATATCCACATGGACTCCACTGACTCCACAATAACCGGTGACTTCATTGATATTCTTAATTGCTTTAACCTCACTCAACATGTCAACTTTCCCACCCATAGCCGTGGTCACATTCTGGACCTTGTCTGTTCTATTGGACTAAATCTACACCATCTCTCTGGCTCTGACCTCACCCTCTCCGATCACTTAGCCATCACTATGACCATCAACATTCCCACCCCAGCACCAAGGAAAAAACGCATAATCAACTTCCGTAAGCTAAACTCTCTTTCACCTACCTCATTCTCATCTTCCCTCTCTGAAAAAATGTCCACCTCTCCCTTCGTTGATTTGCACACCCCTTCTGACCTCACTGACTACTACAACCACACTCTCTCCTCCTGCCTCGACCAGCTTGCGCCTATAAAAACCAAAACAGTTTCCTTCACCCATTCTGCTCCCTGGTTTACCCCTGAACTCCGCCTGATGAAAACCCGTGCCTGCCAACTTGAAAGACTTCGTAATAAAACAGGTCTCACAATCCACTCCCAAGCCTACAAAGACCACCTGCAGCACTGCAAAGGTGCCCTCTCCCGCGCCCGCTCCACCTACTATTCTCAAATAATCCACTCTGGCTCCGGAAACCCAAAAGCACTCTTCTCCACAATAAACAAACTCCTCAGCCCCCTGGATACCACCACCCAGTCATTCACAGTCGACAACTGCATTTCTTTCCTTTCATTCTTCCAAAGCAATATAGACAACATCTACAGCAGCTTAACCACCACCGCACCTGCTCCCCCTCAAACCATCCGCCCCCCCCCCTTATCCTGCCAACCCCTATCTCAGTTTTCCCCAGTCTCCCCTACTGACCTCTCTGAACTCCTCACAGGAATGAAAACTGCCACCTGCACTCTGGACCCCATCCCCTCCAGCTTTGTTAAGGCTTGCCTTCCTGCTCTCTCTCCACTTATCACTGCAACGATAAACTCCTCCCTGTCTACTGGCATCATCCCACCATCCCTCAAAATCGCTGCTGTCACCCCCATTCTGAAAAACACCTGGACTCAACCCTGACACCCCAAATAACTTCAGACCCATCTCCAACCTACCCTTTCTGTCAAAAGTTTTGGAACGTACTGTAGCCACTCAACTCAAACATTACCTCTCTGCCAATAACCTGTATGAAACATTCCAATCCGGATTCCGCCTCAACCACAGTACGGAAACTGCACTCCTCAAAATCACCAATGACCTTCTCCTTTCCTCCGACGCCGGTAACCTCAACAGTCTCATCCTTCTCGACCTCAGCGCCGCCTTTGACACCATCAATCACATCATCCTCCTTACCCGACTTGAAACCACCTTTAACATCACTGGCACTGCCCTTTCTTGGATCAAATCATACCTCTCCGACAGACACCAGTTCATCATCTCCATCAATAACTGCAAATCCCCCACCGCTCCCCTCCCCCAAGGTGTCCCCCAAGGTTCAGTTCTCGGTCCCCTCCTCTTCATCCTGTACCTGTTCCCCCTTGGTCACTTAATTCGTCGTCATGGTCTCCAATTCCACTGCTTTGCCGATGACATCCAGCTTTTCATTTCCGCCAAGTCAATTTCCACCGTCACCCACTCTATCCTGACAAACTGCATCACTGAAATAAAATCCTGGCTTCAAATCAACTTCCTCAAACTAAACTGTGATAAATCCGAAATAATCATTATTGCACCAAAAACGCTCACCAAATCCACCCACAACTTCACCCTCAACATCGACAGTATCCCAGTATCCACCTCCCCTCACACCCGGAATCTTGGCATCATCTTTGACCAAACCCTCTCCTTCGACAAACACACTAAACAGATCACCAAGACAGCCTTCTTTCATCTGAAAAACATCGCCCGTCTCCGTCCATTCCTCTCCTCCACAGCTGCAGAAACCCTCATCCACGCCTTCATCACTTCCCGTCTGGACTACTGCAACAGCCTCCTCTATGGTTCACCCTCAAATATCGTCAATAAACTTCAATACATTCAGAACTCCGCTGCCCGTCTACTTACCCACTCCCGGGCCCGGGACCACATTACCCCCGTCCTTCACAAGCTCCACTGGCTCCCCATCTCCCAGAAAATTCAGTACAAAATCCTCCTCCTGACCTACAAAGCCCTCCATAACCTGGCCCCATCCTACCTGACTGACCTCCTCCCCAGACACACTCCCACCCGCACCCTCCGCTCTGCTGCTGCCAACCTCCTGTCCCCCCCCCATCCGGACCAAACTCGGATCCTTGGGGGACAGGGCCTTCTCCATCGCTGCTCCCACACTCTGGAACTCACTACCTCAAACCATCAGAGACTCCTCCTCACTCACCACATTCAAATCATCACTCAAGACCCACCTGTTCAACACCGCATTCAACCCCTGACCGTCTCTTCTCCTTCTCCTTCCTTTCTGTTTGGTTATTTAATTATGTATTTTTGTCTTTTTTGCCTTTGTTTTATGTACTATGTCAAAGCGTATTTGGGTTTCTTGAAAAGTGCTATACAAAATAAATGTATTATTATTATTATTATTATTATTATTATTATTCCTTGGTGGATTTACAAGTATGTTTAGGGTCATTGTCATGTTGCAAGGTCCACCTTCAGTTGAGCTTCAACTTTCAGACAGATGGCCTCACATTATCCTCAAGCACCCTCTGGTACAATGAAGAATTCATAGTGGATTCTATGATGGTGAGCTGCCCAGGCCCTGATGCAGCAAAGCTGCCCCAAACCATAATATTTCCACCACCATGCTTTACAGTTGGTATCAGGTTCTTGTGGTCAAATGCTGTCTTTGGTTTTCGCCAAACATGTCTTCTGGTGCTGTGGCCAAATAGGTGCTGTGGCTCTACCTTTGACTCATCTGTCCAGATCACATTGTTCCAGAAGTGCTGGTCTTTGCCGAGGTGTTCATTGGCAAACTTTAGTCTTACCCTGATGTTCTTTCTGGACAGCAAAGGTTTCCTCCTGGCACACCTCCCATGTAGATCAAATTTGTGCAGCCTCTTTCTAATGGTAGACTCGTGCACTTTGACATCAACAGTGGCAAGAGCGACCTGTAGGTCCCGTGATGACATTCTGGGGTTCTTAGAGACTTCTTTCAGCATCTTGCGGTCTGCTCTCGGGCTGAACTTGCTGGGGTGGCCTGGCCTGAACACGTTGGCAGTTGTTTGGAATCTTCTCCACTTGTAGATGATCTTCCGGATAGTCGAATGATTGATTTCAAATTGTTTGTAGATCTTTTTAAATCCCTTCCCAGACTCGTAGGCATCTATAACCTTCTTTCTGAAGGCCTCAGAGAGCTCTTTTGATCTAGGCATGGTGACGCCGCACACTTCAACAACAAAGAGAAAACCAAACTAAATGTCTGAGGTTTAAATAAGACAGGTTCCTCCAAGATCCTCCAATGATTGATCCTAAGACAGGTTCCAAGGTTTTTGGGACTCTGCTCCTATTACAGGCGTTTTGTGCCAAAATTTGCAGAGATAGCCAGGCCCCTTCACCGGCTTACGGAGAAGGGGACGAGGTTTAATTGGACAAGGGAGTGCAATGAGGCCTTCCTAGCATTGAAGGGGTGTTTGACATCCGCACCCATTCTAGCTTACCCCACCAGTGACGGGACATTTACCCTGGACACGGATGCAAGCCAGGAGGGATTGGGTGCGGTTTTGTCCCAGACACGGGGGGGGGGGGGGGGGGGGGGTCCTGGAACGAGTGATCGCGTATTATAGTCGGGCCATGAGTAGGCCCGAGCGAAATTATTGCGTCACTCGTAAAGAGTTATTAGCTATGCTGGCTGCCATGAGCCATTTCCACCCGTAATTGTATGGGTGGAAATTTCTGGTTCGACCTGACCATTCCTCCCTGCAATGGCTCCTCCAGTTCAAGGAACCGGAGGGCCAAATTGCAAGGTGGTTGGAAAGGTTGCAGCAGTACGATTTTCAGTGTGGCCCATAGGGCCGGAAAGGCCCATGGGAATGCCAACGCACTCTCTCGATGTCCCTGTTTGGGGGAAAACTGTAAATTTTGTGCGAGACACGAGGACAGGGAATAATTGGCAGACTCCACCCCTATCCTCGTAGTCCGTGCAACCCGGGTGAGAGGGCCAATCTTGCCACTAACCGCCGATGAGGAATTTGGAACTTTGGCTTCGAGCACGGACCAGCGGGAGGATCCCGTACTGGGACCGGTGCACGAATGGGTTCGATTGGGGAGAAGACTTAGTGGGAAAGAGGTCACCCCCCTCGGGGCACCAACAAAGGCATATTGGGCTCAATGGCAAACCCTGGAATTGGAAAACAACATATTGTACCGCAAGTGGGTAGAGATTCCCTCTGAGAGAACTTCCTGGCTGGTGATAGTCCCAGAACAATTTAAGACTACCATTTTACAGCAGGTGCATGGTACCCGCCCCGGCGGCCATTTGGGCAGAGCAAAGACAACATCTCGGGTCCGCCAGAGGTTCTATTGGGTAAATATGGGGCACGATATACAGGACTGGTGTCGGAGATGCGACGCCTGTACTGCTAAAAAGGGACCAGCACGGAGGATGAGGGCCCCCCTTCAATTACACCAGGTGGGGGCCCCCCTTGAGCGGGTGGCCATGGACATATTAGGACCACTACCCCGCACCCGCCAAGGTAATAAATACATCCTCGTAGTAATGGACTATTTCACCAAGGCGGCCTATGCCCTCCCTAACCAAGAAGCCAGGGTTGTGGCACAGGCCTTCGTGGAAGGATTTGTATGTCGGCATGGGATTCCGGAGGAGCTGCACACCGACCAGGGTCGAAATTTTGAGAGTCAATTGTTGAAAGATGTGTGCAGGCTCCTATCAATTCGGAAAACAAGGACAACGCCCTTAAGACCTCAATCTGACGGGATGGTGGAAAGGTTCAATCGAACCTTGATCCAACAATTGGCCCTATTCACCACCACCCGTCAGGACGACTGGGACGAACATCTCCCGTATTTGTTAATGGCCGACCGCACCAGCCAGCACGGGGCCACTGCATGCAGTCCAGCGCTGCTTATGTACGGGCGGGAGTTGCGGGCTCCCGCCGGTCTGCTATGCGGATCCGTGCCAGAAGTCCCTGATAGACCGCCGAGGGAGGGCTACGCCCGTCACCTGGAAGAAGGCATGGAGAGGGTCCATGCCTTTGCAAATCGCCAGCTTCAGCTGGCGGTTGCCAAGATGAAGCGCAGGTACGACCACCGGAGCCAGGGGAGCCAATATTCTCCGGGGATGAAGATTTGGTTCTTCAATCCCCGGAGACGGAAGGGCAGATGCCCCAAGCTCACGTCGCCATGGCAAAGCCCGGGGGTCGTCCTGGCGCAAATTTGTGACGTGGTCATTAAGATCAAGATGGGACCACAAACTCTCCCTCGGATCGTCCATGCCGACCATTTAAGACCCTACACGGGTGAGCAGGCGCCCTCATGGATCGCCTTGGCCTTAGAGGCCGAGGCAGGACCCAGTACCTCCAATGACGGGGGCTCATAGTTTAGAGGACTGGGGGGGGAGTAGTGTACCCCACGTGGGGGAATGGTAGTGTAAACATTCCTCACACGGGGGGGGGGGGGGGGCATGAGCATTAGTTTAGGGGGATGGCAGTGATAGGCACATGGAGGTGCCAGCAATGGTTGCCTCCATGGGGCACCGAAGCTAGCCGAGGGAGGGCTAGGATAATGATAGGGAATTAGAAGACAGTAGAGACTGAGATTTAAGTAGGACACCTGAACTCTAGAGGGGACGTAGAGAGTTTAGGTGGATGTTAAAAGAAAGGGAGTGCGTAGTTTAAAGGGATGACGGGGAAGCACGAGTTTTAGGGGAAAGTAGTTAGGTAGATGATGCTGTGTGTTTGAGGAATTGTGGTTGAGAACAAAAGGTGTGTGTAAGATAAATGGTGTGGAAGTAGTTGGTGTGGAATAAAAGGTGTGGAATGCATGGTGCGAAGGAGTGAATGTGGGGAGTGGAACCCATTCACGGAAGCCCGGGGTGGGTAGTTTAAAGCCAGTTAGAGGGCGTAGGTAAATTGTGTGGATATTGACCCCTGTGGTGCGGGTAGTAGCAAGAAGTGCTTTGTAGGGTGCATGAGTCAGTGAGATGGCTGGGCGTGTGGCTTAATTGGTGCGTATGGTTATTGGGGCAGTCCGCCACTGGTAGTTTGTCGGCCAGGTGAGGCCGCAGGTTAGTTGTAGTTGTGAGTGGGGCCCAAGGATCCCCGAAGAGGACCCGGGTTGCCCGATGCCAAGGTGGGCATAGAGGGGGTAAGTGCCAGGGAGGGCCTTCCCCAGTTAGGTAGTCGCAGGAGGAGGCAAGCTCGGGAGGCGGCTTCAGTGGCGGAGGTGCGCAAGTAGGTAGACCTGCTGGTGGAGACACACGACCCAGCCCCGAAATTGTGCGAGGGCACAGTGTGAAAATTTGCGGGGTGAGACCCAAATTTGGAGGGCACCACAGTGTTGGCAATGGGAATTCAGGTTCTTAGAACCACATAGTTTAAAGAGGCCGATTGGCAGGGTACGACCCCGGCTAGTTTAGATGAGTAATGTCATTAGTGTAGTTAGGATATGAGAAATCCCTTCGCACCATACACAGCCATTCACTAAGGACGAGCTCCACACCGAGGCTCTGTAAACTGATTTGAGTAGCGAGACGCATCATGACGTGATGAGACATTGTTTTTGTTCCATCCCTTCCTTCCTGGGAGGGAGTTGGGTCGAATTTGGTATAGAGGGGGATATGGGAGACAAGACGTAGAGACGGATTGTAAATACAAGGGGGGCTAGGGTAGTGTAGCCAACGGTAGGGGTACGGACGGCTAGGGACGAGTTTGCTCTGCTCGCTCTACCGCGTCGCTCGCACCGCACCAGGCATGGTGGTGCCTCCGCTTGCTTGTTGTGCCTTGTCTTCCCTCTCCGCCCCACGACCATTTTGGAGGCCGAACTGTGCAGCATCCATTCTGCCGTGTCGCACCTGTGCAGCCGAACTGTGCAGCACCTTGCTGCCATGTCCTTTTCCTGCACCCTTGCTACATCTGTGCAGCTGAACTGTGCAGCACTTTGCTGCCAAAACCACCTTGCTGCACCCTTGTCACACTCATGGACCACAAGCCTTGTGGCCTCACACCTCTGCTGTGCAGCATCTTGCTGCAAAATCATCTTGCACCTTCGGATCACTTGTTTGAGTGGCACTGATGCCACGCAATTGGACCACATGAGAGTGGCCTTGCTGGCCACTAAAAAGCATTGATTACTATCGTGTGCTAGGTATGAAGAAGATGTGTAAGTTTAGATGGCCCTGATGCTTCAAATGGCCTGTATGCCGGTCAGGGCCAGCAGGTTTTGTTAGCCGCACACAGAAGAGCAAGATGCAAGCAGCAAGTGCCATTTATGAGTGTGTTTTTCTCTCCTCCAATATCTTCCCAAAGTAGTACAGGTCCTGGGTCGTAGAATTGTAAATATACGTGCATGTAAATATAAGAATGTGCCCACCGGCTATGTGTTTAGTTTGAAATTCCGGAAATACTCAGGTAGTTGTGGGTGTGAATCTGTTAGATAGCTGCTCAACGCAATAGGGGGGACATATTTAGTGTTAAAAATGTCGCACACATGGGTCAGAGTAAATGCTAGGGGGAATTACACCTATGTGTCACATTTAAAAGTAATGGTTAAATTTGCATGCCAGGCTCTACCGGTCGTTCCATCGTTGGGGTCGACTCGGGCCGAGTCTGGTGAGAGAGGGGTGTAGTGTTGCGGTTTTGGAATAAAGGATAACCCCCCTCGTAGGTCGACGCACCACAACATGTAGCCTCGCTGTAGTTTAGTTATCTCTTAGTAAATGTAAGCGTAGTCTCCTTTCCTGTGTTAGTTTGCGTTGAGCAGGCCAGTAAGGGTAGGCCTCAATTGGACTAGAATGCCATGTGCTCGGCCTGGAACAAGTCTGGCAAGGCCGAAGGGAGGAGCTGCAGGGGGGAGTGGCCAGGAAGCAGCGACTCGCCAATCAGAGCTCGAGGGGAGTGGCTCACAACGGCGGCGAGAGGAGGGGCTTGGAACATTCGGGTAGGACCAGGGAGGGGCTATATAAAACCCTGCATCGAGCCCCCTCCCCCCCCCCCCCAGCAGACAAGTCGGAGCCCCTGTGAGAGTCGGAGCCAGAGAGTCAGTCAGTCGCCCAGCGCCTGAACGAGTCGGAGTGCTTGAATTGAGTTGCTTGTTATAGCCTCGCTGTACACGAACATTCCCCGTGCCCTGTGCTCTGCGGCTGTATTAATCGCACGTGTGGAGACGATCCATCCTGGAGCCACCTACACCGACGAGCCTCCTACCTGGGCTCCCTGCATACTTGCCGTGCCCACCAGAGGGCCACGCCGGGCGAGCTGTCCCAGAGCGACCGACGGCAAGGCGCGTTTGGCGCGTGAACTTCCTTCCTTCTTTTTCCCCGCGTGAGTGAGTGGGCCCTTTGTCTGGGGATAAGTTAAGACTACTTAAGTGCCTGCTCTGTGTCTCTTCGTCCTGTACGTGATAAATAAACCGTGTTCTTCCTCTTATTTGATCGTTCCCATCATTTCACAATTGGCTTAGCATCGCACGAACAGAACCGCTCGAATCGGGTTCAATAAAAGTAACGGCACGAGTCACGTGATACGCACACCGCTCGGGCGTACTCGATTAGCGTGGTTTGTGCGAGGTCCGGTCCCCGTTTCTGTGGCAGCGTGGGTATCAAAGGTACGTGCGGCGTCGACCCGATACCCTTTTCCACGCTCGCTGCGGGAGTGGCGACTCGGCCTCGTGGACACGAAGACCCGAGGGGGAAAAGGGGCTTAACCCCCCCTTTGTAACGTCACCAGGCTTCGGGAGATCCGCAACACTATTATTAAAAGGATAACGAGAAAGCATCTGAAAATCCGTTTGTCCGTTTGTATTAAGACGTCTTCTTCTTCTTCCAAATAACAAAAACAGTTTTAAAAATATATAAAATGAAAATTTATGATTTTATGCAGCCTTGGCCTTTAACCTTTTGATCTAAAAAATCAATTGACTTCTAGATTTTGATTGGTTAACCAATTATGTGACCCAATATCCAAATTCTTAAAGTTTCAGGTCAATTGGACGAAAATTGACGGTTTTATGTGACGCTTGACCTTTGACCAAATTATTAATTTGCTTTCTCCATATTCTCATAATAAAGCTTTGTTGAAAATTGGATGACAAAACTCAAATAGTAAATTTAAATTTCAGGTCAATTGGATGAAAATTGACGATTTTAGGTGATGCTGAACTTTAACCTTTTGACCAAATTATTAATTTGCCTTCTCCGTGTTATCATAAGGTTTTGGTGAAAATTTGATGACAAAACTCAAATTGGTAAAAACGTTACGGCCCAGGCACACAAACACAGACACGGGTGCAGGGGACGGGCTAAACATATCTGCGTGTAGTTCGTCTGTTAACATTTGACTAAAACATCATCTCCTCACAAACTAGATGGTATTCATAGAATACGTACCCTGCGCAGTCAACTTGGTGTGAGCCAACTCTTCTGTTTTTGAACATTTCTTTTTTTTTAAATCCAATATGGCTGCCAGACCACGTGAGCGATGACATTATCTTACTATAATTCACCAAATGTCCGTCAGTCCGTTCGAAGGTACCGCAAAAACGGCTCAACCGATGCGTATTCCTGGGACCCCTGGGAGTAAAATAGGCTATATTGTTTTTCCAATTTCTTCCAAGTTTTCCAATTTTCCAGTTTTTCCAAACGATGGAATAATATTTATGGATATGAACAGTGATGTGGCTTTTGTTGAAATTCTACAAATACTGTTTATTCTACGTACGAGGAGAGAGTAGATAGACTCCTGACAAACTCTTCCTATATAAACATGCGGCTCCGAAGTAACATGGCAGCGTGTGCAAAGCGACTGAGAAACAGGTGTTACAGCCGCTTCTGTGTTACAGATTCGGCGCACACTCTTCACACATAAACGTGCGACTGAGAAAGACGTGCAGCGGCCGATTCTGTTTTGCGGAATTCAATCTTTTTTCAAAATGGGCGCCATGCACTGTTTAGATTTTGACGATTTTCGTGTGATATGATTCAACAGATGTTTATATGAATCGTTTAAAATAAAAAAGCCTTCAATTTCTGATATTTTGTCTTTTCATTTGGGCCTCCCAATTGAAGCCCCACCCATAGGGCGGGTACCATTGCTAGTAAATTTATATTCTCTAAATAATTGTTGCATAGATCATGCTCAATAAATTTCAAACTGATCAGACTAAGCGTTGTCCCTGTCGAATTATGATGTCATAATTATCATTTTTTAAATTCCACAGGAGGAGCCACTCATATTCTGAAAATTTCGTGCCAATCGGACTAACATTTGCAGAGGAATTTTTTTTTCATACTGATCAGATCGAGTGTTGTACTTGTCGAATTATGACGTCATAATTAAGGCACTGATGACATCATCATCAACATATTGTTATGAATTTGGGGTAGGGAGGAATATCTAGATCCAGGTAGATCTGCATAGGTAGGTGTCCGGCTGTCGTGATAGGGAACCTCACCTGTAATAAGTTCTGTGTTTAGGCGGTTTGTCGGGGTAAGTTTATACCTGTGATCATACTAGGATGATCCGGTGATAAATAGTTTGAGGGGATAAGGATAAGACTCCATGTGAAACCTGTGATCTACCCTTTGTTCCTTATGGCAACCCACTCTTATAGACATTAGATAGGCCCTTAGTGCACACACTAATTAAATCACCCCCCCCCCTCCTCCCCCCTTACAATGACTGACCGGAAAAAACCAACAGGCAGCGGCTGCGCAGTACGCCACCAAGGCGACAAACATCGTGCAAGGCAGGCAATAGCCACGCTCAGGAGGGCTCTTGATTGAAGGAAGGTGAAGGAGCGACACACTGATTGGCCACCGACCGATGACACCTCGGCCAATCAGTGTGGAAGGCGCGAACATTCGGCCAGTCGGTGTGGAGGGCGCAAAGGAGGATGTAACAAGTGACACGCTGGTTGGTGGAGAGGCCCGGCTGACGTCTGAGCACGCCGAGCAAGAGATTGGGAGTGGCGGACATTTTGTCACTTTGGTCCGGACTTGGCTGGTGAACGTTAGTGTGCCAACATTGTCCCCCTTCTCGTTCCTGATTCCTTCCTGCCCAGCTCTTTCCTTGGCCTTCTCATTCCTGGATTCATCCTGCCCGAACCTCCCTTCTGCCCATGATTTTCGTATTCGTTTGGACCTCTTCCATTACGATCCGAATTTGCCTGCTGGACGAAAGACGGTGGAGCGACGATCGTGCGAGCGGGGCCTGCCGGTCGGCGTGCGCTGATTAGCAGAGCGCGCGAACGGAGCGGACTGAGGCCTTCTTCCTGCCAATCCGTAACACGGAAGCTCGAAGCTGACGAGACTGACTCACCACAGACAGAGCTAAGTCCCCACGAACGAACACAGCATTTTATTTGATTCATTCTCCCATTGTTTCGTTTCTGAAGTCTGGTGTGGGGATGTCCCGATTTAGGATTTAGTTTTATCATCGCGTTTCCCTGTCCCGATATTTATTAAAATAAATCCTTTCATTGTTTTCCCCGATACATTTCACATTCGTTTCGGTTTGAATTATTTCCCTCAGGTTGAAGACGCGCGCGGACCGTCAGGTAAATCTCACCGCTTCTTCCTCTTCCCCTCCTTCCTCCTGCGCGTGTATAGCAAATCCGCCATTGATCATCACCTCAGAGTTAAAGCTCGTTTTGGCCATCCGTGATTCCCGGTCTTAACCGAGGGGCAATCGCGCGACAAATGGTGTCAGGAGTGGGATTTGAACCCAATAGAATAAAACTGGTGTCAAGGAGTGTGGAGAATTTGGAGTGAAATTTTTTTTATAGTTGGAAGCGATTAAATTTGAATAGTTGATTGGAGTGCACGAAGCGCATCGTGGTTCGGAAATTTAAAAGCTTTTGATTGTTCTGAGATAAGATACGTGAGCGGGAAACGTTTCAGCCAACGGCAATGGTGGACGCTGATTTGGACAAGCGTGAAGGAAATGCCGGGGTTCGAAGTGGGCTGAATACTGGGGAGGAGCGTAGGGATGGAACTTCCCCCACCGTAGAGACGGCCCCAAAAGATACCCATGCCCCCTTTAAAAAAATTACAAAGATGCCCTTTCCCCGCGCCCGCTCCACCAACTACTCTCAAATAATCCACTCTGGCTCCAGAAACCCAAAAGCACTCTTCTCCACAATAAACAAACTCCTCAGCCCCCTGGATACCACCACCCAGTCATTCACAGTCGACAACTGCATTTCTTGCCTTTCATTCTTCCAAAGCAAGATAGACAACATCTACAGCAGCTGAACCACCACCGCACCTGTTCCCCCTCTAACCATCTGCCCCCCCTTATCCTGCCAACCCCTATCTCAGTTTTCCCCAGTCTCCCCTACTGACCTCTCTGAAGTCCTCACAGGAATGAAAACTGCCACCTGCACCCTGGACCCCATCCCCTCCAGCTTTGTTAAGGCTTGCCTTCCTGCTCTCTCTCCACTTATCACTGCAACGATAAACTCCTCCCTGTCTACTGGCATCGTCCCACCATCCCTCAAAATCGCTGCTGTCACCCCCATTCTAAAAAAACCTGGACTCAACCCTGACACCCCAAATAACTTCAGGCACATCTCCAACCTACCCTTTCTGTCAAAAGTTTTGGAACGCGCTGTAGCCACTCAACTCAAACATCACCTCTCTGCCAATAACCTGTATGAAACATTCCAATCCGGATCCGCCTCAACCACAGTACAGAAACTGCACTCCTCAAAATCACCAACGATCTTCTTCTCTCCTCCGACGCCGGTAACCTCAACATTCTCATCCTTCTCGACCTCAGCGCTGCCTTTGACACCATCAATCACATCATCATCCTTACCCGACTTGAAACCACCTTTAACATCACTGGCACTGCCCTTTCTTGGATCAAATCATACCTCTCCGACAGGCACCAGTTCATCTCCATCAATAACTGCAAATCCCCCACCACTCCCCTCCCCCAAGGTGTCCCCCAAGGTTCAGTTCTCGGTCCCCTCCTTTTCATCCTGTACGTGTTCCCCCTTGGTCACTTAATCCGTCGTCATGGTCTCCAATTCCACTGCTTTGCCGATGACATCCAGTTTTTCATTTCCGCCAAGTCAATCTCCACCGCCACCCACTCTATCCTGACAAACTGCATCACTGAAATAAAATCCTGGCTTCAAATCAACTTCCTCAAACTAAACTGTGATAAATCCGAAATCATCATTATTGGACCAAAAACGCTCACCAAATCCACCCATACCTTTGCCCTCAACATCGATGGTTTCCCAGTATCCACCTCCCCTCACATCCGGAATCTTGGCATCATCTTTGACCAAACCCTCTCCTTCGACAAACACACTAAACAGATCACCAAGACAGCCTTCTTTCATCTGAAAAACATCGCCCGTCTCCGTCCATCCCTCTCCTCCACAGCTGCAGAAACCCTCATCCACGCCTTCATCACTTCCCGTCTGGACTACTGTAACAGCCTCCTCTATGGTTCACCCTCAAATATCATCAATAAACTTCAATACATTCAGAACTCCGCTGCCCGTCTACTCACCCACTCCCGGGCCCGGGACCACATCACCCCCGTCCTTCACAAGCTCCACTGGCTCCCCATCTCCCAGAGAATCCAGTACAAAATCCTCCTTCTGACCTACAAAGCCCTTCATAACCTGGCCCCATCCTACCTGACTGACCTCCTGCCCAGACACACTCCCACACGCACCCTCCGCTCTGCTGCTGCTAACCTCCTGTCCCCCCCCCCCACCCCCCCATCCGGACCAAACTCAGATCCTGGGGGGACAGGGCCTTCTCCATCGCTGCTCCCACACTCTGGAACTCACTACCGCAAACCATCAGAGACTCCTCCTCACTCACCACATTCAAATCATCACTCAAGACCCACCTGTTCAACACTGCATTCAACCCCTGATCGTCTCTTCTCCTTCTCCTTCCTTTCTGTTTGGTTTTTTAATTATGTATTTTTGTCTCTTTTGTCTTTGTTTTATGTACCATGTTAAAGCGTCTTTGGGTTTCTTGAAAAGCGCTATACAAAATAAATGTATTATTATTATTATTAGCCATCAATCCATCAATCCATCAATCTGTCTCAACAATGGATGGAGGTCCTCAATGCCAAACAGGAAATCAGAGCTGTCTCCCTTGACATATCAAGAGCCTTTGATACGGTCTGGCACCCAGCTCTGCTCACCAAACTCTCCTCCTATGGTATCCATGGAAATCTCCATGCATGGCTTGCGGACTTCCTCTCTGGTCGTAGTCAACGTGTGGCCCTGAATGGATTTCTCTCATCTCCCCTTCCTGTTCAGGCTGGAGTTCCCCAAGGAAGTGTGCTGGGCCCTGTGCTTTTTCTGGTCTTTATCAATGATCTCTCTGACTCTCTGGAAAATCCTCTCTATCTCTTTGCTGATGACTCCACTCTCTGCCGCTCCATTCCTCTTCCCTCAGATCGGCAGTCTGCAGCCTCCTCACTCTCTGAAGACCTGGACAAAATCACAGACTGGTCAAACAAGTGGAACATGTCTTTCAATCCTGCCAAATCTCACTCTCTTACTATGTCTCTCCGAAAAGATCGACTGGACAACCCTCCCATCTACTTTCTCAACAATCCTCTCCAAGAAGTTCTGTCACTCAAGCTTTTGGGTCTCACTATCTGCCATGATCTTTCTTGGGAAAACCACATTTCCAAGCTGGCCTCCAAAGCCAGTCGCCGACTGGGCATCCTCCGTCGTGCGAAGTCTTTCCTCGGCACACCTGAGCTCCTCACCACATACAAGGCTTTCATCCGCAGCTCTATGGAATACTGTTCTCCCCTATGGGCTGGTGCTCCTGCCTCACACCTGGCTCGGCTTCACGCTGTTGAATCCAAAGCTTTCAAAATCATTGGAATCTCCCGCGATGAAGCTATCTCTGAGGGCCTTTCACTCACTCACCGCAGGCAGGTAGGTGGTCTTTCTGTCTTCTACCGACTCCTCTCCGGCCTTGCTCCCCCAGCTCTCTCTGTGCTCTGTCCCCCAAATATTCCTACAGGTCGCACAAGATCTGCCAGCAACCCTCTGATGGTTAAACTGCCGAAATCTCGGCTCTCTGCTCACCTTCACTCTTTCATTCCTCTTTTCTCCCGCCTGTGGAACAAACTCCCACACTCCCTTCAATCCCTCTCCTCCCTCCAGGTCTTTAAAACAGCTGTTCACCACCATCTCTTATCTTCCCCCATCCATAACCTTGATCTTTTCTACCCCCACTAATTCACCCCAGATCCACCTTGTTTGAAATTCCAACTTATTTCCTGGAAATCCTGGCAGTGTCCATATGTTTATACCTCTCCCACCCCCCCCCCCCCTTCACATGCCTCCCCCCCTTCACATGCCTCCCCCCCAAAGCCCTCTCCCTCCCACAGATCTCTCGATGTCTCCATGTCTCTCGGTCCCTGCTCTCAAATGTTGTGTTTGTGTCCTTCCCCCTCTCTCCCCATCTTGTCTACCGCTCCCGATGTTATTTGTTTTATGTGTCTGTTTGTCTTTCTGTGTGATTAATGTTCGCTCTTTCACGAGCCTCGATCTTGTATACAAAAAAAAAAAAAAAAAAAAAAAAAAAAAAAAAAAAAAAATCATCTGGACTGGTCTCCCATCTCTACCACCTCTGACATCAACTCATCCTGGGAATTCTTTCAAAGTAAATTGCTCTCTCTCATGCACAGATTTATCCCATCTCGTCTTCAGTTGTCATACCCTTCCTCCCGTCCATGGTACACGGAATCTTGTGGTGAGGCTGTTGCCCTGAAACAACTTGCTTTCGTCTCCTGGAAAGCAAATCCAAAGGAAGGAAATCTCATTTCCTTTCACAAAGCCCGAAACAAGTGTGTGTCCACCCTCAGGAGAGCCAGGAAACAATATCTCACCGTTCTCAAGACCGAACTCTCTTATCTGTCTCCCTCTTCCAAATCCTGGTGGCGTCTGGTCAAATCTGTTTCTGGTGTTTGTTCCCCCTCCATCCCCTCCCTCACCTCAAACGGCTTAACGGCTGACTCCGCACGTGAAAAAGCTGAATGCCTCAACTCTGTGTTTGCCTCTAAATCTTGTGTCCCAAACCCATCCCTCTCTGTACCCACCATACCCAGTCGTACCCAGCTGCTCCTGGACTCTGTGTCCTTTCCTCCTGACAAGGTGGAAAAGTTTCTGTCAACCCTCGACTCTGATTCTGCAACTGGTCCTGACGGCATCAGCCCACGGGTCCTAAAATCATGTTCTTCCGCTCTGTCACTCCCTCTTTCTGTTCTCTTCACCCTCTCTTTTGCTCAAGGTCATCTGCCATCTGCTTGGAAATCAGCCAACATCACCGCTTTGCACAAAAAGGTGCAAAAACAGATCCTAGCAACTCCAGACCAATCAGCCTTCTCCCAATTATCAGCAAAGTCATGGAATCCATCATTGCTTCAGATATGAAATCTTTCCTCTTCTCCAATGGCTTGATCTCTGATCATCAATTTGGTTTCAGACCTGGTCACTCTACTCTGGACATGCTGCTTCTGCTTTCTCAACAATGGATGGAGGTCCTCAACGCCAAACAGGAAATTAGAGCTGTCTCCCTTGACATTTCACGTGCCTTCGATACGGTCTGGCACCCTGCTCTGCTCACCAAACTCTCCTCCTTTGGTATCCATGGAAATCTCCACGCATGGCTGGCGGACTTCCTCTCTGGTCGTAGTCACCGTGTGGCCCTGAATGGGTTTCTCTCATCTCCTCTTCCTGTTCAGGCTGGAGTGCCCCAAGGTAGTGTTCTGGGCCCTGTGCTTTTTCTGGTCTTCATCAATGATCTCTCTGACTCTCTTGAAAATCCTCTCTATCTCTTTGCTGACGACTCTACTCTCTGTCGCTCCATTCCTCATCCCTCAGATCGGCAGTCTGCAGCCGCCTCACTCTCTGCAGACCTGGACAAAATCACAGACTGGGCAAACAAATGGAACATGTCTTTCAATCCTGATAAATCTCACACTCTTACGATGTCTCTCCGAAAAGACCGACTGGACAACCCTCCCATCCACTTTCTGAATAATCCTCTCCAAGAAGTTCTGTCACTCAAGCTTTTGGGTCTCACTATTTGCCATGATCTTTCCTGGGAAAACCACATTTCAAATCTGGCCTCCAAAGCCAGTCGCCGACTGGGCATCCTCCGTCGTGCGAAGTCCTTCCTTGGCACACCTGAGCTCCTCACCACATACAAGGCTTTCATCCGCAGCTCAATGGAATACTGCTCTCCCCTCTGGGCTGGTGCTCCTGCCTCACACCTAGCTTGTCTTCACGTTGTTGAAACCAAAGCGTTCAGAATCATCACGTGTTTCGTGTTCAGAATCATCACGTGTTCAGAATCATTGGAATCTCCTGCGATGAAGCTAACTCCAAGGGCCTTTCACTCACTCACCGCAGGCAGGTTGGTGGTCTTTCCGTCTTCTACCGACTCCTCTCTGGCCTTGCCCCCCCAGCTCTCTCTGCGCTCTGTCCCCCAAATATTCCTACAGGTCGCACAAGATCTGCCTGCAACCCTCTTATGGTTAAACTGCCAAAATCAAGACTTTCTGCTCACCTTAACTCCTTCATTCCTCTTTTCTCGCACCTCTGGAACAAACTCCCTCACTCTCTTCAATCCCAATCCACCCTCCAGGTCTTTAAAACAGCTGTTCACCACCATCTCTTATCCTCCCCCATCCAAAACCGAGATCTTTTCTACCCCCGCTAATTTCGGTCCCCTTGTGTTTTATACCTACCCCCCCCCCCTTCCCACGCCTCCTCCCCCCAAGCCCTCTCCCTCCCACACTTCTCCCTGCTCTCAAATGTTGTGGTTGTGTGCTTCCCCTTCTCTCCCCATCTTGTCTTCCGCTCCCTCTTTTTGTATATTTTGTTTGTCCGGTTGATTTGTTTGTGAAATAAATGTTAGCTCTTTCACGAGCCTCGATTCAGTATACAAAAAAATATATATATTATTATTATTATTATTAATGCAATTCATGAGGGAAATGAAAAATGAATTGAAGGGAGAGATGGGGGGACTAAATGAAAAAATGGATGCTCAGATTGAGCGACTGAACGATAAAATGGATGCTCAGAGTGAGCGATTGGAAAATAAAATTGAAGGGTTGAAGGGGGACATGATGCGAATGAACAAAATGGATGCCCGAACGAATGAAGAATTGAAGAAGGGACGAAAGAATGGTGCCGATGGGGCTCAGGAGCCGGGAATGGCAATTGAAGTAAATGGGGGAAGTTAGGGAAGGAAATGGGGAAGGTAAAATTTTAATTGGGGAATGTTTGCTACAAGAGGGCCTGGAAGTTTATCGGGGCCGGGTGGATGTCACAACACCCCAACCTGGGGATGGATTTGAATCCTTGCTGTACCAGGGCGGTGGTTCAAAGCAAGAGGGGGTAACAATAGGGGGGGTCCGAGTAATGGAGCCGGACCGGGTATTTATTGGGGAAGGCCTGTGGGGGCCGCAAATTATTGATGTGAATAATGAGCATGATGTGACAGTGGTTGGGGACCTGGAACAATACCAGCGAGGTAAAGGATGACCAGTCCCAAAGGAGTTTGGGGGATGAGGTGAGTCGGTTCGAGGAGGGGGTTGAGGTGACCGAGGAGACACTCACCATGCATAATGATGGTACAAGAGGCTCTGAAACTACATACCCAGCAGGGGGAGTGTGTTGGCTCCGAGCTGGATTCGGACGGAGATGGATCGGGAGATAGAGCCTCGGGAAATTTGGTCCCCGTAGGGAATGTGGAACAGCTGCAGGGAGGGGCAGAACAACCTGAGGGTGTTGTTACCTGCAGCTGCGGTTTGGCACAGGAGATAAAAATTGTTAAAAGGAAATATAGAATTAAATGGGAATGTGATTTGGAGCAGCCTTGGTGGGAGTTGGTCCCCGGGCTGCGGAATTTGGATCAGGAGAGGTCATTGGTGATGGCGTCGGGGAAAAGTTGCCCCTTTCAAAATTTGATAATGCCAGCCAGCTGGGGGGCTGGGTTGGCGAGGTTTGGACGTGGGGTCCAGCCATGGGCGTCATGGTACGACCTGGGCCCCACGGGGGGTCTGGTGGAGTGTGGCGTCCCTCGTCCATCGGGGCGCCGCCCGAGAGGGTGTCTCGGGCCGGCAGGGTCACAGGACCCTGGTGGGGTTTAAGACCTCCAGGGGGTCTGAGGTGGTTTCTCAGGCCTAGGATGGTGTATATTGAGGACCACTAGGGGGAGGTGTTGTGGGTCGCGCTTTGGTGGTGGTGGCAACATTTGACATATTTCAACATACAGCTATTTGATCTTCATTTAAACAGTATCTATAGATAAAGGTGATCTAATTGAACAAAAAACAATGAAAAGTTGACTGCAATAATTTATTCAACAAAAATTTTAATGGAGATGCCATTTCCTTCTGTGGAAAAAGTAAGTACACCCTTGGCTCTAATAGGTGGTATTGCCCCCTTTGGCAGAAACAACCTCAAGTAGGCATTTCTTATAACTGTCTACCAGTCTCTGACATCGACTGGGAGAAATTTTTGCCTACTCCTCCATGCAGAATTCTTTCAGCTGTGCGATGTTTGAGGGGTTTCTTGCATGCACAGCTCGTTTCAAATCCCCCCACAACATCTCGATGGGATTTAGATCCGGGCTTTGACTTGGCCATTCCAGAACCCTCCATTTCTTTCTTTTCAGCCATTCCTTGGTGGATTTACTGGTATGTTTAGGGTCATTGTCATGTTGCAAGGTCCACCTTCGGTTGAGCCTCAACTTTCCGACAGATGGCCTCACATTATCCTCAAGCACCCTCTGGTACAATGAAGAATTCATAGTGGATTCTATGATGGTGAGCTGCCCAGGCCCTGATGCAGCAAAGCTGCCCCAAAACATAATATTTCCACCACCATGCTTTGCAGTTGGTATCAGGTTCTTGTGGTCAAATGATGTCATTGGTTTTCACCAAACATGTCTTCTGGTACTGTGGCCAAATAGCTCTACCTTTGACATCTGTCCAGAGCACATTGTTCCAGAAGTGCTTGTCTTTGCCTCGGTGTTCATTTGCAAACTTTAGTCTTGCCCTGATGTTCTTTCTGGACAGCAAATGTTTCCTCCTGGCACACCTCCCATGTAGATCAAATTTGTGCAGCCTCTTTCCAATGGTGGACTCGTGCACTTTGACATCAACAGTGGCAAGAGCTACCTGTAGGTCCCGTGATGACATTCTGAGGTTCTTAGAGACTTCTGTCAGCATCTTGCGGTCTGCTCTCGGGCTGAACTTGCTGAGGTGGCTTGGCCTGAACAAGTTGGCAGTTGTTTGGAATCTTCTCCACTTGTAGATGATCTTCCGGACAGTCGAATGATTGATTTCAAATTGTTTGGAGATCTTTTTAAATCCCTTCCCAGACTCGTAGGCATCTATAACCTTCTTTCTGAAGGCCTCAGAGAGCTCTTTTGATCTAGGCATGGTGACGCCGCACACTTCAACAACAAAGACCAAACCAAACTAAATGTTTGAGGTTTAAATAAGACAGGTTCCTCCAAGATCCTCTTTAACGATGTTCTAATCATTTGCACCTGAGCTGGTGCACATTCTAATTTTAGGTATTTGAAGTAGTGATAAATGTAGGGGTGTACTTACTTTTTCCACATGTGAAATTTGCATTTATGTTTATTTAAATTATACAATGGACTCCAAAATGTAAATGTTTCATGATGGTTGTTATATTATATCACCTTTATCTATCAATATTGTTGAAATGAAGATCAAATAGCTGTATGTTGAAATATGTTGAAAAAGTCAAAACTTTACATGGGGTGTACTTACTTTTTCATGTGACTGTATGTTGTGCATAGCACGAAACTTGCGAAATCCCTAAAATAAGTTGTTGGCCTATGATGACCTCAAAAATATTTGATGGTTGAATTCAGTGACGTGCTATGAAAATCCTCTTCAGATTTCAAGTTAATTGGATGAAAATTGAATATTTTAGAAATTTGGCCATTGTTGATATTTTGCTCAAGGTTGACCTCAAAAATACTTGGTGGTTGAATTTCGTGACCAGATATGCAAATCATCTTCAGATTTCAAGTTAATCGGATGAAAATTGAGGATTTTTGAAATTTGGTCTATGTTGACCTCAAAAATAGTTGGGGGTTGAATTCAGTGTCCAGATATGCAAATCCTCTTAAAATTTCAAGTCAATCAGATGAAAATTGAGGATTTAAAAAATTTTGTACTATGTTGACCTCAAAAATACTTGGTGGTTGAATGCAGTGACTATACTGTAGATGCAAAGCCTCTTCAAATTAATGTCAATCGGCTGAAAATTGAGGATTTTAGAAATGTGACAAAGTTGGTGACCTTTGGTCTATGTTGACCTCAAAAATAGTTGGTGGTTGAATGCAGTGACCATATATGCAAATACTCTTCAGATTTCAAGTTAATCGGATGAAAATTGATCATTTTAGAAATTTGGCCGATGTTGACCTTTTGGCCTATGCTGACCTCAAAAATAGTTGGGGGTTGAATTCAGTGTCCAGATATGCAAATCCTCTTAAAATTTCAAGTCAATCAGATGAAAATTTAGGATTTTAGAAATTCGGCCTATGTTGACCTTTTGGCCTATGTTGACCTCAAAAGTACTTGGTGTTTGAATTCAGTGTCCAGATATGCAAGTCCTCTTAAAATTTCAAGTCAATCGGATGAACATTGAGGATTTTAGAAATCTGGCCTATGTTGACCTTTTGGCCTATGTTGACCTCAAAAATAGTTGGTGGTTGAATGCGGTGACCATATATGCAAATCCTCTTTAAATTTCAAGTCAATTGGATGAAAATTGAGGATTATAGAAATGTCACAAAGTTGGTGACCTTTGGCCGATGTTGACCTATTGACCCATTGACCCCAAAAACAATAGACTTCTTGCTTATGACGACATACAGACAAACAGACAGAATAACGCACAAGACCAACCAATATACTTGAAAAATCTTCGATTTTCGCAAGTAAGAAGAGACAAACAAACAGAGACAAACAATCAGACAGGGGTGAAAAACAACCTCCATCGACCTTCGGGTGAAAAGAACCTCCATCGACCTTCGGGTGAAAAGAACCTCCATCGACCTTCGGTGGCGGATGTAATGGACTTGTGACCCTCCAATAACCGCACGTTGTACAAGATGCAAATCGTGACAAGCAGCGAAAAAGAATAACGATGACGCTCATGGAGGGAAAGGTGTAAAGTGTGGGGTGGTCTATACTCCCATGATCAATGTGCAATGTGGTATTTGTAACGCACCACCAGGTGGAGCTACCTGTGTTACCTGAGTTTACAGCAGGAGGGTTGTGGTTGGGTTTGGGGTTAAGCTCGTACAATGACTGAATCCGCTTACCGAGCATCATCAAACGATTTGACATCCTTTTGTCTCCTTCCTCGGATTTAGCATACTTAAAACAGACGGGGCCAGGTAACCACCCATACCTTTAACCTGGACCATTAAATTTCCATTCTGGCTTTGGTGAAAGTTTTCTGGCTTTTGTATTTGATTTTTTTTCAAATGAACATCCAAAGCTGACGTGCGCAGAGTGATTGCCGATGCGGTGCCCCCTGTTACATCCAAATCCACCTGGAAGCAAACACAGAACCAGGCAGGTGAAAAAAAACAGCGTGGTAATAAAAAGAATCTTACGTCTTTAACAAAACGAGAAAACCTCAAATAACAGGGATATAAAGAAACGATGACAACAGGTGGGTCAACAACGAAGCACAGCAGATCATTTGGTCCATCATACCTGTGCTGGATCCACCACACCTCGTTAATGCAATTTATTCATTTTGCTTTTATATTTTATATACTTGAGTGTATTCATGTTACGCTTACCTGATATTTACGTCTTGGTTTTCGGCCTCGTGTTTACGAGGGGGGAGCTCCGAGATGCAGCACCCCTCCCCCTCGCCAGCACCCCCGTGTCCCACCCAAGAGACCATCCTCACTCGGACACCTCGCCGCATCGGATCCATTTGAGCTCCTAATGATGGAAACCAAGTCGATTTTACCTGCTCGTCAAAGAGCCGCTGTTCGGTGCAAAGGCGTAAAGGTAACAAACGTTACACCTGTATCGCAAACGAGTTGTGCATCGAAGGAATTAGGGATTTGGTGGACACTTTGGGTGGGGGTTCATAGTTGAAAATTCAATTAAAAGTTCTTTGGAAATTCTTTCTCCAAGGTTATTGGCATATGGAGGATTCCAGGTGAACACAGGACATCATGGAGACCGCTCGGGCCTCCAAGCGACGCCGCAGCATCAAAAGAAGTCGATGATTTGTCCGAAATCCCAAGATGGGCTTGTTCCGGCCGGGACAAACACCACGCCGGTGATGAAGGGCCGTCCGCCACGTCCGGCTGTCAACGCGTGGCCGCGGGCGCCATTGGTCCAGGTGTAAGACCTCCTGAAAGGCGCTCGGCCCCCGCCACGACCCTCGGCTGATCTGGGCCCCGGGGCTCGGTGCCGCGACACCGGGGTAGCGCACCTTGACCTTGTCTGCACCCCGGCGCTCTGCAATCCTCGCCCGAGGGGACAACCCGAGTCACCACCTGATGGCGCCTCAAATCCTCCACTTGATGTTTATGTTGCCCACCTTAGTGTCTGCTCCTCTCATGTCGGACCGCTGTTCACAAGGTCTTTCCTTCAATACGTTTACATTAAAAAAGTGGACAAATCCACGACATGTTTGGGATTCGAACCTGGAGTCGCAGCATTACCAGGTGGGAACACCAAACGGACCAATCAGGGCTCGAGGTGTCCTCCATTACAGGTACGCGGTAATAAACTCACTTCATTGTTCTCCTTCCAAACCGCTGGTAATCCCGTTTAAGGATCGACCACCAATAGGTGTCTTGATTTGATAATTTGTCTGCATTTCATTTCATGCCACAGCTGTGCCCACCATGGACGCTGGCAGGAGAAAAGTCGGTGTCATTACCTGTACTTTACGATGCGTGACCTACAAACATATTCCGCATCACATTCTTTCCTTTTATTCTATACTCAGTCGAGGCTCGTGTAGGAGGTAACACACACATAACATGTAATAAAGAGAGTGGAGACAAGAGGGGGGAGAGAGAGGGAAGCACAACAACAGTAGAGAACAAGGACGTCGGGAGATCTGTGGGAGGGAGAGGGCTGGGTGGTGGGGGGCAGGGGATAAACACTTGGACACTGCAAGGACTTCCAGGAAAGAAGTTGGTATTTCAAAAAAGTGGATCTGGGGTGATTTAGCGGGGGTAGAAAAGATCAAGGTTTTGGATGGGGAAAGATACAAGATGGTGGTGAACAGCTGTTTTAAAGACCTGGAGGGTGGAGTGGGATTGAAGGGAGTGGGGGAGTTTGTTCAAGAGGCGGGAGAAAAGGCGAATGAAAGAGTGAAGGTGAGCAGAGAGTCTTGATTTTGGCAGTTTCACCATAAGAGGGTTGCTGGCAGATCTTGTGTGACCTGGAGGAATATTTGGCGGACAGAGCACAGAGAGAGCTGGGGGAGCAAGGCCGGAGAGGAGTCGGTAGAAGACAGAAAGACCACCAACCTGCCTGCGGTGAGAGAGTGAAAGGCCCTCGGAGTTAGCTTCATCGCAGGAGATTCCAATGATTCTGAGAGCTTTGGTTTCTACAGTGTGAAGCAGGTGCACCAGCCCAGAGGGGAGATCAGTACTCCATCAAGCTGCGGATGAAAGCCATATTGAGAGTGTGAGATTTGTCAGGATTGAAAGACATGTTCCATTTGTTTGCCCAGTCTGTGATTTTGTCCAGGTCTGCAGAGAGTGAGGAGGCTGCAGACTGCCGATCTGAGGGAAGAGGAATGGAGCGGCAGAGAGTGGAGTCATCAGCAAAGAGATAGAGAAGATTTTCCAGAGAGTCAGAGAGATCATTGATGAAGACCAGAAAAAGCACAGGGCCCAGAACACTACCTTGGGGAACTCCAGCCTGAACAGGAAGAGATCAGCCTGGGTGAGGTATAAAAGACCGCGAAGACCCTAGTAAAGCCGTGAAGCTGTGATTATGAGTCTATTCATTACCTCCGCCACCAAAGGTGGATGTAGGTCATGTTTTTATCCCTGTCTGTCTGTTTCTTACTTCGCAAAAAAAAATTTGACAAGTATGTTGATCACTCCGGTTTGTGTGTTTGTGTGTTTGTCCGCTCACTTATACTTGCCCACAGGTCAAAATTTTAAACCGATCTTCACAAAACTTCACCAAATGGTAGAGTTCGTGGCCCGACAAAACCCTTTATATTTTTGAGGTCAAAAGGTCAACATAGGCCAAAGGTCAAATACTTCTCAAATTTCTAAAATCCTCAATTTTCATCCGAGTGATTTGAAATCTGAATAGGATTTGCATATCGGCTTACTGAAACCAACCACCAACTATTTTTGAGGTCAACGTAGGCCAAAAGGTCAACATAGGCAGGGTTTCTAAAATCCTCAATTTTCATCTGATTGACTTAAAATTTGAATTGGATTTTCATATCAGCTTACTGAATTCAACCACCAACTATTTTTGAGATCAGCATATAGTCAGGTTCACTGTGTTTTTTCGTTCAAAATCACGGTAGATTAGCAAACCTATACATTTTTGGAAACGTTATTACATGGAAAATCTGAAAATCAATGTTTACATTTGCCAATTCCGACCAATTCGATTCGACCAATTCGACCAATTCCATTCGACCAATTCGACCAATCGCTTCGATCGACCAATTCGACCAATTCGATTTGCCAATCAATTTGACCGACCGTTGCTTGTGTGGAACGGACTGTGAAAACGATGCGGACTATATTGTCGGATACGACACACAGGACAGTGATGAGGAACTCTAAATGGCATATTCTGTAATCGTGTATGTTTGATGCCATTGACTGCCTGTGTATATTTTGTCATTGACTGCCTGTGTAGATGTGAAGTTATACTGACTGCATGTGTATATATGATTTTGCTGACTGCCTGTGTATGTTTGGTGATATGAATTATTGTGACACATTTTGATGTTATTAACTGCCTGTACAAAATGATAACATGTATTTGATTATGCAACTTATCGCGAATATAAAGACGGTATTTTGCAATTCAAAACCTTTGATTCGTGTCTTACCATTCCCCATAGCACTAATTTGATACTTTCATTGGATTCCTTGTCCCTGAAAATATAGGTTTAGTGTATTTTAAAAAGTTTTTAGGGTAATTAGAGGCAGAAATAGAACAAAATATGTATTTTACAGTGGCCATTTTGAAAATCCAAAATGGCCGCCATACAGGTATCTCTCCAAATGTAAACATTGATTTTTAGTTTCCTTATGCTATAACCTTTCCAAAAATGTATAGGTTTGCTAATCTACCATGATTTTGAACGAAATATAATTTATTGACATAGTGAACCTGACTAATAGCTAAAAGGTCAACATACGCCAAAGGTCAACAACAATTTCAAAATTTCTAAAATCCTCAATTTTCATCTGATTCACTTGAAATTTGAATATGATTTGCATATCAGCTTGCTGAAACCAAATACCAACTATTTTTGAGGTCAACGTAGGCCAAATTTCTAAAATTGTCAATTTTCATCCGATTCACTTAATTTGAAGACAATTTGCATATCAGGTCATATAATTCAACCACCAATTATTTGTGAGGTCAAAAGGATGCTCTACCGAGTGCCATTCCACTTTGTTCTCTTTTGCCAAGTGTCGCCCTATGAGTGATTTTTCATTTGTCTGTCCATTTGTGAAAAAATTTCTCAAAAAGTTGTGGACGGATTCAGACGAAATTTGGCAGAGATGTAGCGTGTGTGACAAGGATGAAATGATTAGACTTTGGTGAAGATCCGGATCTGGATCCAGCTAGTATAATTTTTAAAGTGCTTCTTCATTCTTGAGTGATATGGCCAACCAGGTGGAGGTATGCTCTCTACTGAGTGCCGTTCTAGTTACGTACTGTTTGAACGCCGGTTGCATCCTGTCTATTAATTATGTACGTCTATTAATTATGTATTGTTGGAATATACCTTTCGACCCTTTAGACTGCTGAGATCCCTTAGACCTTTGAAGACCCTTTAAGTCCACCAAGACGCAAAAGACCCCAAAGACACAAAATACCCAAAATACCCAAAAGATCCTGAAGACCAAACAGACGCAAAATACACCGAAGACCCTTAAAGACCCAAAAGTCCCAAAATACCCTCAAGACCAGTAAGACCACTTTTACCTTTAAAACCCTTTCAATACTTTAGACACCTTGAGATCCCATATCCCTTCCAACCTTTTATACCCTTTAAACCTATACGGCCCTTAAGTACCTTCGACCTTTTAAACCTATACGTCCCCTTAGACCTTAACACCATTTTGACCACTTACACCCTTCAGACCGATTAGACAGCTCGGACCTTTGACCATTTAGAGCTTTGCACTACTTGGACCTTTTTTGATTACAAATAAATGATATCACCAATATTAAAAATAAATTTGTACAAAATAAATATTTGTATTATGATTGGTGTAAGTAATGACAAAACAACAACTCAAATTCAGTCAGGTCATTATGCTCAATTAAAACAAGCTCATGCCTCTGCGGCGATGACGTGTGGTGGGGCGAGCGTAGCGAGCTGATCCATGGTAGTACATATATATATATATATATATATATATATATATATATATATATATATATATATATATATATATATTGTCCTGTCCGTAGCTAGTTAAGACCAGCCTCGGACGAATAGCTGAAAAGTTTTATTCCCGAGGCGATCGCCCAAATTTTTGGCGGTTATTGCATGCACAATATGGAGGCTGTGAGACGTTTATCTCACAAAATGAAACACGGGTTTATTCCTGAACACACAAAACATGCAAACATCACAGTAAATTCAACGAATAATTTAATGAAATAAAGCAAGGGGTGAAAATGACAAAATATATGTTGAGGTAAATTAAATTCCTAACTGAGGTACCTCCACACACAGACTCAAATACGATCACACAGAGGAAAATGAAATAAAATAAAACCCCTTAAGCCGGCACCCATCTTTGGCCTTAATGAGTTATTTTGATGAGGTTGGCAGTGGCCGTTGAAGCTTGAGGCTCGAAGCTCAAAGCCTCCCTCCGACGTGAAGCTCAAAATGGCGGCAGCACCATGCGTTGAAGGTCGCCATGATGGCAAGCTCGTGAGGACGGCCTCCTTGTTTTCTCCACCACTAATTTATTGTTACTGTGGGGGAAGGACAGCGTGGCCCCCAGCGCCCCCCCAGAGCAGCACCGATAAACCCTCCTCACACTGGTCCCCAAAGAAAAAACGCTCTCTTTTTCACATACAACACATGCCCAGCGTCTTGTTCGATCAGAGAGAAAAAGCGCACTCCTCTTCTATACCCCTGAGAGCCAATCTTCTCATTTGGCTCTTAGTTCGCCCCGCCCACATCCCACGGTCAAATGATGTCCCTCGGGGCATGGTCTCATGGCTTTTCCTGACTGCCCATTTCTCCGCCTCTCGTGGGTGGGCTTTTGCCTATTGGGTCCTTTGGGCGGGGCTTAGTCCGGGAACCTGCTTGCTTGCAGTTGGTCGTAAATGTTGTTTAAAGGTGGTTTTGCAAGGCTGGTCTTGTCAGCAAAAACGTGAGGGGAAAATTACAAAGGGAAAGCACAGGCGGCGGTGCGCCAATCAGAGTCCCGGATTCCGTTCAATAACTTTCTAGAACCGATGACTGGCTCCACACTCGCCAGGGGATTATAAAAGCGCCATGGGGGAAGGCTCTCACTCTCTTTCTCTCTCCATCCGCCGCTCTCTGCCTGCCTGTCTGCATGCTCTCTCCGCCTGCCTGTCTGCATGCGCTATCTACCTGCCTGTCTGCATGCGCTATCTGCCTGCCTGTCTGCATGCTCTCTCTGCCTGCCTGTCTGCATGCTCTCTCCGCATGTGCGTTGGTGGGTGATCTGAGGGGTGGTGATTCGAAGACGGAAGCCTTGGGGTGGACGGAGCGAGTGAACCGAGTCGGACCAAACCAAGTTATGCTCACATTCCTTTTAGACTCTCACACAGTAGGCTATCCTCCCAAGCGTTCTTTTCTCAGCTTTCTTTTATTTTTTTACCATTATTGCATAAATGTAGACGCACTTTCACATTTCCTCCTGTATCGTTCGCATTAGATGCACTCACCTGCACCTCTGCACTCAATCCACCCAAGTCACCTCAGTATTTTCTCTCTTTATTTCCTCCTTTAGCATTTGGTCGCGAAAGCACGACTGCTTCCGCCGAGTAAGCGAGAGGCCGTGATCCTCGCACTGTCTCTATCTTCTGTTCTTTTCTCCCTCCGTGAATGTCTGCTGGGTGCCTTGTACTGTATAATAGCGAGATATGAGGCACAGGTTAAGGTTTTGCTGTTCTCCATTTTCCTTCCTGCTTGTAAATATCGCTGCACCCTTTATTGTAGCGACCACTTGTACATTTTGATTTACATTCCCCCATTGTTCCCTTTGCGTGCACCTTCCTCTCCTACGGACATTAAAGCCCTTGAGTCCCCCCCCCCCCAACCCCCATTTTGCATGATCCCATTTGTGCCTTGTAAAATAACTAATAAATCCCTTGTTGATGTTCCTTTCCAATCTGTTCATGCTTTTATTTTCCTACATTGATCCAGCGCTGTTCACACTTAGTGTAGAGAGAGAGAATATCATTCCTTGACTAATTGGCTCGTTAAGACCGGCTTTTCACCAAATGGTTGCTCGGCCACCCTCATGAAAAGATCTAATGAAGATAATATTGTTGAAAAGCTGAGGGCATGTATCCCGGCCAGAAGGTCATGTGACCTTCAGGTAAACGGTATTAGATGGCGGACATTGAAGCGGGTGATTAACTGGTTGGCATCCACTGTTGATTAGAAAACCTGCCCGGCATGAAGTTATTCTTGCGTGGTAGCCTCAGTCCCGGTAAGTTCCGGGTCACCGAGGCTAACCCCTCCGAGTAGGCCCGAAACCCAGGGCTGTAACAATATATATATATATATATATATATATATATATATATATATATATATATATATATATATATATATATATATATATATATATATATATACACACACATACATATGTACTAGCAGGGTACCCGTAGGGGGTACCTTGCTAGAGGGGGCCATAGTCACAGAAGAAAAGGTTGCACCAATAAATTTTGGACCAATTTCAGTATGCACCAATAAACAACTCTGATAGAAGTGATTCCGCTCTTCTGCATCACCTTTGCATAGGAGTGGCTCTGACGTCATCTGCAAATGTGGATTCGCCACGTCTTTGCAGCATTCCAGCTGTGGTAAACACAGACGCACCATTTCCCACAGCGCCGCAGAGACACCATAAGAGGTTCCACCATTTCATTGCCATGACCTGAGAGATAGTACACGTGGTCCCGCTATCTTGACTTTGCAACCACACGGGAGGTGAGAAGGTACAACAGGGATGATTGGGAAGCACCATATACAGTGGGATAAAGGGGAAAAAGACAGACACGTGGTCTAGGGTGACAGGTAGCTCTCTATATGCATGATCCTGGCAGTTACTAAACGGTACAACAAAACACCTTCTGGTAATATTAATTATGAAAAAGCTACATAATTAACCCCTTAACTGCTACGTCATTTTCATAACACTGCCCCTTATAACACTGCCCCATATAGCACTGCCCATTATAACACTGCCCCATATAACACTGCCCATTATAACACTGCCCATTATAACACTGCCCCATATAGCACTGCCCCATATAGAACTGGCCCATATAGCACTGGCCCATATAACACTGCCCCATATAACACTGCCCATTATAACACTGCCCATTATAACACTGCCCCATATAGCACTGCCCCATATAGCACTGCCCCATATAGCACTGGCCCATATAACACTGCCCCATATAACATTGCCCCATATAACACTGCCCCATATAACACTGCCCCTTATAACACTGCCCCATATAACACTGCCCCATATAGCACTGGCCCATATAACACTGGCCCATATAACACTGCCCCATATAGCACTGCCCCATATAGCACTGCCCCATATAGCACTGGCCCATATAACACTGCCCCATATAACACTGCCCATTATAACACTGCCCATTATAACACTGCCCCATATAGCACTGCCCCATATAGCACTGGCCCATATAACACTGCCCCATATAACACTGCCCCATATAACACTGCCCCTTATAACACTGCCCCATATAACACTGCCCCATATAGCACTGGCCCATATAACACTGCCCCATATAACACTGCCCCATATAGCACTGGCCCATATAACACTGTCCCATATAGCACTGCCCCATATAGCACTGACCCATATAACACTGCCCCATATAACACTGCCCCATATAGCACTGGCCCATATAACACTGCCCCATATAACACTGCCTCATATAGCACTGCCCCATATAACACTGCCCCATATAACACTGCCCCATATAACACTGCCCCATATAACACTGCCCCATATAGCACTGCCCCATATAACACTGCCCCTTATAACACTGCCCCATATAACACTGCCCCATATAACACTGCCCCATATAACACTGCCCCATATAGCACTGCCCCATATAACACTGCCCCATATAACACTGCCCCATATAGCACTGCCCCATATAACACTGCCCCTTATAACACTGCCTCATATAACACTGCCCCATATAACACTGCCCCATATAGCACTGGCCCATATAACACTGCCCCATATAGCACTGCCCCATATAACACTGCCCCATATAGCACTGCCCCATATAACACTTCACCAATACCTACTTCTGCTGCTCGAGCCACACTCCCAGCCCACAAACTACACAATTGCACCCACGTCTACCAATTCCACCTACAAATTTGCCATCTCCAACTGATGAGCAGTTTCACAGCCTCAATGTCTAACCCTTGTGTGGGGCCCACCATTAACTTGAGGCTTCCTCCAGTAGAGGGCGCTGCTCTCCATAACAAATTCTCACACCACTCACTCCGCGCACAATTAAATTCAGCCACACAATCGGATTCCACATTCCTCCCACATCAAGAAATTTGTTACACTCTCTCCATTTATTGCAAATCCCACTGGAGCAAGAAAATGGAGGTGAAAAGCACCCCCTGTCATGGTACTAAGCTACTAGGCTACTAACTAGCTAGCTACTAAGTCATGAAGCTGCAATCCCATTCTACCCATATACAAGTTTTCTCAAAACTTCTAAGGTTTTGTAAATTTTTTCCAAACTTCCCTAAAATGTAAGATTTTTTTTAAAAGTACAAATCATCCCGCATAATTTTAACGTCGAATTTAGTTGGTTTTTATGCCCACTCTGCTACCGTCACCCATCAGTCCGTCACTGCCCTATGCCACCTACCAAGGCCCCGTTTCCCTGAGCCCACTTGGCCCTGTTGCTGCTCTCAGCTCCTCTAGCTCTCTTATGGGCCATGTGCCCGATAACATGGCCCATAGTGGTCGCCGTCCTGGCTGGCGGCGTTTCTCATCCCACATTCAGCTCAGCCACTCACCGCAGTGCTCACACTACTGCACTCACTCTCAGACCTCTCGCACTTCGTCCACTCACCCATGCACACCTGTATACTCACCCCACTGGAGAGGAGTAGCCTCAAACCAGGAACCATTTACTTGTTAATGGCATCTGAGACCATGGGATTTGCCGGAAGCGTTCATCCTGTGCTTCCTAACTGATAATGAGGCCCTCCCCGAGTCACATGGTGGGACCCTTCCTGGTACCCTCTCTGTGCCATCGAAGCAAAACACCTAATACCAATTCCTCCAGCTGCTTCAGAACTCCTCTGCACCATGAGTGTTTGTGGCGACGTACCTGGCAAAGTCTGCCTGCTTCTCCAGACAGTCACGCCACACCTCACCGACAGGTTGCCACACGCGATGTTGTCCTCCAGGCCCTCAGGACAATCCACACATTAGCTCCCGCATCTCTCACGCACATGACCATTTCTCCTCTGGATCCAACTCTGGACTCTGGAGTGGGGGCTAAACATGCTACAGTTTGCTACACTCTCCTCTGTGTTTTGTGCAGCACTCTCCTCCATGGTCTCTACTGCCACCACCTTCGTGGTCTCCATTACACTGCACCCCATAGACTAGTCCAGTATATCCTCCATGGTCTGTCACACCCCTGCACCCCATGGTAAATTTACACTAACCCCTGTACTACACCCCGATGAGCCCTACTATGCCGTGCTCGGGCTCCACACTGACACTTATTGGCCCTGTTATTCCCCCTATAGTCTCCACATCACCCTCCATGGGTTCAACTACCGCATTGTCCTCCATGGAGTCTACTACACACTCCTTGGGCTCCATACTGCCCTCTAAGAGCTCTAAGCTGCCCTTTTAGGGCTCTTCTACACCCATGGGCCTCATATGACCCTCGATGGGCTCCATACTATCGCCCACGGGTTCCTCCACATTCTCCACCAAGGGGTTCCACCATTATTATTTATCCTCGACACGGTCTGCACTGTTTGCCACAGGGGTTTCGACACTACTTTTGTATTGGTAGTATCAGTAGCTCTACACTGCTCACCATGGAACCTAACCTCTCTCCCACCATGGGTTCTACCCTATTTACCCTCATGGGTACTGCACCGATCACCACCATGCTGGTCATGGAGTACATCAGAGCTTCTGCTGCTGCCATTTTATAGGCACGGGCATGACGTCATCCGCCATGACGTCATCCGCCCCGCCCACCCTTCGCTGGATATTGCACACGTGGTTGCACCATTTCCAGCAGCTACCCAGAGATAGCACACGTGGATCGCACAATCTTGACTTTGCAATACGGGAGGTGAGAAAGTATCATGGGGAAGGATCGAGAAACATCATATACAGACACAAACATCATATACATCATATACATCTAACCCCCAACATTATGGTGAATCGTTCACATTGTGATACAAGCATTACATTTGGCAGTGTTGTTTTTATCTGGGGACTTTAAATCCAGTCGATTAGCCAACTCGAAATTCAACGTGGCGGCCATTTTGGAAAAAATGGGGAGTTTTGGAAATTTTGGGGAAAATCTTTTTGGAAAATCTGCCTTTTTTTTGGAAAATTTTGGAAACTTTTTGGAATTTTTTTTGAAATTTAAAAAAGACTTTGGAAAAAAACTCCTATTTTGGAAAAAAATGGCCGCCAAAATCGCTAAAATGTGCCATAAACGTTTAAATATTGAATTTAGGATGTACGAGTATCAACTCAAAATCACAGAACTACATATTATCTATAAGAGGTAATTAAAATTTACATAATTAAGAGAAATTCAAGGTTTTAACAACCACAATGAAAGGGAAAGTTTTTGGCCAAAGGCTTTCACGAACCGACTGGCCAGGCCTGATGGAGCTGGTTTGGACAGGAATTTGTAATTTGTCATGGTGCCGGCAATAACTCACCTACTACGTACAAACTTTCTTTAGAACCTCGGTGCATTCTTTGACGTCCGCCAACTAATGCTAGCAGACCGGACACCCAGCTTAAGGTCCATCCTAGTGATGGCGCACGTTGTGGATGCAACACTCCACCTGTGAAGCACCAAATCTGACACTATAGTTGGGTTGGGAATCTGACCCAGGCTGTTGCGCTCAAAGGTAAGTGCACTCACTACCTTTGCACTGTCAGGTGTCAGTATATGACTCTGCACTATCTTGTCGGACTACACAGGTATCGGTGTATGACTATCTGCACTATCCTGTCGGACCACACAGGTATCAGTATATGACTCTGCACTATCTTGTCGGACTACACAGGTATCGGTGTATGACTATCTGCACTATCCTGTCGGACCACACAGGTATCAGTATATGACCCTGCACTATCTTGTCGGACTACACAGGTATCGGTGTATAATTATCTGCACTACCCTGTCGCACTGCACAGGTATAGGTGTATGACTACCTGCACATATTGCACATGTCGTTCATTGTCCTTTTATCTCGGTATACAGTGAAACCATTACCTCTTTCAACCACAAACCCTTCCCACCTTTACCTGCAACCTCCTCACTGCATTCCCTCTCCCCGCAGGACCACGCCCGTCCCGACTTGCCCGCATTGCCTACATACCTGGCCGCTCTCGCTCCGGGCCACAGCCACGCTAATTAAGTCGGGCCACAGCCACGCTAATTAACCTGCGATGCCGTAAATCACTGGTCGGGCGCCGCCTGCACGCTGTCCCGACCCGTCTGAAGCCCAAACCCCCTCGTAGCCACAACAACACCTGTCCTGAGCGTCCAGGTACACACGCACCAAACACCAATCGTGCGTCCGGTCCACGAAACGAGCTCGGCACACTCGAAGAAGCCGTTAAGCTGGCTGTTCCGTTTACTTGCATAACCTTTTGTATCGGCAGGTCATTGTGTTCAGGTGTATGTTCACAATCATTCAGAGCAAGTGAAATATCACAAATTGCTGATCAAACAATTCATGATCATTGCTAAAAACTGATGTATGTCATAATTGGGGTCATAATTGGGGTCATAATTTGGGTACAGTGGGTGCCTTGTTCCGGTTAAAGGCAGGAGGTACTATTAGACGTTTAGATTCCAAGACTTCAGGAATAACTGGCACTGTAGGATTGTCTGTAAGAAAAAAAAGAAGAAAACCCAGCTTGCTCATGAACGATCTTAGGGTGGAGTCAGGTGGGGACGATTTGCTTGGCCACCTGAAATCTGGTCTACCTCACACCTGGCCATCCTACGAGGGTGCTTGGCATGCACTGGTGGTCTCGAATCCGAGTACCATCTCCAAGATACCTGTCTGGCTGTCTCTTGCCCCCTTTATCCCACTGCAGACCAGGTGAAGCAGGTAGACTGCCCGTAGCAGACCCCGCCCACCCTGAAGGTTGTTCCTTGAGGTTGACTCTCACAGGAGGTCATTCTGAATGACTTTGGGCCTTATAATCTTCTCCTATAATTACAATATAAAAATTGATATAATGTGCTCAACTTGATACATTCGATCTATTGGTGAAATCTGGAACTTGTTCTTTGTTTTCACACCTGTCTGTTTGTTTTGTCCGTCTGTGAGCAGGATGTCTCAAAAAGTTGTGGACAAGTTAGGACTAAACTTGGCGGATGAGTTGGGTAGGTGAAAAGAACAAGCAGATTAGATTTTGCTTCAGGTGCGAATCCAGATCCGGTGTATCAGTGGATACAAAACGTAAACTGTACAACCTGGCGGAGGTGTGTGCTCTACCGAGTGCCATTGTCGTTGGTGTTGTTTTGGTTGTAAGGTACATTAATTGTATGCTCACCTAGTGGCCCTGCCCGCACGTGCTGTGGACGCATGGAGCACGTGAGGCCATTGGGTGTGTCTTACCGGGGGTGCTCGCTGATGCATCACAGGTAAACTAGTTCATGCCACGATCACCTGATGATATCTCAGGAAATCCACACTCCCCGGACGCCCCATTCATCCATCGAGGTAATTTCATTTCATTCCAGGAGGAAACGCGCCGCATTTTCCACTCGCATCTCCGTGTCTGTGTACGCCTGTCTGACACTGTGTCACTGTGTACATCACAAACCATGAAGGAATCTGCACAAATATCTCTGAGCCCTGCTCATGTCAAATGCGCTAGAAACCTCGGTCGGCTTTACGAACACGACCTTTTACTGCGTACATCATATGTATCCCATACATCTTCTATCTATAATTCCAGTAATCTCTGTGTGTCTGTCTGTCTGTATGCGACCGCTGTTTCTCGACAACTACCGGTCCGATATACTTGAAACTTGCCAGGTATATTGCTGGGGACCCGAGGATGTGCCTTTTCAAGGTTTGAAATTAATCGGACAAGTGGTTCCCAAGGTATGGTCACCGTACTCGCAAGCCGTTCGCTTTGGCTTTGCGAATGGACCAAACCATTTCATGTAAATAGAGGGGGGGGGGGGGGGTTCTGTGGTCGTTACTGCCACGTGGTTTCAAAGTTTTTTTTTGTTGTTGTTGTTTGCACGCATGTTTTTTTGCACGCACGTACGGGCAAGCACGTACGGGCAAGCACGTACGTGCGGGCACGCCCTAGTGATATTAATCACAATAACAAACGAGAAAAAGAACAATCAGAGATTGCAAACCCTCGCCAGGATGTATTTTCAGTGTTTTTTTAAGGCTTTTGTGTTAAAACAAATATGGCGGCCGAACCACGTGACCGATGACGTCATCATTATTTTTTTTCTTAGCTAATTTATTCCTATATTATGCTCAAGAAATTGCATCTTGATCAGATGAAGTTTTGTACTTGTCGAATTATGACGTCATAATGGAGGCACCAATGACATCATTAACATATTTTATTCCACATGGAGAGTTCTTTACAATGAGCCACGTCTCAATTTTTTCTATTCATCGCTTTCGGAGATATGGAGGTGCAAAGTTTTACGGTTTTTCCAAGATGGCGGCCGAACCACGTGAGCTGTGACGTCATCATTAACATATTTTATTCCCCATGGAGAGTTCTTTACAATGAGCCATGTCTCAATTTTTTCTATTCAGCGCTTACCTAGATATGGAGGTGCAAAGTTGTTCGGTTTTTCCAAGATGGCGACCGAACCGCGTGACCTACGACGTCAGAATTATCATTCAAAAATTCTGCAGGTGGAGGTGCACCTATGGTGAAAATTTCCTGTCAATCGGACCAACGGTTGTAGAGAAAATCATATTTATTCTGTGCGGACAAACAGACAGACAGACAGACAAACGGACTCAAATGCAATTCCCTCTCCTCTGGCGAAGGTAATAAGAAATGTGTCGAGCATAGCACGATACTGGCGAAATCCCGAAAACAAGTTGTTGGCCTTTGGCCTATGTTGACCTTTTGGGCAATGTTAACATCAAAAATAATTGGTGGTTGAATTCAGTGACCGGATATGAAAATCCTCTTCAAATTTCAGGTCAATCGGATGAAATGGACGATTTTAGAAATCAGGCCTATGTTGACCTTTAGACCTCAAAAATAATTGGTGGTTGAATTCAGTGACCGGATACTGAAATCCTATTCAAATTTAAAGTCAATCACATGAAAATTGAGGATTTTAGAAATTGCACCTAAGTTGTTGACCTTTGGTCCATGTTGACATTTTGACCTATGTTGACCTCAAAAACAATTGGTGGTTGAATTCAGTGGTCTGATTTGCCTCTTCAAGTTTCAAGCCAATTAGATGAAAATTGATGATTTTAGAAATTCGACAAAGTTGTTGACCTTTTGACCTCAAACACAATAGTCTTCTTACTTATGACCAACTATACCGTTTTGTGAAGTTTTGTGAAGATATGAGTAAAATTGTGACCTGTAGGCGACTGACAGACAGAATAACGCACACGTCCAACCAATATACTTGGAAAATCTTGGGTTTTCGCAAATAACAACTAGAACAGCACTCGGTAGAGAGCATACCTCCGCCAGGTGAACAGTTTACGTTTTGTATCCCAGAGTAGACCAGAAAATCACAATAGATAATCACATTGAATCAAAAGTGCAGATAGAGTCATTTGAGATATCCTGCTATGTATCGTTTTTGGCCCGATCTCCCAATGGTGAAGAACCACTTAAAAAATTAAATAATTCTTATATCCGAATCCATAATCAGATCTTCACCAACATCGAAACTATTTATCCTTGTCAGAGACACAACCTGTCCAACAAGTTTCGTCCAAATCTGTCGACAACTTTTTGAGATATCCTGCTATGTATCGTTTTTGGCCCGATCTCCCAATGGTGAAGAATCACTTTAAAAATTAAATAATTCTTATATCCGAATCCATAATCAGATCTTCACCAACATCGAAACTATTTATCCTTGTCAGAGACACAACCTGTCCAACAAGTTTCGTCCAAATCTGTCGACAACTTTTTGAGATATCCTGCTATGTATCGTTTTTGGCCCGATCTCCCAATGGTGAAGAATCACTTAAAAAATTAAATAATTCTCATATCCGAATCCATATTCAGATCTTCACCAAAATCGAATCTCTTTGTCCATGTCAGACACACAACCTGTCCAACAAGTTTCGTCCAAATCTGTCGACAACTGTTTGAGATATCTTGTTCACAAACAGACAGACAGACAGGTGAAAAGATAACCTCCATCCACCTTTGGTGGCGCAGGTAATAAGCACCGCACGTAAAGCGCGTACACTGCAAATTCTGAGCACGAGCACGCACGGTGCCAAGCAGGTGACACGACGTGGCACTGTCATCGTCTGTTATCCCCAGGTGCATTTTTTAAAACAATTGTTTTTATCAATTTTATAAACAACCTTGGAATGTCTTTACTCGAGACTTCTTAACGAGTGACAAGGGAAAAGGTCATTGGAGCCATCGCGCCCGTGTTGCACCCCCATGCCATGAGCATCACCTCCGGATCAAGAAGAAGAACACCTGGTGTGAGATTTCAAATAGTTTTGTCTTGCTCCATAAAACCGACAAATGCGGAGAGTGAAGGTTGCGATTTAACACAAAGCAGAATGTGTGTGGAATCAAACAAGGTGACGCAGCGATTCTAGCATACCTACCTGGGAGCAATCCATACATCTTATCCGGTCTTGTCCTCCACCTCCTTTGTGATACCTGCTCCATGTGCTTCCATTTTTGCCCCGGGGATTCTGAAGTCAGTCGCTACCTTGATGGCTTCCTCTCTGACCGATGTTGGCCGTGTGTCCTCACCTGTCACCCACTAGTCCAACCTCTACATTTGCACAGCACATCTACCCCGAAGGATTGGCATCGGTACCTCCTCTAAAGTACAGGATTTAAAGAAACGTTTAAAAGTGTTGGGACCATCGGACAATCCTGGTGCAAATTCCATTCCTGACTTCAAATCCTTGGGATACTTTAATTTCCATGAACTGTGACTTCCTCCTTCATTCCATCATTCAGGTATTGAATACGTTTCACCATTACAGGAGGTAAACACACCTACTACGTCACCTGTGTTGCATCAAACAGAGGGTGGGGTCGAATACTTTTCTACAGTCCACAAAAACCACGTGGACACCTTTCATGGTGTTGTGCTTTCTCTAGAATTTGCCGTACACTGGAGGTCATCATATCTACCTGCACATCCTCTTATCCTCTTCCACAAGGAAAGCCACACCTGGAGTCAGGCAAAAACTCCGACATCATGAACTGCAACATTCTTTGAATAATCTTTGCATGTAACACCTTCCACACTACATCGGTACCACCTGTGAGACCCCTCTTTTTAGTTATTGGTACTAGCGACACACACACCACACACCACACACCACACACACCTTTTTTCCATCCTTCCCATGTCTTCTTTCCTTTCCCTCCCTTTTCTCATTCCACTCCCATTCCCCCCTCCTCCCACAAACATACTTTCTCTGATTATATTTCATGTGTTCATTAGATATTGCACTAACATATATATATATATTTAACATGAGCTCAGGTATTCGTGTTACCATGAGCTAGGAGTTCCTAACTTCACCATCCAGCACAGGATCAGGTACGCCCGCCCAGCCCCTGGTGCCGCTCGCTCGTGAAATCGTCCTGATGGGTCGACAGCGGCCTTGGCAAGAAACACGAATTGAGGTCGGAGCATCCCGGGCAAATCAGCACCAGCTGTCCGGCATGCCTGCGGTGCAGGGAGGGACGGTACTCGAGTAGGAGGAGGAGGAGGGGGGTGAGGATGGAGGTGTAGGGATGAGAAATCCACGAAAGCGTCTCTGGCCTGTTGTCAGGTCCGGCTCGGTTGATCGGCCCCTCGGGCCGTTATGTTCCGAGACCCTAACCCTAACCCCACGGTATCCATCTTATTAGAAATTGGATACGGGACAGGGGGTGAAAGGAACTGGAAGTTGGGAGGAAGGAGGGATGCCAAATATTTTCGAGGGGGGAACAAATATTTTCAAATTTGTGAATTCCCAGAGGGGTGAAGATGCCTGGGAATCTGGGAAGGCTGGACGAGCGAGCAGTTTCTAGGAGAGATTCTTGGACCTGTCATGGACCAAGTAAAAGCTGTCGGAATGAACGTACCGAGTACAGGAAGAGATATCAGGTGCAGGATGGATGGCTAGGTTGAGAAAAAGTGTAAATTCTTCCTCCTACTTCTCCTACCCCTCCTCGTGTCCTCCTGACACCTGCAGCTAAGCGAGTGAGAAAATATGGGATTTCAAAGAGGGATGTCGGATGAACAAGGTCCAAAAATATTTCAGCATGTTTGTCTAACTTGTTGCGCAAAACATGGAAACGTGAACATCAATTCCACTGCAGGAGACGGAACCTCTAACTGACCATTTCTTACCTGTACATAATATATATATATATATATATATATATATATATATATATATATATATATATATATATATATATATATATATATATGAATCTCAAAGAACAAAAATGTTAGCCTCAATCCCCCAGTCTGATGCAGTCACAACCTCCAGGATTAGTAAACTGTGGACATTATCATCTTCTCCAAAAAATAACGCAATGCCAATCAGGACACCAGGCCCTGATCAGCTTCACCTCTACCTGCATTAGGACACCAGGCCCTGATTTGTTCTGCTCCTTATCAGCTTTACCTCCACCTGTATGAGGACACCAGGCCCTGATTTGTTCTGCTCCTGATCGGCTTTACCTCCACCTGTATGAGGACACCAGGCCCTGATTTGTTCTGCTCCTGATCGGCTTTACCTCTACCTGTATGAGGACACCAGGCCCTGATTTGTTCTGCTCCTGATCGGCTTTACCTCCACCTGTATCAGAACACCAAGCCCTGATTTGGTCTGCTCCTGATTGGCTTCACTTCTACCTGTATGAGGACACCAGGCCCTGATTTGGTCTGCTCCTGATTGGCTTCACTTCTACCTGTATGAGGACACCAGGCCCTGATTTAGTCTGCTCCTGATTGGCTTCACTTCTACCTTTATGAGGACACTAGGCCCTGATTTGTTCTGCTCCTGATCGGCTTCACCTCTACCTGTATGAGGACACCAGGCCCTGATTTGTTCTGCTCCTGATTGGCTTCACCTCTACCTGTATGAGGACACCAGGCCCTGATTTGTTCTGCTCCTGATCGCCTTCACCTCCACCTGTATCAGAACACCAAGCCCTGATTTGGTCTGCTCCTGATCGGCTTCACTTCTACCTGTATGAGGACACCAGGCCCTGATTTGTTCTGCTCCTGATCGCCTTCACCTCTACCTGTGATAACACGCCATGCGAAGTCTGGAAAACGGTGCCACATAAACTCAAGAGTCCGATTTTGATTTGTCTTGTGAACCGAGCAAGTCCAAGTCCATTCCGCACACGATGATCTTGAACTATATTTTGTGATTCACCGAATTGCGTCATGTTTGGGGAATTTGTATCTAAGCTGAAAATATCATCAAAGCATCAGAAACAATCTCGGGCACTTGCAATTTAATGAGGTCGACGCACTTTACCAAACACATTAACTCTGATCTGCCCGAACCAAATTACTAGATGTGGATAACAAAGTGAACCTAAAAATCCTTGAGATTAGATTAACTTGGGCAAGTTCATTGCCCTGGCAGGTGAAGCCAAAAGCAGGGTTAAGAAGCAGTCAAACAAAATTGAAAATCATTCCAAACAGGAAACTTACTGTTTTTAAGGGATTTCATAAAGGACACAAAGCAAAGGTTTGAAGAACTACTGTAACGTGTTAAATGAGGCGGTGTAAAAGAAGGTGCATCAACGACAGTAAAATTCCAAAAAAATTCCCTTGCGACATTTAAAATGATTATTTTATTTCAACTGAATTATATACTTGAACACTGGAGAACACAAATAGCCTCTTAGCACTTTCACAAAGTGACGAGTGAGAAAATAAGGGATTTGAAAGGGGGTCTTCGGATGCAAAAATGTCTTCTGCATGACGCAAAGATTAACTGAATATATTTTAGCATCTAGAGGTAAAAAGTCATGAAGAAAAGAAGAACCACCTTTAGAGGCCATTTTTCCCCGCAGAGCGGGAGTTGGCCTTTAGTGTCCTTTTTTTTGAAGCAATGTTTTATGGCCGGATGCCCTTCCTGCCGCCAACCCTGATAGTCGCCTCTTGCGACACACAGGGAATTACCAGTGAACTGGTACTCAATTTGCCGACCTCGGAAGGTATGACAGGCTGAGTCAACCCCCCTGGTTCGTTAATTCAGTGATTGACCAGGATTTGAACCCAGGATCCGAGGATCCCAAGCTGGCACCTTAACCGCTAAGCCAACACCAGTCTATTTAGAGGTCAAAGGTCATGCCAGGTAAAAAAAAAAAATTTAGTGATACCGTACTTGAGAACAGCTGAAGGGATTTAAATCAAACTTGGTACAAGTATGTATAATGATGTAATGATGAACTGATTAGATTTTTGGGTCAAGAGTTCAAAGATCAGAGCTCGTGCTAGGAAAAATTCTGTTACCGTGATAACCTGCGAACCAGTGATGGGATTTTGACCAAACCTGATCCAAGTACGTATTATGATGCGAAGATGAAATGATTAGATTTTATCATCAACAGGTCAGAGGTCATGTCACGTAAAAATATTATCGAGGTAAGGATTTGAACTAAACGAAGTCCATGTACCATGATGCATACGTACAGATTAGATATTGAGGTCAAATGGTTTTGAGGTTTTAGGTTAAAGTTAGAGGGGAACCCAAATGCAATTTTATTTTCCTGAAAACCATTGAAAATCATTAATCATGGTCTAATTTGAAGGTAAAATTGATTTTTTTTTGCCAATCACAGTGTCAAAAATAGCCGAGAGTGTCGATTTTCAATTTTGACAGACGTCACATCGTGATCTCTCCATGTGCATGGCACAAACTTGTGTCTGAAGGGGTTATATGGTAGGAGACCCAGGAGGACCCCACTGCTGAGAGAGCCCGACTGGAGTTTGCCAAAAAAAACCCTGAACAAGCCAAAATCCTTCTGGGAGAATGTCCTGTGGACAGATGAGACCAAATTAGAGCTTTTTAGTAAAGCACATCATCTCTATGTTTAGAGCAAATAAAATTAAGCCTTCAAAGAAAAGAACACCTTCCCTACAGTCAAACATGGAGGAGGTTCAGTGATGTTTTGGGGTTGCTGTGCTACCTCTGGCACTGGGTGCCTTGAATGTGTGCATGACATCATGAAATCAGGAGATTACCCTGGCATTTTGGAGCGAAATGTTCAACCCAGTGTCAGAAAGCTGGGTCTCCGTCGAAGGTAATGAGTCTTGCAGCAGGACAATGACCCCAAACACACTTCAAAAAGCACCCAGGAATGGTTCAAGACAAAACGCTGGATGTTCTGAAGTGGCCAGTAATGAGTCCAGATCTAAATCCCATTGAACATCTGTGGGGAGATCTGAAAACAGCAGTTGGGAGAAGGAACCCTTCAAATCTGGGAGAACTGGAGCAGTTTGCGCAAAAAGAGTGGGCCAAACTGCCAGTAGAGAGGTGTAGGAAACTCATTCATGGCTATAGGAAGCGCTTGACTGCAGTTATTTTGTCCAAAGTCTGTGCTACAAAATATTAAGTCTCGGGTTTGTCAATGCCATTTCTATTTATTTTCTGATTTAAAAGGATATATGAAGTTCTGAATCAAAAACAAAAGTTCTGTAATATTAACAGTGAAATAAATAATTGTGGAGACCAAATACTTTCGTCAATTTTAATTTATTTTTAGAGAAAATTGTGAGTTATTTGAAAAAAGTACAAGGGTGCCAATATTTTTGGCCACGACTGTATAATGGTGGATTTCCATGTAATGGCGGATGGTGTGGAGCATGTGCTCGGAGGCGAATCGGAGGTGGGACTTTGTGGGGAGGATAATAATCTAGCAACCCTCCCTCACTCCTCTCAAAGCCCTTCTCCGATGGTTGTGAATGGGGGTCAGGAGTCTAGAGTGACGTTCACTCCAGTCTGGCTGTGATTATTAGTGGAGTGAAATAAAATGAACATTACAAGAAATTTTGTGCAATAATTGTATAATATGTGGACACGTCTTTCTCAAAAGAAAGTAGGCTATTGCCCTGGTAAGACATCGTGTAAATGTGGATGTCGCTCTGCCCCAGAAAAAGACCATCCACAAGATGAAGAAGATAAAGAGTTTAGAGAGGAAGAAATGAGGGTTTAGAGAGGAAGAAATTAGGGTTGTGGTGTGTGAAACGACCTTAGTGGTTCACGGTACCGCACTCACGTGCACATGGTTAGACCCAGCTTGGGTTTTTTGGCACACGCTCGGGACCAGCGGGGTGTGATCCGATGCCAGATTTGACGGATGTGCAGGTGGCCGAGCCAGTGAGTTAGGTCTCTAAGGCTGTGATGTGTGGGGCAGCTGGAGAGCCTGCTCGGTGTGGGAGTGAGGTCGGACCACCTGTGAGAGGGTCCGACCCCACGATAGTGAGCGAGGCTACACCCGTCGAGGTGTGCTAGCTGGTGTTGAGGATCGTACTGCGACCCAGGGTGTTCGATGTGGACCTTGTCGGTGGGAGTGGAGTTGTCGACTTGAAATGGACGGGGTGTGTGCTAGCGGCCACGAGGCAGGGGGAAAGGATGAGGTCTAGCAGTAGGGAACCTAGACAGAGACAGTCCAATGTGGCCCTGTGTCAGTTGGAGCCCAGTTTGGCTCTTAAATGTTTTGTGCATTGAACGCAGAGATTAGAAAAGTGAGTTACAAGCAGCTGTTGGCTTATGAGAATAAGGAAAGGTTGGAAGAGCAGGAGGCTCAATGCCTGCAGTGGCTTCAGGAAAGGGCAGGACCCGAAAGACTCTATCGAGCAGCCTTGGAGGGAGTTGGTCCCTGGGCTGCATGATTCAGATTGATGAGGAGGAGGGGGTTACGTGGGTCCAGCCTCGTGGGAAATTGCCCCTCTGGGAGATTAGGTTGTGCCAGGCAGCTGGGGAGCTGCACTGGAAGAATTTGGATGTGGGGTCCGACCACTGGTGTACCACGACCCGGGTCACACAGGGAGCCTCATGGGGTGTGGCGTTCCCTGTCCATCCATCGGGGTGCTGTCTAAGCGAGTGTGTCAGGCTGGTGGAGGGGGCTGACACCTCCGGGGAACTGAGGTGGTTCCTACTGGGCACATGTCATCGTACACTGTGAGGACCATTAAAAGGAGGCGTCGCAGGCCACACCTTGGTGGCGGCACCACTGAGGGCCAGTAAAGGCCTGATGAGGTGACTGCCTGGGCATGCAGCCGAGCAGCCTCTCCCTGAGGCTCTGGGACAGCAAGCATGTGAAGACCTACCATGCGGGGCTGGTCTATGGATGAGGGTCAATCTGCATGGATTGGGTATGAATACCACGCACCGGTACAACCACTGGAGCATTGGCGGAATGTTATGGGGTTAAATTGGAATGACGGGGAAGACTTAGAGAGGCACGCCTAACCTTATACAGATAGTCCGCTGTGAATAATGGGCTCCCAGGATGGGAAGAGATCCCTGGGTTTAATTGGCATGGGTTACCATGAGAATATTGACTGCAGTAAGCGCTGCTGGTATTGAACGGGCTCCCCAGTGGTAATTTGATTTGTTGTTAAATTTAGCTATCCCCATTGTCATGACCTGCCCTTATTTGCTTTTGGAGGTATGCAGGCGAGTTAGGGAATTGGTATGGGCGATTGACAAGAGTGGCCATGAGAGTCAAGCATGTGAACTGGGTGGAAAGGGTTAAAAATGTGGTTTTGTTTTTTGAATAAAATAATTTCCACTTGTAGTTGGGTGGTGTGTGTAAGAGCAATTATTTAGTGTGTATGCAGGCCAAGACAGGTAGGAACACTGCTTTTAGCATGTACTGTAGGTGTAGATAGAGATGAATGGCAGCTGGGGAGGGATCATTGCATGTAAAGTTTGTGGGTGGCGAGGTTTTGTGCGTGCCTGTAGGTGCTCTAAAGGAGAGCGAGGAATGTGGTACTCTGCCATGCCCGCCCCCAGTATCCTAGAAAGTGATTGGGAAACCTGCTGGGACAAGGGTCGGATAGGTCGGCCACGGGGTGGTGGACCCCTGACGACCATGGAAGGCTAAGGAGTATCATTTGGATGACCCCTCTGATAGGTTCTGCAGTAAAGGGAGCTCTTGTGGTGCTGGGTTGTGAGGTGGATGGGTAGTCCAGGATGTCCCTAGAGATGGGACTTTGGTGTTGTGCTGCGGGCACTACATACTGCTACACACCCACCACCACATTAGCATACCTCCTCATTACCGAGTTAAGGCCACACCTGCAAGTAACTGTTATGCCATGGCCGTGCAAGGAATGCAATATCATTGCTGTGTGTATAGGAATGTTCTACTCGGTCCCTTCAAAGAATGCTCCACTCGGGCCTGTGCGACTCAATATATGCTGTGGAGGGCAGGTGAAATCGGCGAGGTAGTTTCTAAATTGGGAATATGGGCTCAGCCGACAGCTGGAGCATGGTCAATTAGATGGGATTTTAAAATTTGATAAGTTAAATTGTCTGACAATGGAGGCTACTTGTTTTTTTTTGCCATCTTCTGTTATTTTGCCACCTTCTGTCCCCAACCTAAGGACGCCATCTTGAGCATAGAGGGGCAGACAAAATGGAGGAACCGCTTGCATGCAGTATTTTTGTACATTTAATATCTGATTTTATTGCAACAAAAGGGGATAGAGCGGTAAGTAGTCTAGGTAAGTTAGCTGTGGTTCGCCTCCCAAAGCCCTCTCTTATTTATTTGGTAAGTTAATTAGGTGTGTGATGGTAAATGCTGAGGTCAGAATCTTGGGTTCCAGGCGAAGAATCTTGGCAGGAGCCTAAGGTTCCAGGGAGGGGGCTACATTAGGTGCAAGGGGTGGGAGATCCGTAGCTACATTGTTGTAAGAATGTTATGGCTCGTGTGTTTTGAGTATGTTGGATTACCATGTTCAGGGAACTGTCAGAGTAAGTCATCTGGGAACACATGATGCTGAGGAGGGAGCGTATGTAATTCATAGACAGTATAACTAGAAGATTGGATGGGTAAAAGCCTCTTATTAATGGGCGAGGCTGGGAGATGACTTTTGGGTACAAGGAACAATGGAAATGCCTCACACTTCAAAAAGGACCGATCACAATCTGTCACAATTCCGGTGCACCACAGCCATGTTGGCATAGTATGCTGTAGGGCACAGAAGTGGGGATAAAGACTATTTTTATTGGGGCCACCCCATGGAGCAGGACGGCCTGGAGGGTGGCACCTCCCACAAGCAGCGGGCCAATGATGGGACCCGCTGCTGGTGAAAGCAGTCCTAGAGTATGGAAGGTGGGCCATAGGACCTGCCAAGCAGTTCAGTGGAAAATACTGAGAGTCCAGGAGGGCGAGAGATACACATGCGCACATAACAGGGTTGAAGTGGGACCTTTTGGACAACGACCGTTGTCTTCTTCTTTCTCTGTCTCTCTCATTGGCTCCCTTCGTCTTCTGCTGTGCTTCATCATCGGGATAGGGAGAACTGCTCTCTGAAAACGTGGACGTTGCCTCACCTCCATTACATCACTCCTGCACCCTTCCTGCACCATCGCCCTGCACACCACTCATGACGTCATTGGGAATCCTCACTTGCCTACCCCATTGTTTTGTAAGAGCGTAGTCTGTGGTGCCTAGTGGGGTTAGGATTGTTATTTGTTCATTATTGTGTGTAGGTTTGCGTGTTCCCACATCCATATTTGTGTCTGTTGGTGTGCTTGGTTTGTTCCGTTCTTCACATCCTGTCCACCTTTCTCCCCGTACTCCTTATAAATAAACCCAAACTCTTTTAGAAAGGAAAGAAACATTTAGGTCCTGCGCATGGCGCTGCCAAAATTCAGCTTTCATTTGGGTAACCTTGAAGAGCAGCAAGTTGTAACAACTGAACACAGTAGTTAGAGACCTTTCAGCTGTTCATAGGATAAAATATCCCGACACAGACGGCCTGTGTTAACGGAGGCTGTGTGACGTGACAATATATACACAAATACATATATAATGTATATACATATTGTTACAGCCATGGGGTTCGGGTCTGCTATAAGGGGGTTAGCCTCCGTTCCCTCCCGAACTTACTGGACCTGGAATAACTTACCGGAATAACTTCATACTTTGGCAGGTTGCGAACCAGCAACTACGAATGCCAATTGGTCGGTCGCGCAATAGCAGGTCCGACCATCTGACACCGTTTACGGGTACCACGTGACGGTTCCAATCAAGGAACCGTACCCTCCGGCGGTTTACCACTCTTGTTCCTTGATGGAAATTTGGATGGCCGAGCAACTGTTGGAACCCGCCGGGCTGACGCTAATTTTTTTATGGCCGATCGCTACTCTGGGTGTGAACTGCACAAAATGGCAGACCAATGAAAGAAAGGACATTCACGGACAGCTGGAAAAGAAACGTTTAACAATATTATTTATTTACATGTATGTACAGTGGAACTTAGCGATAGGAAAGAAAAAGGGACCAGAGGCAGAAACTTAGTTTATGCCTTATTGTGATTACTACAAATAAACATGACAAACAAAGACGCCCAGCACACATTCACCGGGGAGGGGAAAAGCACCTCAGGATCCTGTTGCTAAATGGTTAAAATGTTACCCGATGCTCCTCCTCGCGATGACCTTTGTCTTGATGTTGCCACCAAGCACCATGAGCAGGTAAAGGCGATCCCCAGCACGAACTTGAGTAGGCAAAAGCATCGAAAACTCGGCAGAGTGAGTGCATCTCGGGAACCATGCAGGGAAGAGCCATGGACACATGGAGAGAGAGCCAGGGACACGTGGAGTGAGCACGTTGTGATCTCGTGCAGAGTATAAAGTACGTCGTGGCCTCGTGCAGAAAAGGAGTACGCCGTGGCCTCATGCAGAAAAGGAGTACGTCGTGGCCTCGTGCAGAAAAGAGTCCAGCCCAGCCAGCAGAGAGAGTCGCGTGTCCCAGGCCTTTTTGTCAGGCCCCTGCCGAGGGTGGGGCTGTTCAAGAGGGTTTCTCGGGCTCTCATTCGCTCCACCCCGCCCCCACAATCCCCCTCAAAGGGGCTTTTACAGTGATGCTTTTTGGCAAAGGGACTTATATTATGACGCTTGGATGGTGTGTCTTTGAGCCAGTGTGCATTGCTTGGCAAATTATCACCTTATGAGTAGAGGGCATCGCTTACCATCTCCAACGCATGACATACTAACCCATACAAGGGGAAGGGACTAAGGATAATGTTCTGATATGAAATAACTATTCTAACGGACCTGTATGGTGGTTGCCATTCCTTCATAGCGGTTTCCCAAAACAATATATATATTGTGATGGTCGTCGCTTCGGATAACTCCAGACGGGTTCAGTGAGTCATTAATCAACCATGACAGCCAGTCGACCCGGGAACTTCTTACTCACTCCCACATCCAGAGCCGTTTGACCTTACAGGCGAAGTTTCCGGTACAAGCGGAAGCGAGCAGTCACGTAACAGATATTATTTGGCCGAGTGTATGTGAGTTCCAAGCACATACACATAGATGTCAAGTCCTCAACAATTTCCCATTACCCACTATGCATGCACTCACGACCCATGGATATCAGATATACACAGTCAATTTAGCACTCTACGATATGGGGCCTCAGACATCCGACAAAGAAAAGAGAGAAAAAGAAAGAAAGAGTTGGTATAGATAGTGGAGAGCCCTTTGAACCTCAGTGGCAGCTCTGAAACGATGGCGAGGCTCCTTGGTTATCTGCAACAGCCGGTGAATCACGAAGGGTTAAGCTGTCCACCGCTCTCCACTATGGGGCGTAGCGCAGGTGTTGCACAGCAAGGCTTGTCACAAATCGCAGAGAGATGAAGGTAGATGCAAATGCCCGCGAGACAACAAATCCTTCCTCTTCTCCAATGGCTTGATCTCGGATCATCCACTTGGATTCAGACCAGGTCACTCTACTCTGGACATGCTGCTTCTGCTGTGTCAACAATGGATTGAGGTCCTCAATGCCAAACAGGAAATCAGAGCCGTCTCCCTTGACATATCACGTGCCTTCGATACGGTCTGGCACCCCACTCTGCTCACGAAACTCTCCTCCTATGGTATCCATGGAAATCTCCACGCATGGCTTGCGGACTTCCTTTCTGGTCGTACTCAACGTGTGGCCCTGAATGGATTTCTCTAATCTCCCCTTCCTGTTCAGGCTGGAGTTCCCCAAGGCAGTGTTATGGGCCCTCTGCTTTTTCTGGTCTTCATCAATGATCTCTCTGACTCTCTGGAAAATCCTCTCTATCTCTTTGCTGATGACTCAACTCTCTGCTGCTCCATTCCTCATCCTTCAGATCGGCAGTCTGCAGCCTCCTCACTCTCTGCAGACCTGGACAAAATCACAGACTGGGCAAACAAGTGGAACATGTCTTTCAATCCTGACAAATCTCACTCTCTCACTATGTCTCTCCGAAAAGACCGACTGGACAATCCTCCCATCTACTTTCTCAACAATCCTCTGCAAGAAGTTCTGTCACTCAAGCTTTTGGGTCTCACTATCTGCCATGATCTTTCCTGGGAAAACCACATGTCCAAGCTGGCCTCCAAAGCCAGTCGCATCCTCCGTTGTGAGAAGTCCTTCCTTGGCACACCTGAGCTCCGTACCACATAAAAGGCTCTCATCCGCAACTCAATGGAATACTGCTCTCCCCTCTGGCTGGTGCTCTTGCCTCACACCGAGCTCGGCTTCACGCTGTTGAAACCAAAGCTTTCAAAATCATTGGAATCTCCCGCGATGAAGCTAACTTCGAGGGCCTTTCTCTCACTCACCGCAGGCAGGTTGGTGGTCTTTCTGTCTTCTACCGACTCCTCTCCAGCCTTGCTCCCCCCAGCTCTATCTGTGCTCTGTCCCCCAAATATTCCTACAGGTCGCACAAGATCTGCCAGCAACCCTCTTATGGTTAAACTGCCAAAATCAAGACTCTCTGCTCACCTTCACTCCTTCATTCCTCTTTACTCCCACCTCTGGAACAAACTTCCTCACTATTCAATCCCACTCCTCCCTCCAGGCCTTTAAAACAGCTGTTCACCACCATGTCTTATCTTCCCCCATCCAAAATCTTGATCTTTTCTACCCCCGTTAATTCACCCCAGATCCACTTTTTTGAAATACCTACTTCTTTCCTGGAAGTCCTTGCAGTGTCCATGTGTTTTATACCTCTCTCCACCCCCCTTGTCCCCACCGCCTTCCCGTGCTTCCTCCCAAGCCCTCTCCCTCCCACAGCTCTCCCGATGTCCCTGCTCTCAAATGTTGTACTTGTGTGTTTCCCTCTTTCTCCCCATGTTGACTCCCGCTCCCTTTATCAAATGTTTTATGTGTCAGTTTGTTTTTTTGTGATTAAATTTCGTTCTTACATGAGCCTCGATGTTGTCTACAAAATATAAAAAAGTCTAAATAACCCGATGTTGACGGGATGAGCCAACGTGTACTTACATATGTTGAAGATGCAGGAGCAGTCTGGTGCCCTTGGTTTCGCGCTCTTGCACGGCCATGTCGTCTTCCTACAAAATAAGGGAATAAAGTTTGTTTCTTTGCAAAATACGTTTAAAGTACACAGCCAAAAAAACATGACGCACCCGAAAAAATATGCTTCTGATGACACTGGAAGAGCAGATGGCCATCATTCAGGAGACACCATAAGTCTTTATTACTGTGTTAGGTGCTCAATCTCTCTTCTTCGTGACAAAACCGGTCGATACAAGACTTAAACAATCCAAGACCAGTGTCCACCCTTTGATCCGACACAGAAACAAAAAACATCAGCTGGGAGGAGGCGGAAAAAAGGAACAAGTGAATGAGGTTGGGAATGTGAAATCGAGAATAAAATGGGTGAAGCGCAGCAAAAAACATGAACACTCAGACAGGAAAACAAAATGTCGGCAGATGGAAATGAAATAATGAACTCGGAACTATCTATCGGTTACTCCATGGGAATGGTGGAACCCGAACCACCAATCCGGAGACCTTGAACACCCAAATCAGTGGCACCAAATATCACAGCAGGTGAGCGTAAAGGCAAAAGCACGTAGGGCACATCAATCGATCGATGGGTAGTTGGGAAGAGGAAGTTCAAGGGGAATGTTTTGTACGTTAAACACTCATTTTGGATACAGCTCTGAGTTCCAGAGCTTGGATGCTACAGCAGGAACCTATTGTGCGCCCTCACGTTCGCTTGCGGCAAGCTCATTGGAAGCAGCTGACGCGGCTCGAGTGAAAAAAAAAAAATCTGCTTCGTTTTTTTTTATTTCTTTCTTTTTTTAAGCCCTTTTTTACGGCCTTTAAGTTCAAAGCCTTGGGGATTCAGAGCAGATTGCGTGCAGCATCCTTGCTGCACGAGACCCGGAATATGGAGAAGCCCTGCATCCTGCGCTGTTCAAACGGAGGAGCATCGTGTGAGCCGAAGGCCTGCTAAGGGCAAGCCTCGGATAGGTCGCTTGCCCATCCGTTTCGGTCTTGTCGTCGCTTATTGAAGGAAAGAAAAAGTATTTTTTCCGCATCCCAGTCGTGCATGGCATCGACCTCGGAAGCATGAAAAAATTCCCGTTTTTTTTTTTTACAAAAATTGACAGTACAACCTGTTGTGTGCAGCCCAGGTCTGCGCATCCTTGGCTGCCTTGGATTTTTACAAAAGCCCAATGGCATGCGATAGATCTACTGGCAGCTCGTGGCCTAGTTTGCTGCATTTTTTGGCTTGATTCATGACTATTCTTCGCATTACATTCGATCCAGCCATGGTCAGTGGGCCAGACCAAGGCGGAGACGCAAACAGGGAACTGGCCAACTGCAGATAAAAACCTGTATTATTGTCATGATTCCAAAACACAGATACACACAGATCAAGTGCGGTGGTCAAATGTGATTGCTCGAGACGAAACTTTAATGACAACAAATGGCCATGAAGTTTGCCCGAGCCTAATGAAACGATCCCGATTAGTCCCTGGATCAAGCAGGACGGTCGTGCTGCCATCGAGGCGCATGCTTACAGATATGGAGCGCGAAAGGGCGGCCATTTTGACAAAGATCTCCGAAACGGATCGCAAGGCCCGGCCATCGTAACACGGAACAGATGTACGAGCCGCATCTCGCCCATCCATTGCGCGTCCCACGACAGTCTTGCTGAGCAAAGCTTACAGCCGGCCACCTGGTTGAGAAACCGGGAAGCCCACAAGGCCAGACGGATCGGGAGCAAAGACGTTGGACCAAAGTGCCACCCCAACAACCCGAACCGATCCATCATTCCTGTGCCATAAGGTCTACGGCACTTCCCGTAGTCTGGAAGTGAGCCCAGGTCAACACGAGTCCTGGACAGATACAAAAAGGTTCAAAAAAAAGGGAAGAAAACAGGCAATAAGTGATTGTGCCAACACCCTTTATGAGCCAGCTATAAAGGATGGGCAGCATGTCTGCATGGCATTTTGCATTTGGCTTAAGGTGCCGACATTAGTGTGCTGGCATGTCAATTGGCAACACCTGTTGTCTCCTTTACCTGGGCGCTCACTTCAGCCAACACCGCCAACTGGGAGGAAACCGATCCACAGTAAGAGCCGGGAATTCCGATATCAACTGTTAATGTCAGAAGCGATGGTCAACAAATGGTCAACAAATTATGGTCAATGGTAATGTCAAACAATGGTCAACAAATGGTCAACAAATGGTCAACAAATGATGGTCAATGGTAATGTCAAACAATGGTCAACAAATGATGGTCAATGGTAATGTCAAACAATGGTCAACAAATGACCAACAAATGATGGTCAATGGTAATGTCAAACAATGGTCAACAAATGGTCAACAAATGATGGTCAATGGTAATGTCAAACAATGGTCAACAAATGACCAACAAATGATGGTCAATGGTAATGTCAAACAATGGTCAACAAATGGTCAACAAATGGTCAACCAATGATGGTCAATGATAATGTCAAACAATGGTCAACAAATGATGGTCAATGGTAATGTCAAACAATGGTCAACAAATGATGGTCAATGGTAATGTCAAACAATGGTCAACAAATGACCAACAAATGATGGTCAATGGTAATGTCAAACAATGGTCAACAAATGGTCAACAAATGATGGTCAATGGCAATGTCAAACAATGGTCAACAAATGACCAACAAATGATGGTCAATGGTAATGTCAAACAATGGTCAACAAATGACCAACAAATGATGGTCAATGGCAATGTCAAACAATGGTCAACAAATGATGGTCAATGGTAATGTCAAACAATGGTCAACAAATGACCAACAAATGATGGTCAATGGTAATGTCAAACAATGGTCAACAAATGACCAACAAATGATGGTCAATGGCAATGTCAAACAATGGTCAACAAATGGTCAACAAATGATTGGTCAATGGTAATGTTAAACAATGGTCAACAAATGACCAACAAATGATGGTCAATGGTAATGTCAGAAGCAATGGTCAGCAAATGACCAACAAATGATGGTCAATGGTAATGTCAGAAGCAATGGTCAACAAATGACCAACAAATGATGGTCAATGGTAATGTCAGAAACAATGGTCAACAAATGACCAACAAATGATGGTCAATGGTAATGTCAGAAACAATGGTCAACAAATGACCAAAAAATGATGGTCAATGGTAATGTCAGAAGCAATGGTCAACAAATGACCAACAAATGATGGTCAATGGTAATGTCAGAAGCAATGGTCAACAAATGATGGTCAATGGTAATGTCAAACAATGGTCAACAAATGATGGTCAATGGTAATGTCAAACAATGGTCAACAAATGACCAACAAATGATGGTCAATGGTAATGTCAAACAATGGTCAACAAATGACCAACAAATGATGGTCAATGGTAATGTCAGAACAATGGTCAACAAATGACCAACAAATGATGGTCAATGGTAATGTCAGAAGCAATAGTCAACAAATGACCAACAAATGATGGTCAATGGTAATGTCAAACAATGGTCAACAAATGGTCAACCAATGATGGTCAATGGTAATGTCAAACAATGGTCAACAAATGATGGTCAATGGTAATGTCAAACAATGGTCAACAAATGATGGTCAATGGTAATGTCAAACAATGGTCAACAAATGACCAACAAATGATGGTCAATGGTAATGTCAAACAATGGTCAACAAATGATGGTCAATGGTAATGTCAAACAATGGTCAACAAATGACCAACAAATGATGGTCAATGGTAATGTCAAACAATGGTCAACAAATGACCAACAAATGATGGTCAATGGTAATGTCAGAAGCAATGGTCAACAAATGACCAACAAATGATGGTCAACTGTTAATGTCAGAAGCAATGGTCAACAAATGATGGTCAATGGTAATGTCAGAAGCAATCGTCAACAAATGATGGTCAACTGTTAATGTCAGAAGCAATGGTCAACAAATGATGGTCAATGGTAATGTCAGAAGCAATGGTCAACAAATGACCAACAAATGATGGTCAATGGTAATGTCAGAAGCAATGGTCAGCAAATGACCAACAAATGATGGTCAATGGTAATGTCAGAAGCAATGGTCAACAAATGACCAACAAATGATGGTCAATGGTAATGTCAGAAGCAATGGTCAACAAATGACCAACAAATGATGGTCAATGGTAATGTCAGAAACAATGGTCAACAAATGACCAACAAATGATGGTCAATGGTAATGTCAGAAACAATGGTCAACAAATGACCAACAAATGATGGTCAATGGTAATGTCAGAAGCAATGGTCAACAAATGACCAACAAATGATGGTCAATGGTAATGTCAAACAATGGTCAACAAATGATGGTCAATGGTAATGTCAAACAATGGTCAACACATGACCAACAAATGATGGTCAATGGTAATGTCAAACAATGGTCAACAAATGACCAACAAATGATGGTCAATGGTAATGTCAAACAATGGTCAACAAATGACCAACTTATGATGGTCAATGGTAATGTCAAACAATGGTCAACAAATGACTAACAAATGATGGTCAATGGCAATGTCAAACAATGGTCAACAAATGGTCAACAAATGATGGTCAATGGTAATGTCAAACAATGGTGAACAAATGACCAACAAATGATGGTCAATGGTAATGTCAGAAGCAATGGTCAGCAAATGACCAACAAATGATGGTCAATGGTAATGTCAGAAGCAATGGTCAACAAATGACCAACAAATGATGGTCAATGGTAATGTCAGAAGCAATGGTCAACAAATGACCAACAAATGATGGTCAATGGTAATGTCAGAAACAATGGTCAACAAATGACCAACAAATGATGGTCAATGGTAATGTCAGAAACAATGGTCAACAAATGACCAACAAATGATGGTCAATGGTAATGTCAGAAACAATGGTCAACAAATGACCAACAAATGATGGTCAATGGTAATGTCAGAAGCAATGGTCAACAAATGACCAACAAATGATGGTCAATGGTACTGTCAGAAGCAATGGTCAACAAATGACCAACAAATGATGGTCAGTGGTAATGTCAGAAACAATGGTCAACAAATGACCAACAAATGATGGTCAATGGTAATGTCAAACAATGGTCAACAAATGATGGTCAATGGTAATGTCAAACAATGGTCAACAAATGGTCAACCTATGATGGTCAATGGTAATGTCAAACAATGGTCAACAAATGATGGTCAATGGTAATGTCAAACAATGGTCAACAAATGACCAACAAATGATGGTCAATGGTAATGTCAGAAACAATGGTCAACAAATGACCAACAAATGATGGTCAATGGTAATGTCAGAAACAATGGTCAACAAATGACCAACAAATGATGGTCAATGGTAATGTCAGAAGCAATGGTCAACAAATGACCAACAAATGATGGTCAATGGTAATGTCAGAAGCAATGGTCAGCAAATGACCAACAAATGATGGTCAGTGGTAATGTCAGAAACAATGGTCAACAAATGACCAACAAATGATGGTCAATGGTAATGTCAAACAATGGTCAACAAATGATGGATTGATGGTCAATGGTAATGTCAAACAATGGTCAACAAATGGTCAACCAATGATGGTCAATGGTAATGTCAAACAATGGTCAACAAATGATGGTCAATGGTAATGTCAAACAATGGTCAACAAATGACCAACAAATGATGGTCAATGGTAATGTCAAACAATGGTCAACAAATGACCAACAAATGATGGTCAATGGTAATGTCAAACAATGGTCAACAAATGACCAACAAATGATGGTCAATGGTAATGTTAAACAATGGTCAACAAATGACCAACAAATGGTGGTCAATGGTAATGTCAGAAGCAATGGTCAACAAATGACCAACAAATGATGGTCAACTGTTAATGTCAGAAGCAATGGTCAACAAATGATGGTCAATGGTAATGTCAGAAGCAATCGTCAACAAATTATGGTCAACTGTTAATGTCAGAAGCAATGGTCAACAAATGATGGTCAGTGGTAATGTCAGAAGCAATGGTCAACAAATGACCAACAAATGATGGTCATTGGTAATGTCAGAAGCAATGGTCAACAAATGACCAACAAATGATGGTCAATGATCATGTCAGAAGCAATGGTCAACAAATGACCAACAAATGATGATCAATGGTAATGTCAGAAGCAATGGTCAACAAATGACCGACAAATGATGGTTAATGGTCATGTCAGAAGCAATGGTCAACAAATGACCAACAAATGATGGTCAATGGTCATGTCAGAAGCAATGGTCAACAAATGATGGTCAATGGTAATGTCAGAAGCAATGGTCAACAAATGACCAACAAATGATGGTCAATGGTAATGTCAGAAGCAATGGTCAACAAATGACCGACAAATGATGGTTAATGGTCATGTCAGAAGCAATGGTCAACAAATGACCGACAAATGATGGTTAATTGTCATGTCAGAAGCAATGGTCAACAAATGACCAACAGATGATGGTCAATGGTCATGTCAGAAGCAATGGTCAACAAATGATGGTCAATGGTCATGTCAGAAGCAATGGTCAACAAATGACCGACAAATGATGGTCAATGGTAATGTCAGAAGCAATGGTCAACAAATGACCAACAAATGATGGTCAATGGTCATGTCAGAAGCAATGGTCAACAAATGATGGTCAATGGTAATGTCAGAAGCAATGGTCAACAAATGACCAACAAATGATGATCAATGGTAATGTCAGAAGCAATGGTCAACAAATAACCGACAAATGATGGTTAATGGTCATGTCAGAAGCAATGGTCAACAAATGACCAACAAATGATGGTCAATGGTAATGTCAGAAGCAATGGTCAACAAATGACCGACAAATGATGGTCAATGGTAATGTCAGAAGCAATGGTCAACAAATGACCAACAAATGATGGTCAATGGTAATGTCAAACAATGGTCAACAAATGACCAACAAATGATGGTCAATGGTAATGTCAAACAATGGTCAACAAATGACCAACAAATGATGGTCAATGGTAATGTCAAACAATGGTCAACAAATGACCAACAAATGATGGTCAATGGCAATGTCAAACAATGGTCAACAAATGGTCAACAAATGATGGTCAATGGTAATGTCAAACAATGGTCAACAAATGACCAACAAATGATGGTCAATGGTAATGTCAGAAGCAATGGTCAGCAAATGACCAACAAATGATGGTCAATGGTAATGTCAGAAGCAATGGTCAACAAATGACCAACAAATGATGGTCAATGGTAATGTCAGAAACAATGGTCAACAAATGACCAACAAATGATGGTCAATGGTAATGTCAGAAACAATGGTCAACAAATGACCAACAAATGATGGTCAATGGTAATGTCAGAAGCAATGGTCAACAAAAAACCAACAAATGATGGTCAATGGTAATATCAAACAATGGTCAACAAATGGTCAACCAATGATGGTCAATGGTAATGTCAAACAATGGTCAACAAATGATGGTCAATGGTAATGTCAAACAATGGTCAACAAATTACCAACAAATGATGGTCAATGGTAATGTCAAACAATGGTCAACAAATAACCAACAAATGATGGTCAATGGTAATGTCAGAAACAATGGTCAACAAATGACCAACAAATGATGGTCAATGGTAATGTCAGAAGCAATGGTCAACAAATAACCAACAAATGATGGTCAATGGTAATATCAAACAACGGTCAACAAATGGTCAACAAATGGTCAACCAATGATGGTCAATGGTAATGTCAAACAATGGTCAACAAATGATGGTCAATGGTAATGTCAAACAATGGTCAACAAATGACCAACAAATGATGGTCAATGGTAATGTCAAACAATGGTCAACAAATAACCAACAAATGATGGTCAATGGTAATGTCAAACAATGGTCAACAAATGACCAACAAATGATGGTCAATGGTAATGTCAGAAGCAATGGTCAACAAATGACCAACAAATGATGGTCAACTGTTAATGTCAGAAGCAATGGTCAACAAATGATGGTCAATGGTAATGTCAGAAGCAATCGTCAACAAATGATGGTCAACTGTTAATGTCAGAAGCAATGGTCAACAAATGATGGTCAATGGTAATGTCAGAAGCAATGGTCAACAAATGACCAACAAATGATGGTCAATGGTAATGTCAGAAGCAATGGTCAGCAAATGACCAACAAATGATGGTCAATGGTAATGTCAGAAGCAATGGTCAACAAATGACCAACAAATGATGGTCAATGGTAATGTCAGAAGCAATGGTCAACAAATGACCAACAAATGATGGTCAATGGTAATGTCAGAAACAATGGTCAACAAATGATTGTCAATGGTAATGTCAAACAATGGTCAACAAATGACCAACAAATGATGGTCAATGGTAATGTCAAACAATGGTCAACAAATGATGGTCAATGGTAATGTCAAACAATGGTCAACAAATGACCAACAAATGATGGTCAATGGTAATGTCAAACAATGGTCAACAAATGACCAACAAATGATGGTCAATGGTAATGTCAGAAGCAATGGTCAACAAATAACCAACAAATGATGGTCAATGGTAATATCAAACAACGGTCAACAAATGGTCAACAAATGGTCAACCAATGATGGTCAATGGTAATGTCAAACAATGGTCAACAAATGATGGTCAATGGTAATGTCAAACAATGGTCAACAAATGACCAACAAATGATGGTCAATGGTAATGTCAAACAATGGTCAACAAATAACCAACAAATGATGGTCAATGGTAATGTCAAACAATGGTCAACAAATGACCAACAAATGATGGTCAATGGTAATGTCAGAAGCAATGGTCAACAAATGACCAACAAATGATGGTCAACTGTTAATGTCAGAAGCAATGGTCAACAAATGATGGTCAATGGTAATGTCAGAAGCAATCGTCAACAAATGATGGTCAACTGTTAATGTCAGAAGCAATGGTCAACAAATGATGGTCAATGGTAATGTCAGAAGCAATGGTCAACAAATGACCAACAAATGATGGTCAATGGTAATGTCAGAAGCAATGGTCAACAAATGACCAACAAATGATGGTCAATGGTAATGTCAGAAACAATGGTCAACAAATGACCAACAAATGATGGTCAATGGTAATGTCAGAAACAATGGTCAACAAATGACCAACAAATGATGGTCAATGGTAATGTCAGAAGCAATGGTCAACAAATAACCAACAAATGATGGTCAATGGTAATGTCAAACAATGGTCAACAAATGGTCAACAAATGGTCAACCAATGATGGTCAATGGTAATGTCAAACAATGGTCAACAAATGATGGTCAATGGTAATGTCAAACAATGGTCAACAAATGACCAACAAATGATGGTCAATGGTAATGTCAAACAATGGTCAACAAATAACCAACAAATGATGGTCAATGGTAATGTCAAACAATGGTCAACAAATGACCAACAAATGATGGTCAATGGTAATGTCAAACAATGGTCAACAAATGACCAACAAATGATGGTCAATGGTAATGTCAGAAGCAATGGTCAACAAATGACCAACAAATGATGGTCAACTGTTAATGTCAGAAGCAATGGTCAACAAATGATGGTCAATGGTAATGTCAGAAGCAATCGTCAACAAATGATGGTCAACTGTTAATGTCAGAAGCAATGGTCAACAAATGATGGTCAATGGTAATGTCAGAAGCAATGGTCAACAAATGACCAACAAATGATGGTCAATGGTAATGTCAGAAGCAATGGTCAGCAAATGACCAACAAATGATGGTCAATGGTAATGTCAGAAGCAATGGTCAACAAATGACCAACAAATGATGGTCAATGGTAATGTCAGAAGCAATGGTCAACAAATGACCAACAAATGATGGTCAATGGTAATGTCAGAAACAATGGTCAACAAATGATTGTCAATGGTAATGTCAAACAATGGTCAACAAATGACCAACAAATGATGGTCAATGGTAATGTCAAACAATGGTCAACAAATGATGGTCAATGGTAATGTCAAACAATGGTCAACAAATGACCAACAAATGATGGTCAATGGTAATGTCAAACAATGGTCAACAAATGACCAACAAATGATGGTCAATGGTAATGTCAAACAATGGTCAACAAATGACCAACAAATGATGGTCAATGGTAATGTCAAACAATGGTCAACAAATGACCAACAAATGATGGTCAATGGTAATGTCAGAAGCAATGGTCAACAAATGACCAACAAATGATGGTCAACTGTCAATGTCAGAAGCAATGGTCAACAAATGATGGTCAATGGTAATGTCAGAAGCAATCGTCAACAAATGATGGTCAACTGTTAATGTCAGAAGCAATGGTCAACAAATGATGGTCAATGGTAATGTCAGAAGCAATGGTCAACAAATGACCAACAAATGATGGTCAATGGTAATGTCAGAAGCAATGGTCAGCAAATGACCAAGAAATGATGGTCAATGGTAATGTCAGAAGCAATGGTCAACAAATGACCAACAAATGATGGTCAATGGTAATGTCAGAAGCAATGGTCAACAAATGACCAACAAATGATGGTCAATGGTAATGTCAGAAACAATGGTCAACAAATGACCAACAAATGATGGTCAATGGTAATGTCAGAAACAATGGTCAACAAATGACCAACAAATGATGGTCAATGGTAATGTCAGAAGCAATGGTCAACAAATGACCAACAAATGATGGTCAATGGTAATGTCAAACAATGGTCAACAAATGATGGTCAATGGTAATGTCAAACAATGGTCAACAAATGACCAACAAATGATGGTCAATGGTAATGTCAAACAATGGTCAACAAATGACCAACAAATGATGGTCAATGGTAATGTCAAACAATGGTCAACAAATGACCAACAAATGATGGTCAATGGTAATGTCAAACAATGGTCAACAAATGACCAACAAATGATGGTCAATGGCAATGTCAAACAATGGTCAACAAATGGTCAACAAATGATGGTGAATAGTAATGTCAAACAATGGTGAACAAATGACCAACAAATGATGGTCAATGGTAATGTCAGAAGCAATGGTCAGCAAATGACCAACAAATGATGGTCAATGGTAATGTCAGAAGCAATGGTCATCAAATGACCAACAAATGATGGTCAATGGTAATGTCAGAAGCAATGGTCAACAAATGACCAACAAATGATGGTCAATGGTAATGTCAGAAGCAATGGTCAACAAATGACCAACAAATGATGGTCAATGGTAATGTCAGAAACAATGGTCAACAAATGACCAACAAATGATGGTCAATGGTAATGTCAGAAGCAATGGTCAACAAATGACCAACAAATGATGGTCAATGGTAATGTCAGAAGCAATGGTCAACAAATGACCAACAAATGATGGTCAGTGGTAATGTCAGAAACAATGGTCAACAAATGACCAACAAATGATGGTCAATGGTAATGTCAAACAATGGTCAACAAATGATGGTCAATGGTAATGTCAAACAATGGTCAACAAATGGTCAACCAATGATGGTCAATGGTAATGTCAAACAATGGTCAACAAATGATGGTCAATGGTAATGTCAAACAATGGTCAACAAATGACCAACAAATGATGGTCAATGGTAATGTCAAACAATGGTCAACAAATGACCAACAAATGATGGTCAATGGTTATGTTAAACAATGGTCAACAAATGACCAACAAATGATGGTCAATGGTAATGTCAGAAGCAATGGTCAACAAATGACCAACAAATGATGGTCAACTGTTAATGTCAGAAGCAATGGTCAACAAATGATGGTCAATGGTAATGTCAGAAGCAATCGTCAACAAATGATGGTCAACTGTTAATGTCAGAAGCAATGGTCAACAAATGATGGTCAATGGTAATGTCAGAAGCAATGGTCAACAAATGACCAACAAATGATGGTCATTGGTAATGTCAGAAGCAATGGTCAACAAATGACCAACAAATGATGGTCAATGGTCATGTCAGAAGCAATGGTCAACAAATGACCAACAAATGATGATCAATGGTAATGTCAGAAGCAATGGTCAACAAATGATGGTCAATGGTAATGTCAGAAGCAATGGTCAACAAATGACCAACAAATGATGGTCAATGGTAATGTCAGAAGCAATGGTCAACAAATGACCAACAAATGATGGTCATTGGTAATGTCAGAAGCAATGGTCAACAAATGACCAACAAATGATTGTCAATGGTCATGTCAGAAGCAATGGTCAACAAATGACCAACAAATGATGATCAATGGTAATGTCAGAAGCAATGGTCAACAAATGATGGTCAATGGTAATGTCAGAAGCAATGGTCAACAAATGACCAACAAATGATGGTCAATGGTAATGTCAGAAGCAATGGTCAACAAATGACCAACAAATGATGGTCAATGGTAATGTCAGAAGCAAATGTCAGATGGTCAACTGTTAATGATCATTATTGAGACGATTAAGAAGAAAAAAAACGTTTCAAACTGTCATCTCTGATGCAAGTGTTTGGCGACACAATATGTGAGTGATGACGTCATACATTATTTATTTTAATCATTTAACAGCCGGGCTGGCAAGATGGCAGAGGCCCGAAAGGTATGGCACTCACCTCTTAGCTGTCCCAGCCTGGGTTTGAATCTCGATCCAGGTATAAACTGCCATCCTGGGGTTTTGCATGCAGAGTGATTCCTCAACGTGTGCCATTCCTCGGGGAGGATGTTAAGCCGGGTGTCCTGTCTGCCTGCCTTGATTGGTAGATGTTACCCTGTTACAAAATGAACAAATTATACCCTGAGAGCAAGTTACAAATTCATGTTCTAACCTGCAAGGGGAACTGCATCAGCAGCACAGCCGCACTCCCAGAAATTGATGCAACCAACAGCCACAGGCTCCATACAAAATGAAAATTTAACACCTGAATTGTTCAAAGCAAATACCATCGAATTATATTATATTGTTACGGTGGTGCGGTCATCGAAGACCGTCATGCCCCCGTCGGTTAAGGGTCGAAAATGTCTCCACATCTGCCGGTAAAAATGGGCGCGAATCGGCATCTCAGAAGCAGCACCGTGGAAAGTCTGGGTGTCAAGATTGGCCGAGCAAGGCCGTCTCCGATTCGCTTTAAAAACGCTTCAGTGCCAACCCAATGTGTCCATGCAATGACTACATTTGCCAATTCATTACATGCTACAGAACCCACTCCTGATGACCACGCATGAGTTCATCAAACGGGATTTATTTCAACAAAATGGGGGTGTAGAAGGACAAAGACGCGATCAAAAACGGTAACAAAATGGGGGTGCAGAAGGACAAAGAAGCGATCAAAAACGGTAACAAAATGGGGGTGCAGAAGGACAAAGAAGCGATCAAAAACGGTAACAAAATGGGGGTGTAGAAGGACAAAGAAGCGATCAAAATGGTAACAAAATGGGGGTGTAGAAGGACAAAGACGCGATCAAAAACGGTAACAAAATGGGGGTGCAGAAGGACAAAGACGCGATCAAAAACGGTAACAAAATGGGGGTGCAGAAGGACAAAGAAGCGATCAAAAACGGTAACAAAATGGGGGTGCAGAAGGACAAAGAAGCGATCTAAAACGGTAACAAAATGGGGGTGCAGAAGGACAAAGACGCGATCAAAAACGGTAACAAAATGTGGGTGGAGAAGGACAAAGAAGCGATCTAAAATGGTAACAAAATGGGGGTGCAGAAGGACAAAGAAGCGATCTAAAACGGTAACAAAATGGGGGTGCAGAAGGACAAAGAAGCGATCAAAAACGGTAACAAAATGGGGGTGCAGAAGGACAAAGAAGCGACCAAAAACGGTAACAAAATGGGGGTGCAGAAGGACAACGAAGCAATCAAAAACGGTAACAAAATGGGGGTGCAGAAGGACAAAGAAGCGATCAAAAACGGTAACAAAATGGGGGTGCAGAAGGACAAAGACGCGATCAAAAACGGTAACAAAATGGGGGTGCAGAAGGACAAAGAAGCGATCTAAAACGGTAACAAAATGGGGGTGCAGAAGGACAAAGAAGCGACCAAAAACGGTAACAAAATGGGGGTGCAGAAGGACAAAGAAGCGATCAAAAACGGTAACAAAATGGGGGTGCAGAAGGATAAAGAAGCAATCAAAAACGGTAACAAAATGGGGGTGCAGAAGGACAAAGAAGCGATAAAAAACGGTAACAAAATGGGGGTGCAGAAGGACAAAGAAGCAATCAAAAACGGTAACAAAATGGGGGTGCAGAAGGACAAAGAAGCGATTAAAATGGTAACAAAATGGGGGTGTAGAAGGACAAAGAAGCGATCAAAAACGGTAACAAAATGGGGGTGTAGAAGGACAAAGAAGCGATCAAAATGGTAACAAAATGGGGGTGTAGAAGGATAAAGAAGCGATCAAAAACGGTATCAAAATGTGGGCGTAGAAGGACAAAGAAGCGACCAAAAACGGGAACAAAATGGGGGTGCAGAAGGACAAAGAAGCGATCAAAAACGGTAACAAAATGTGGGTGCAGAAGGACAAAGAAGCGATCAAAAACGGTAACAAAATGTGGGCGTAGAAGGACAAAGAAGCGACCAAAAATGGTAACAAAATGGGGGTGCAGAAGGACAAAGAAGCGACCAAAAACGGTAAAAAAAATGGGGGTGCAGAAGGACAAAGAAGCGACCAAAAACGGTAACAAAATGGGGGTGCAGAAGGACAAAGAAGCGATCAAAAACGGTAACAAAATGGGGGTGTAGAAGGACAAAGAAGTGATCAAAAACGGTAACAAAATGGGGGTGCAGAAGGACAAACAAGCAATCAAAAACGGTAACAAAATGGGGGTGTAGAAGGACAAAGAAGCGATCAAAAACGGTAACAAAATGTGGGTGCAGAAGGACAAAGAAGTGATCAAAACGGTAACAAAATGGGGGTGCAGAAGGACAAAGAAGCGATTAAAATGGTAACAAAATGGGGGTGTAGAAGGACAAAGAAGCGATCAAAAACGGTAACAAAATGGGGGTGCAGAAGGACAAAGAAGCGATTAAAATGGTAACAAAATGGGGGTGCAGAAGGACAAAGAAGTGATCAAAACGGTAACAAAATGGGGGTGTAGAAGGACAAAGAAGCGATCAAAACGGTAACAAAATGGGGGTGTAGAAGGACAAAAAAGTGATCAAAAACGGTAACAAAATGGGGGTGTAGAAGGAAAAAGAAGCGATCAAAAACGGTAACAAAATGGGTGTGTAGAAGGACAAAGAAGCGATCAAAACGCTAACAAAATGGGGGTGCAGAAGGACAAAGAAGCGATCAAAAACGGTAACAAAATGGGGGTGTAGAAGGACAAAGAAGCGATCAAAACGGTAACAAAATGTGGGTGCAGAAGGACAAAGAAGTGATCAAAAACGGTAACAAAATGGGGGTGCAGAAGGACAAAGAAACGATCAAAAACGGTAACAAAATGGGGGTGTAGAAGGACAAAGAAGCGATCAAAAACGGTAACAAAATGGGTGTGTAGAATGACAAAGAAGCGATCAAAAACGGTAACAAAATGGGGGTGCAGAAGGACAAAGAAGCGATCAAAAACGGTAACAAAATGGGGGTGTAGAAGGACAAAGAAGCGATCAAAAACGGCAATAAAATGGGGGTGTAGAAGGACAAAGAAGCGATCAAAAATTGTAACAAAATGGGGGTGCAGAAGGACAAAGAAGCGATTAAAATGGTAACAAAATGGGGGTGTAGAAGGACAAAGAAGCGATCAAAAACGGTAACAAAATGGGGGTGCAGAAGGACAAAGAAGCGATTAAAATGGTAACAAAATGGGGGTGCAGAAGGACAAAGAAGTGATCAAAACGGTAACAAAATGGGGGTGTAGAAGGACAAAGAAGCGATCAAAACGGTAACAAAATGGGGGTGTAGAAGGACAAAAAAGTGATCAAAAACGGTAACAAAATGGGGGTGTAGAAGGACAAAGAAGCGATTAAAATGGCAACAAAATGGGGGTGCAGAAGGACAAAGAAGCGATTAAAATGGTAACAAAATGGGGGTGTAGAAGGACAAAGAAGCGATCAAAAACGGTAACAAAATGGGGGTGCAGAAGGACAAAGAAGCGATTAAAATGGTAACAAAATGTGGGTGCAGAAGGACAAAGAAGTGATCAAAACGGTAACAAAATGGGGGTGTAGAAGGACAAAGAAGCGATCAAAAACGGTAACAAAATGGGGGTGTAGAAGGACAAAGAAGCGATCAAAACGGTAACAAAATGGGGGTGTAGAAGGACAAAGAAGGGACCAAAAATGGTAACAAAATGGGGGTGTAGAAGGACAAAGAAGCGATCAAAACGGTAACAAAATGGGGGTGTAGAAGGACAAAGAAGCGATCAAAAACGGTAACAAAATGGGGGTGTAGAAGGACAAAGAAGCGATCAAAAACGGTAACAAAATGGGGGTGTAGAAGGACAAAGAAGCGATCAAAAACGGTAACAAAATGTGGGTGCAGAAGGACAAAGAATCGATCAAAAACGTTAACAAAATGGGGGTGCAGAAGGACAAAGAAGCGATCAAAAACGGTAACAAAATGGGGGTGTAGAAGGACAAAGAAGCGATCAAAAACGGTAACAAAATGGGGGTGTAGAAGGACAAAGAAGCGATCAAAAATTGTAACAAAATGGGGGTGCAGAAGGACAAAGAAGCGATTAAAATGGTAACAAAATGGGGGTGTAGAAGGACAAAGAAGCGATCAAAAACGGTAACAAAATGGGGGTGCAGAAGGACAAAGAAGCGATTAAAATGGTAACAAAATGGGGGTGCAGAAGGACAAAGAAGTGATCAAAACGGTAACAAAATGGGGGTGTAGAAGGACAAAGAAGCGATCAAAACGGTAACAAAATGGGGGTGCAGAAGGACAAAAAAGTGATCAAAAACGGTAACAAAATGGGGGTGTAGAAGGACAAAGAAGCGATTAAAATGGTAACAAAATGGGGGTGCAGAAGGACAAAGAAGCGATTAAAATGGTAACAAAATGGGGGTGTAGAAGGACAAAGAAGCGATCAAAAACGGTAACAAAATGGGGGTGCAGAAGGACAAAGAAGCGATTAAAATGGTAACAAAATGTGGGTGCAGAAGGACAAAGAAGTGATCAAAACGGTAACAAAATGGGGGTGTAGAAGGACAAAGAAGCGATCAAAAACGGTAACAAAATGGGGGTGTAGAAGGACAAAGAAGCGATCAAAACGGTAACAAAATGGGGGTGTAGAAGGACAAAGAAGCGATCAAAAACGGTAACAAAATGGGGGTGTAGAAGGACAAAGAAGCGATCAAAACGGTAACAAAATGGGGGTGTAGAAGGACAAAGAAGTGATCAAAAACGGTAACAAAATGTGGGTGTAGAAGGACAAAGAAGCGATCAAAAACGGTAACAAAATGGGGGTGTAGAAGGACAAAGAAGCGATCAAAAACGGTAACAAAATGTGGGTGTAGAAGGACAAAGAAGCGATCAAAAACGGTAACAAAATGGGGGTGCAGAAGGACAAAGAAGCGATTAAAATGGTAACAAAATGGGGGTGCAGAAGGACAAAGAAGTGATCAAAACGGTAACAAAATGGGGGTGTAGAAGGACAAAGAAGCGATCAAAACGGTAACAAAATGGGGGTGCAGAAGGACAAAGAAGCGATCAAAAACGGTAACAAAATGGGGGTGTAGAAGGACAAAGAAGTGATCAAAAACGGTAACAAAATGGGGGTGCAGAAGGACAAAGAAGCGATCAAAAACGGTAACAAAATGGGGGTGTAGAAGGACAAAGAAGTGATCAAAAACGGTAACAAAATGGGGGTGCAGAAGGACAAAGAAGCGATCAAAAACGGTAACAAAATGGGGGTGTAGAAGGACAAAGAAGCGATCAAAACGGTAACAAAATGTGGGTGCAGAAGGACAAAGAAGTGATCAAAAACGGTAACAAAATGGGGGTGCAGAAGGACAAAGAAACGATCAAAAACGGTAACAAAATGGGGGTGTAGAAGGACAAAGAAGCGATCAAAAACGGTAACAAAATGGGTGTGTAGAATGACAAAGAAGCGATCAAAAACGGTAACAAAATGGGGGTGCAGAAGGACAAAGAAGCGATCAAAAACGGTAACAAAATGGGGGTGTAGAAGGACAAAGAAGCGATCAAAAACGGCAATAAAATGGGGGTGTAGAAGGACAAAGAAGCGATCAAAAATTGTAACAAAATGGGGGTGCAGAAGGACAAAGAAGCGATTAAAATGGTAACAAAATGGGGGTGTAGAAGGACAAAGAAGCGATCAAAAACGGTAACAAAATGGGGGTGCAGAAGGACAAAGAAGCGATTAAAATGGTAACAAAATGGGGGTGCAGAAGGACAAAGAAGTGATCAAAACGGTAACAAAATGGGGGTGTAGAAGGACAAAGAAGCGATCAAAACGGTAACAAAATGGGGGTGTAGAAGGACAAAAAAGTGATCAAAAATGGTAACAAAATGGGGGTGTAGAAGGACAAAGAAGCGATTAAAATGGCAACAAAATGGGGGTGCAGAAGGACAAAGAAGCGATTAAAATGGTAACAAAATGGGGGTGTAGAAGGACAAAGAAGCGATCAAAAACGGTAACAAAATGGGGGTGCAGAAGGACAAAGAAGCGATTAAAATGGTAACAAAATGTGGGTGCAGAAGGACAAAGAAGTGATCAAAACGGTAACAAAATGGGGGTGTAGAAGGACAAAGAAGCGATCAAAAACGGTAACAAAATGGGGGTGTAGAAGGACAAAGAAGCGATCAAAACGGTAACAAAATGGGGGTGTAGAAGGACAAAGAAGGGACCAAAAATGGTAACAAAATGGGGGTGTAGAAGGACAAAGAAGCGATCAAAACGGTAACAAAATGGGGGTGTAGAAGGACAAAGAAGCGATCAAAAACGGTAACAAAATGGGGGTGTAGAAGGACAAAGAAGCGATCAAAAACGGTAACAAAATGGGGGTGTAGAAGGACAAAGAAGCGATCAAAAACGGTAACAAAATGTGGGTGCAGAAGGACAAAGAATCGATCAAAAACGTTAACAAAATGGGGGTGCAGAAGGACAAAGAAGCGATCAAAAACGGTAACAAAATGGGGGTGTAGAAGGACAAAGAAGCGATCAAAAACGGTAACAAAATGGGGGTGTAGAAGGACAAAGAAGCGATCAAAAATTGTAACAAAATGGGGGTGCAGAAGGACAAAGAAGCGATTAAAATGGTAACAAAATGGGGGTGTAGAAGGACAAAGAAGCGATCAAAAACGGTAACAAAATGGGGGTGCAGAAGGACAAAGAAGCGATTAAAATGGTAACAAAATGGGGGTGCAGAAGGACAAAGAAGTGATCAAAACGGTAACAAAATGGGGGTGTAGAAGGACAAAGAAGCGATCAAAACGGTAACAAAATGGGGGTGCAGAAGGACAAAAAAGTGATCAAAAACGGTAACAAAATGGGGGTGTAGAAGGACAAAGAAGCGATTAAAATGGTAACAAAATGGGGGTGCAGAAGGACAAAGAAGCGATTAAAATGGTAACAAAATGGGGGTGTAGAAGGACAAAGAAGCGATCAAAAACGGTAACAAAATGGGGGTGCAGAAGGACAAAGAAGCGATTAAAATGGTAACAAAATGTGGGTGCAGAAGGACAAAGAAGTGATCAAAACGGTAACAAAATGGGGGTGTAGAAGGACAAAGAAGCGATCAAAAACGGTAACAAAATGGGGGTGTAGAAGGACAAAGAAGCGATCAAAACGGTAACAAAATGGGGGTGTAGAAGGACAAAGAAGCGATCAAAAACGGTAACAAAATGGGGGTGTAGAAGGACAAAGAAGCGATCAAAACGGTAACAAAATGGGGGTGTAGAAGGACAAAGAAGTGATCAAAAACGGTAACAAAATGTGGGTGTAGAAAGACAAAGAAGCGATCAAAAACGGTAACAAAATGGGGGTGTAGAAGGACAAAGAAGCGATCAAAAACGGTAACAAAATGTGGGTGTAGAAGGACAAAGAAGCGATCAAAAACGGTAACAAAATGGGGTGCAGAAGGACAAAGAAGCGATTAAAATGGTAACAAAATGGGGGTGCAGAAGGACAAAGAAGTGATCAAAACGGTAACAAAATGGGGGTGTAGAAGGACAAAGAAGCGATCAAAACGGTAACAAAATGGGGGTGTAGAAGGACAAAAAAGTGATCAAAAACGGTAACAAAATGGGGGTGTAGAAGGACAAAGAAGCGATTAAAATGGTAACAAAATGGAGGTGCAGAAGGACAAAGAAGCGATTAAAATGGTAACAAAATGGGGGTGTAGAAGGACAAAGAAGCGATCAAAAACGGTAACAAAATGGGGGTGCAGAAGGACAAAGAAGCGATTAAAATGGTAACAAAATGTGGGTGCAGAAGGACAAAGAAGTGATCAAAACGGTAACAAAATGGGGGTGTAGAAGGACAAAGAAGCGATCAAAAACGGTAACAAAATGGGGGTGTAGAAGGACAAAGAAGCGATCAAAACGGTAACAAAATGGGGGTGTAGAAGGACAAAGAAGCGATCAAAAACGGTAACAAAATGGGGGTGTAGAAGGACAAAGAAGCGATCAAAACGGTAACAAAATGGGGGTGTAGAAGGACAAAGAAGCGATCAAAAACGGTAACAAAATGGGGGTGTAGAAGGACAAAGAAGCGATCAAAAACGGTAACAAAATGGGGGTGTAGAAGGACAAAGAAGCGATCAAAAACGGTAACAAAATGTGGGTGCAGAAGGACAAAGAATCGATCAAAAACGTTAACAAAATGGGGGTGCAGAAGGACAAAGAAGCGATCAAAAACGGTAACAAAATTGGGGTGTAGAAGGACAAAGAAGCGATCAAAAACGGTAACAAAATGGGGGTGTAGAAGGACAAAGAAGCGATCAAAAATTGTAACAAAATGGGGGTGCAGAAGGACAAAGAAGCGATTAAAATGGTAACAAAATGGGGGTGTAGAAGGACAAAGAAGTGATCAAAACGGTAACAAAATGGGGGTGTAGAAGGACAAAGAAGCGATCAAAACGGTAACAAAATGGGGGTGTAGAAGGACAAAGAAGCGATCAAAACGGTAACAAAATGGGGGTGCAGAAGGACAAAAAAGTGATCAAAAACGGTAACAAAATGGGGGTGTAGAAGGACAAAGAAGCGATTAAAATGGTAACAAAATGGGGGTGCAGAAGGACAAAGAAGCGATTAAAATGGTAACAAAATGGGGGTGTAGGACAAAGAAGCGATCAAAAACGGTAACAAAATGGGGGTGCAGAAGGACAAAGAAGCGATTAAAATGGTAACAAAATGTGGGTGCAGAAGGACAAAGAAGTGATCAAAACGGTAACAAAATGGGGGTGTAGAAGGACAAAGAAACGATCAAAAACGGTAACAAAATGGGGGTGTAGAAGGACAAAGAAGCGATCAAAAACGGTAACAAAATGGGTGTGTAGAATGACAAAGAAGCGATCAAAAACGGTAACAAAATGGGGGTGCAGAAGGACAAAGAAGCGATCAAAAACGGTAACAAAATGGGGGTGTAGAAGGACAAAGAAGCGATCAAAAACGGCAATAAAATGGGGGTGTAGAAGGACAAAGAAGCGATCAAAAATTGTAACAAAATGGGGGTGCAGAAGGACAAAGAAGCGATTAAAATGGTAACAAAATGGGGGTGTAGAAGGACAAAGAAGCGATCAAAACGGTAACAAAATGGGGGTGTAGAAGGACAAAGAAGCGATCAAAAACGGTAACAAAATGGAGGTGTAGAAGGACAAAGAAGCGATCAAAACGGTAACAAAATGGGGGTGTAGAAGGACAAAGAAGCGATCAAAAACGGTAACAAAATGGGGGTGCAGAAGGACAAAGAAGTGATCAAAAACGGTAACAAAATGGGGGTGTAGAAGGACAAAGAATCGATCAAAAACGTTAACAAAATGGGGGTGCAGAAGGACAAAGAACTGTCTCAACTCTGTGTTTGCCTCAAAATCTTGTGTGCCAACCCCGTTTCTCTCTGTACCCACCTTTCCCAGTCAAACCCAGCTGCTCCTGGACTCTGTGTCCTTCTCTCCTGACAAGGTGGAGAAGTTTCTGTCAAACCTCGACTCTGATTCTGCAACTGGACCAGACGGCATCAGCCCACATGTCCTAATATCCTGCTCTGCTGCTCTATCTCACCCTCTCTGTGTTCTCTTCACCTTCTCTTTTGCTCAAGGTCATCTGCCATCTTCTTGGAAATCAGCAAACATCACCGCTTCACACAAAAAAGGTGTAAAAACAGATCCTTGCAACTACAGACCAATCAGCCTGTTCCCAATAATCAGCAAGGTCATGGAATCAATCATCGCTTCTGACATCAAATCCTTCCTCTTCTCCAATGGCTTGATCTCTGATCATCAATTTAGATTCAGACAAGGTCATTCTACTCTGGACATGCTGCTTCTGCTATCTCAACAATGAATGGAGGTCCTCAATGCCAAACAGGAAATCAGAGCTGTCTTCCTTGACATATCACCTGCCTTCGATACGGTCTGGCACCCTACTCTGCTCACCAAACTCTCCTCCTATGGTATCCATGAAAATCTCCACGCATGGCTTGCGGACTTCCTCTCTAGTCGTAGTCAACGTGTGGCCCTGAATGGGTTTCTCTCATCTCCTCTTCCTGTTCAGGCTGGAGTTCCCCAAGGCAGTGTTCTGGGCTCTGTGCTTTTTCTGGTCTTCATCAATGATCTCTCCGACCCTCTGGAAAATCCTCTATCTCTTTGCTGATGACTCCACTCTCTGCCGCTCCATTCCTCATCCCTCAGATCGGCAGTCTGCAGCCTCCTCACTCTCTGCAGACCTGGACAAAATCACAGACTGGTCAAACAAGTGGAACATGTCTTTCAATCCTGACAAATCTCACACTCTTACGATGTCTCTCCGAAACAGAATCATTGGAATCTCCCGCGATGAAGCTAACTCCAAAGGCCTTTACTCACTCACCGCAGGCAGGTTGGTGGTCTTTCCGTCTTCTACCGACTCCTCTCTGGCCTTGCCCCCCCAGCTCTCTCTGGGCTCTGTCCCCCAAATATTCCTACAGGTCGCACAAGATCTGCCTGCAACCCTCTTATGGTTAAACTTCCAAAACAAGACTCTCTATTCACCTTCACTCTTTCATTCCTCTTTTCTCCCGCCTCTGGAATAAACTCCCTCACTCTCTTCAATCCCACTCCTCCCTCCAGGTCTTTAAAACATCTGTTCACCACCATCTCTTATCTTCCCCCATCCAAAACCTTGATCTTTTCTACCCCCGCTAATTTCACCCCAAATCCACTTTTTTGAAATACCAACTTCTGTCCTGGAAGTCCTTGGTGCCACTGTGTTTTATACATCACCCCTGCCCCCCCTCCCCACGCCTCCTCCCCCCAAGCCCTCTCCCTCCCACACATCTCCCGATGTCCCTGCTCTCAAATGTTGTGTTTGTGTGCTTCCCTTTCTCTCCCCATCTTGTCTTCCGCTCCCTCTTTTTATATATTTTGTTTGTCTGTTTGATTTGTTTGTGAAATAAATGTTAGCTCTTTCACGAGCCTCGATTCTGTATACAAAAAAACAAACAAAAAAAAACAATGGGCAACAATGGCCAAAGGTCAACAACCATTTCAAATTTCTAAAGTCCTCAATTTTCATCCGATTGACTTGGAATTTGAATGGGATTTTCATGTCAGCTTACTGAATTCAACCACAAACTATTTTTGAGATCAACATCGGCCAAAAGTTCAACATAGGCCAAAGGTCAACAACATTTTTTCAAGTTTCTAAAATCCTCAATTTTCATCCGATTGACTTTCAATTTGAATCCGACTAACATATCAGGTCACTGAATTCAACCACCTATTATTTGTGAGGTCAAAAGGATGCTCTACTGAGTGCCATTCTACTTTGTTCTGTTTTGCCAAGTTTCACTCTATGAGTGATTTTTCATTTGTCTCTTTGTCTGTCTGTCTATTTGTCTGCACAGAATAAATATGATTTTCTCGGCAATCGTTGGTCCGATTGACAGGAAATTTTCACCATAGTTGAAACTCCACCTGTAGAATTTTTAATGATAATTGTGAAGTCATAGGTCACGTGCTACAGGCACCATCTTTGAAAACCCGAAAAACTTTGCACCTCTATCTCTGAAAGTGCTGAATAGAAAAAAAAAAAAATGAGACATGGCTCATTGTAAAGAACTCTCCATACGGAATAAAATATGTTAATGACGATATCATAGGTGCCTCCATTATGACGTCATAATTCGACCAGTACAAAACTTCATCCTATCAAGATTAAATTTCTTGAGCATAATCTAGGAATAAATTAGGGGAGAAAAAAAATGACGTCATCGGTCACGTGGTTGGGCCGCCATATTTATTTTAACACCAAAGCCTTAAAAACCACTGAAAATACATCCTCGCGAGGGTTTGCAATCTTTGATTGCTCTTTCCTGTTACTTTTCTAATGAGAAGCGGCTTTGGAAAAATCAACCTGAAGAACTCCATGTTAGCGAGAGGAAGGGTCGTGTTATCTATATAATAATAGCGTAAGGACTCGACTTTGTTATCCCTTTTACGCCGCACCCAGTGACCCGATGCCCACGGCACTAATGCATTTACGATCTACGAACCGCGCTCTTTGTTTATCACGTACAGCCATACTCGAAAAATCTGAATTAGCCGACGTTGGGGCCCAAAAGCATCCGATTAACTGCCGATACGACGCCATCTTACGACGCCATCGTATTGGCGTCTGCTGGGCGAAGGCGAAGCGAGCCGTCCGCTGATTGGACAGTCGAGTGGTGTGAACATGGGTGGTGTGAACCAAAAGGTCTTTTTATTCCCTTGAACATTTTAAATTAGGATATATAAGGAAACGTCTTTATCGTCATTTTAATAAAGTTAAATGGAGTGACGTTGCGATACTCGGGGTGCGTTGCATAAATCCTCGTAACTCAGAGAGGTGTAGCAGGTGGCGAGACGTAAGGAAGCTTAAAGATAATGAGCTGAAACACACTAACGATATGTCAATCCCTTTCTACACCGAACGGCAATAAAAGTATGAGAGCGGGAAGGTATGGCCTGAGCACTTCGAGCAGAGAGGACTGATTGGACTTAACTTAAAGAGAAAAAATTGGAGCTTAACGGAAGAAGAAGATCCCATGAGCGCTCCCCTATGCCATCCATAATGGTACACTCTATCCATACACCACATCCCCCCTTCCGTGGATGTTCCACGGGTTTCGGCTAGTCTATATAATAATAGCGTAAGGAATCGACTTTGTTATCCCTTTTACGCCGCACCCAGTAACCCGATGCCCACGGCACTAATGGATTTACGATCTACGAACCGCGCTCTTTGTTTATCACGTACAGCCATACTCGAAAAATCTGAATTAGCCGACGTTGGGGCCCAAAAGCATCCGATTATTAACTGCCGATACGACGCCATCTTATTGGCGTCTGCTGGGTGAAGGCGAAGCAAGCCGTCCGCTGATTGGACAGTCGAACGCGACAGCAAGCCGTCTGCTGAGTGGACAATCCTGAGCATGCATTTGTGCCGGTGTCGTCGATCGCGGTGTACGCTAACCTCATCAGGTGGGTTTACCATAATTTCTTCCAACCGCGCTCTTTGGTTATCACGTACAGCCATACTCGAAAAATCTGAATTAGTCGACTTTGGGGCCCAAAAGCATCCGATTAACTGCCGATACGACGCCATCATATTGGCGTCTGCTGGGTGAAGGCATCCACTGATTCGGCATCCGCAAGCCATCCGCTGATTGGACAGGCGAAGGCGAAAGCAAGCCTTCCAATGGGGCTAATTCCAGTCGATTTACGAATCCGTTCATTTTTTTAAAAGTCTATGGTTCTACTGCTGTTCCTTTCCATTGACACATACCACTGCGCCAGTGTGGCCAGAGTGGTGCTATGCCGATGCCTATTACGAATCCATTCATTTTTCAAAAGTATATCGTTGCGTTGTCATTTAAGTAGATTGCAATAAATACGTTGTTCATATACGCACTCTTCATTCTCATCTTTCTTCTTAACTCTTACTCGGACAAGCAAATCCCCTATGCCATCCATAATGGTACACTCTATCCATACACCACATCCTCCCTTCCGTGGATGTTCCATGGGTTTCGGCTAGTTATTATTATTAAGCCTTGTGGGGTATATAGACTACAGTAGATCTACGATCAGGTGTGTTTGTTGACGTAATAAGCATAGACCAATGTCCGGATTCCTCCAAATTTATTTCAGGTTAGTGTTTAACAGCATTAGCGACTGTTTAAAAAGGTAATAATACATGTTTGTGGCTTATAATATTTATACTCTGGTGAAGGTGCTCCCACGATAAGCGATTTATAAACGTTAACACGGCGTTTATTCAAGGAGTAAAAGCCCTTGTGGAGGTCGGATATTATTAGTATTAATATTGTTTTGTAATAACATTAATATTATGCTATTATCATGAGTTTTGGTATTAGAAGCGTTCCTGGAAAAACACCACGATAAAGCTAGCTTAACACGGATATACACCTCAACACACAACCCCATTGATGGGGGATAACCCTTGGTGGAGAAAACCCCCTTGTGGAGGGGGGCAAATGAATTCACCACAACCTTCATAATGTGACCCTTCGTCCTCCTGCCAAGTTTGGTTGAAATTGGATAAGTAACGACCGAATGTATAGCGGTCAAAAATCGTCAGACAGACAGACACCAATTTGCGTATTTTAGTATGATGATGATATTCGGGTAGAGAGTGGGAGGGGGTTGTGGGGGAATAGCCCCCCTCGTCAAAAACGTGTGGGGGGGGGGGGGAGGATAGGTCCCCCACGCATCGACGTCCCTGCTTACTTGAATGCTTAAACCACTTGGCGAGCGCTCTACAAGAAACTTGGTAACTGAGCACACCCCTGATGTTATTGAGGGCCGACCCTAGATCTACTGTAATCTATATACCCCAGAGAGGAATGATGCTTCCTGCCACTCTATGAGGAAACTAGTGTACTAGTTTTTTTTTTTATAACAATACAGGTGTCCAAGATTGTGTGTCCAAGATCCATCCAAATTTCTGCCCTGACCCTTGTGATTGGGATGGCAATAGCAAACAACCTAGTGTATTTATTTTCCAAATAATTCTGCTCCGGTAGCCCCCATAACCTTGGAAAGATAAGTGCATCAGGTCTTCATTACTGGCTGGCCCGACCTTAATTTGCAGCATCGCTCGGCCTACAGCAACCAAACTACTCCACACCATCTCTACCTCCGTAAACATGACATCACCATCGCAATTCATATCCCATTGAAAACAAGATCACATCCAGCAGGTCTCCCTCGCCCCTCCAACAACTGAACTTCATTAAACAATTTTCTCCATTTTTGTTGCATTTTTCTGTCTCGCGGACCATCGCTCACATCATCCATCAAATGTAGCGGACGAGGCTCGGTGTGCTCACCAGATAGGGTTCCCTCTCTAGGTTCCTGGTCCCACGACCCTCCGGCTTTCTCACGGAATTCATCTGGGACTCGAGCAGGAAAATCCCACCGTCAGGTTCTCTCGTTCTTTGGGGGTCCAACAAGGGTGGGGGCGATGAAGGGTCCAGAGGTGTTTATCTGTTCATGAACATGGATATAAATCATGGGAATGAGTGCACGAGTCATTCATTGGGGAATTGTTTCGTTGAGATGATAAAATCTTTCGTTTCAATAAAAGGTTCTGAGGGCAATCAATAAATAAACATGAATATATGATACAGCAAGGTAAATCGAGTTAAAACACACACGAACACACACACACACACACACACACACACACACACACACACACTATTTGTCATTGCTGATGAGCAGCTGATATTCTGTGCATGGACCACGTTGAGGGATTGCACAGGCCGCAGACCTTACCTGGCGTACCACGCATGACTAAGCACGCTGGGACAGGTACACGAGCCCAAGGCGATCTGTGCGATCTCACCCCAAAATCCACCACCATCGATAGTACATTAAACCCCAAATAAATCTCCACGAATGGCATCCCGACCCCAAAACCCACTCCTATGAATAACATTGTAGCTCAATGCTCCCTCACCACAATGTACCGGCCTTTTTTTTTTGTTTGTTTTTTTGTACACAGAATCGAGGCGATCACATTGAACATGAAAACATGCACAGACACATAAAACATGCAATGAAGGGAGCGGGAGACAACAGGGGGAGAGAGAGGGAAGCACACAAGCACAACAGAAGAGAACAGGGACATCGGGAGATCTGTGGAAGGGGTAGGGCTGGGGGAGGAGGAAGGGGTACACGGTATAAAGCAAATGAACACTTCTAGGAATTTTACTTCTAGGAATTTCGTGAAAGAAGTTGGGGATTTAAAGAGGCGGATTTGAGGTGTATTAACGGGGGTAGAAAAGATCAAGGTTTTGGATGGGGGAAGACAAGAGATGGTGGTGAACAGCTGTTTTAAAGACCTGGAGGGAGGAGTGGGATTGAAGAGAGTGAGGGAGTTTGTTCCAGATGTGGGAGAAAAGAGGAATGAAGGAGTGAAGGTGAGCAGAGAGCCTAGATTTTGGCAGTTTAACCATGAGGTTTGCTGGCAGACCTTGTGCGACCTGTAGGAATATTTGCTGGACAGAGCACAGACAGAGCTGGGGGAGCAAGGCCGGAGAGGAGTCGGTAGAAGACAGAAAAACCACCAACCTGCCTGCGGTGAGTGAGTGAAAGGCCCTCGGGGTTAGCTTCATCGCAGGAGATTCCAATGATTCTGAAAGCTTTGGTTTCAACAGCGTGAAGACGAGCTACGTGTGAGGCAGGAGCACCAGCCCAGAGGGGAGAACAGTATTCCATTGAGCTGCGGATGAAAGCCTTGTATGTGGTGAGGAGCTCAGGTGTGCCAAGGAAGGACTTCGCACGACGGAGGATGCCCAGTCGGCGACTGGCTTTGGAGGCCATCTTGGAAATGTGGTTTTCCCAGGAAAGATCATGGCAGATACTGAGACCCAAAAGTTTGAGTGTCAGAACTTCTTCAAGAGGATTGTTGAGAAAGTAGACGGGAGGGTTTTCCAGACGGTCTTTTCAGAGAAAAGTGAAAGTTAAAATAACATCTTAACCCCAACACTCCCCAAAATTAAAAGTACGACACCATAATACCCAAACCCATCAGAATTTATAGCGCCCTAACCCCAAAACCCATGGCCATTCATGGAGACTGACCCCCAAAACTCACAACCATTGACGGTGCCTTAACCCTTAAAACTCATATCCATTAATGCACCGTCAACCCAAAAACCCACCACCATCAAAAGTGTCCAAATCCTCAAATCCACCAGCTTTAATGGTGCCCTAACCACAAAATGCCCAAACATTGGTATGGTGCCCTAACTCCAAAATGGCCAACCATTTGTATGGTGCCACAACCTCAAAATGCCCAATCATTTGTATGGTGCCCCTACTCCATAATGCCAAACCATTTGTATAGTGCCCCAACTCCGTAATGCCCAACCATTTGTATGGTGCCCTAACTCCAAAATGTCCAACCATTTGTATGGTGCCACAACCTCAAAATGCCCAATTATTTGTATGGTGCCCTAACTCCAAAATGGCCAACCATTTGTATGGTGCCACAACCTCAAAATGCCCAATCATTTGTATGGTGCCCCTACTCCATAATGCCAAACCATTTGTATAGTGCCCCAACTCCGTAATGCCCAACCATTTGTATGGTGCCCTAACTCCAAAATGTCCAACCATTTGTATGGTGCCACAACCTCAAAATGCCCAATTATTTGTATGGTGCCCTAACTCCAAAATGGCCAACCATTTGCATGGTGCCACAACCTCAAAATGCCCAATCATTTGTATGGTGCCCCTACTCCATAATGCCAAACCATTTGTATAGTGCCCCAACTCCGTAATGCCCAACCATTTGTATAGTGCCCCAACTCCATAATGCCCAACCATTTGTATGGTGTCCTAACTCCAAAATGTCCAACCATTTGTATGGTGCCACAACCCCAAAATGCCCAATTATTTGTATGGTGCCCTAACTCCAAAATGGCCAACCATTTGTATGGTACTCTAACTCCAAAATGGCCAACCATTTGTATGGTGCCCCAACTCCAAAATGCCCAACCATTTGTATGGTACCCTAACTCCAAAATGCCCAACCATTTGTATGGTACCCTAACTCCATAATGCCCAACCATTTGTATGGTACCCTAACTCCAAAATGCCCAACCATTTGTATGGTGCCCTAACTCTAAAATGCCCAACTATTTGAATTGGTGCCACAACCCCAAAATGCCCAACCATTTGTATGGTGCCCTAACTCCAAAAATGCCCAATTATTTGTATGGTGCCCTAACTCCAAAATGCCCAACCATTTGTATGGTGCCCCAACTCCATAATGCCCAACCATTTGTATGGTGCCCTAACTCTAAAATGCCCAACCATTTGAATTGGTGCCACAACCCCAAAATGCCCAAACATTTGTATGCTGCCCGAACTCCAAAATGCCCAATTATTTGTATTGTGCCCTAACTCCAAAATGCCCAACCATTTTTATGGTGCCCTAACTCCAAAATGTCCAACCATTAGTTTGGTGCCCTAACTCCAAAATGCCCAATTATTTGTATGGTGCCCTAACTCCAAAATGCCCAACCATTTGTACGGCGCCCTAACTCCAAAATGCCCAACCATTTGTACGGCGCCCTAACTCCAAAATGCCCAACCATTTGTATGGTGCACTAACTCCAAAATGCACCACCATGAACAACCCTGTAACTGCAAAACCCACGGTCATGAACGGCACCATGACCCCAAAACCACCAGCAATGGGAGTTCCGCATGTCGTTCGGGTTCCTGTTGTACAACATCTCCTGGTCCTTTACATGGACAGCAATGGGGACTTTATCCCAAAAATGCTATTGTGAATGAGAGGAAAAGTAAATGTTGGATATTTTGGTTTGGAATATTATTATATATAAAAATCTTTAAAACCTTTTCGTCACCGTCAAAACATTTGTGTGCGGTGAGGATGTGCAGGACCTCGAGATGAGGTCCTGGAGGCCTGGAATCCAGCCAAGAAGTCTGAAGACATCTGAAAACAATCTTTGTAGGTGGCTGGAGAGAATGCGATTTTATTGGGTAGGTAAAGGTCAGCGGTTTAAAACAACGTGTCTTGTCGACATTTTCAAACGTTGGTGGTTCTGGGTGGCAAGACCCCCGAGCAGTCACCACCAACACGCAGAGCGGATCCGTTCCATTCACCTGCACTCATCACCAGCGCGTGCACAGGTTGGTGCGACATCGGGGCAAATGAACGTCGTTCACGCATGCATTACCTTTACAGTACCGATTTACCATAACGGCCATTTCCATGGTACGAATGTACCGATTGGCCGTGCTGAACGTGTACCTTCAATCGGTACAGCCAATATGTACCATTTTCCCATGACTTCCCTGCCTTCTGTTCGGAGGAGAACTCTCAGTGCATGCCAACCTGTAGCCAACCGAACAGGTGAGAAAAAAAAGTTTCAAATCAGAGTTCAATGAAGAACACAGTAAGAGAGAAATTATCTCAGTGCCACATGAGGGAAACAAGCACAAGGACAATGTCTTATAGAATGTGAGGTTACATCATTTTCTCACAAGATGATGAAACTTCATTGAAATCATCATCACACACTAAGATATACAATTTGGTGTCTGTCTGTCTGATCATGATACATTTGGTCGTTACTTATACAATCTCAAACAAACTTCACAGGAGGACTAAGTGTCACATGATGGAGGTTGTGGCGACTTCATTTGCCCCCCTCCCCAAGGGGGATTTCTGCCTTTGGCGAAATCTGCGTTGAGGTGTATATCTGTGTTAAGACAGCTAATCGTGGCGTTTTCCCAAGACCGCTTCTAATAACAAAAGTAATAACAACAATAATGATAATGGCATAATATTAATATTATTACAAAACAAAATTAAAACAAATAATATCCTCCCTCCCCATGGAGTTTTTCCTTCTTCCACAAACACTGTGTAAATGTCCATGAATAACTCCGGTCGTGGGGCAAGTCTTCCACAAAGAAAACTACAAAGAGCAATAAGAGATTGCAGACCCTCGCCAGGACATGTTTTTAGTGTTTTTTACGGCTTTTGTGTTAAAACAAATATAGCGGCCGAACCATGTGACCGATGACGTCATCATTAATTTTTTTTTCTCCACCAATTCATTACTAGATTATGCTCAAGAAATTTCATCTTGATCGGATGAAGTTTTGTACTTGTCGAATTATGACGTCATAATGGAGGGACCTATAACATCATCATTAACATATTTTATTCCCCACGGAGAGTTCTTTTCAATGAGCCATGTCTCAATTTTTTATATTGAGTGCTTTCAGTGATATAGAGGTGCAAAGTTTTTTGGTTTTTCCAAGATGGTGCCTGTACGACGTGACCTATGATGCCATAATTACCATTACAAAATTATACAGGTGGAGTTTCACCTACGGTGAAAATTTCCTGTTAATGGGACCAACGGTTACAGAGAAAATCATATTTATTCTGTGCGGACAAACAAACAGATAAACAAACAAACAGACAAACAAACAAACAGACAAACAAAAAATCGGTCAGACACCGAGGACTTGCCGGAATGTACTTTTTTTTTTATCGGCCATTTTGGATCTTTAAAAGTAAATAATGACCTCGGCCAAAGTTCAAACGACGTGGGTTTAATCTCTTCATGAGAGAATTCCATATAGCTATTTGGGCGGTGTATAAGCCAACAGATCGCTGTCTCCATCGATCTTGCCAAGGCCGTAACACCTATCGGCTCAAAATCCTTTTAACTGTTGACTTGGTAGTTTTTACAATGAAGGAAACACGTATCGGGAGTACATACGACATAGCGATTGTGAATGTGACAGCTCTGAGGCGTCTTTCGCGTCGCATCGCAGAGACGGTGAGCACCAATATGGCGGCTGTAAGATTAAAATCTGGCTTCAAGCCCCCTCACCACCCAAAGCCTTCAACCAGACATATTAACATGCTCCTTCCTTTTCATTCCCGTTCTTCAAAGCAAAGCGGTAAAAATTGTTGTATCGCCATTAAATATTACTAGCAACGGTACCCGCCCTGAGGGCGAGGCTTCAATTTGGAGGCGCAAATGATTGGGTGACCATAGTTTTGGGTGACCTTGAGCTTGACCTTGGGCCTAGAGAGTTAAAAATTGGGCACAGTCTATTCCAGGGCAAGGCAAATATGTGTGTAAAGTATGGCGATGCCATGGGCAACGATGTAGACATAGTACTGCGCACAAACAGACAAGCAGACAGACAAACCAACCAACCAACATACTTGCCGGAATCTATTCCGGCAAGTAACAAACAGACAAACAAACAAACGGACTCAAATGCAATGCCCTCTCCTCTGGTGAGAGTAAAAAAATATTATAAACCACAAACACATATGATTAACTTTTTAAACAGTCGCTATACTGTTGTTTATTATGAAACTGAAAGAAATCTGGAGGAATCTTGACATTCTTGAGGCATTATATACACAAAGAATTAAGTTAAGCACCCCTACACAACGAATTAAGGTAAGCACCCCCTAATATATATTCTTTGTGTATATGTATACATTGGCATATATTCTAAGGTATGTGAGATCAAATAATGATTGGTATGACATTAGCAATTATCCATTGATGAAATTGAGTGATCAAAGTGAAAAAAAGTGATTGGTTGAGTCAGTGATCCGATCACGTGGGTCCTACACACGTTATTGACGCAAAGATCGCTAGAGGTCTTCTCAGAACAATGTCTGTACGTTAGAAAACATAAACGTCATCCACACTGTCCGTGATGGACCTATAGCTCCATACTTAAATTGAGGTGAAAATATGCCTAAAATTCCCAAAAAATTTCACCTTAAATTATTCAGAATAAAATATTGAAAACGGCATGATTGTTATGTTTTTATGTGACCATAATATCACTTCTCCAGAAAATATAGCAATATCATGGGTATATTACACTGTTTTGACGACAACAAACTTGTAATGTGCGAGGTTGTAAAAAAACGGGGGGGGTGCTTAACTTAATTCTTTGTGTATATATGCTAATCACGTCCATCACAGACTAACGGACAAGAGCCTAGATCTACTGTAATCTATATACTCCAAAGATGATAACCACATGACCCTTCCCACAACTCCCGTAGGGAGTGGGTGTACTAGTTATATAAATCTATGAAATCCGAGGGAAGTAACAGGACGTCCCATCCACCCGGTATACAGTTTGCTACATGTCTGTCATACAGACAACTATTTATGTGTCTTCCCTGCAGACAAATATTTGGAATTCTGAATTGACAAATTTATTTTTTGTCGATATGAACAAACACAAGGGAAGATCTAGGAATTATTCATCCTTTGGCCAGACTTGTGTATGTAATGGTTAGAGCATCCCCTCTGAGTCTGGGAGTCTGGGAGAGCGGGAGGTCGGTGGTTCAAATTGAAACCCCGCCGTGTCATACCAAAGACTTTTAAAAATGGTTCGTGCTGCTTACTTGCTTGACACTCAGCATTTAATATGATAGAACACTGACAAAAAACCATAGTGGGCATCTACGGGGAGGAGGAAATCCCTCCTTGGGAAATATCCCGCTGAGAGTGATGAGAAAGGCGGTGCTATTGTTGCTGGTACCCAGGGTGCCCTGGGAAATGAAGCACTTGACCTTTGACCTTTTGATATTAAAATAAAATAAAATGAAAATAATCAGCTTCTATCTTTTCATGAGTGAACCAATTTAGTGATCCAATATGCAAATATCTTTAGGTCAATCTTTACATTTTAGTGATCTTTACATTTTAATTCAATCAATTAACTCATTTAATTAACTGATGATAATTTAATGAATAATTAATAAATAATAATTTAATTAATGAACTAATTCAATTAATTAGTGATTAATTAATTTTAATTTTTACATTGGTCAATTTTAGTGATCTTTACATTTCAGGTCAATCGGATGAAAATTAACAATTTTATGCAAACTTGAACTTTGACCTTTTGATCTAAAAAAAACAAACAAAAAACAATTCTCTTCTAGCTATTGATTGTTGAACCAATTCAGTGATCCAATATTTTTTCTTTATTTTAACAAATATGCAAATTGCTAAAATTTCGGGTCAATCGGCAAAGTGACTCATTGGCAAATCTGCAAAAAATTTAACATCCCAGATCCAGAAAACTCATGGAAACACGAACCAATGGCAGTCGTTGAAAATGAGGACGTCATGCTCACGTACGACCTGATGATTCCATCGAGTGTGTACATAGAAAACAAAGCATTGCGTCCGGACATTGTACTCAGGAACAAAAAGGAAAAGACAGCATTGCTGATTGAGATATCGGTACCCAGCGATTTTGGCCTAAACAACGCAGAAATCAAGAAAATGAACAAATACCAGGACCTCAAAAATGAGGTCAAGAGGTCTTGGAAGCTGAAGAGCGTCGAAATTGTACCGGTGATAATTGGAGCAACAGGAATGATGAAGAAGAATCTCACTGAGATTAAAAAAAAAACTATCCCCGGGAATATTACCACAAATGAACTACAACTGGAGACAATCCGGGGTTCGGTGACGATCCTGAAAAGAGAACTTGGAACAAAATTCTGAAAAATATTCAACAGCTTGGTCCTTGTACCGAGATCTCTTACCGAAGAGGAGGTGGATAACTTCTGTATTTTCACACTAGTCAGCCTTGAAAAATCAAGGAAAAACTGAAATTACCCACAAAAAACATTTATTTTGCTGATGTATAGCATTGGGTTAGGAGTTGTCATCATTTTCAAACTACATGCAACAATGGTGTTAGATCATATTTGTAAAATTTCGCGTCAATAAGTGGTAAGTGGTAAGTGGTTTCAGAGATATAATTATTTAATATTTTTGTTAAATCCAATATGGCTGCCACACCATGTGACCAATCATGTTTTCATGATCAACTTTTAGTCGCCATGCTTAGTCAATGACATACGTAACGTTTCGAGTCAATCGATTTGGTGGTTTGGGAGAAAGTGTTTTTTTAAGGTTTTAGGTTAAATCCAATATGGCTGCCAAACCTTGTGACCGATGACGTCATAAATTTAATATTTCAATACAAATGGGTCATACATAGATCATGTGCATGCAATTTCAGATTTTTAGGATAAGGAATTCGATAAAAAAACATTTTTGGCTGGTATACCACTTCATCTATGATGTCATCATTATCATGCTTTTGTTCCCTATTGGGAGTACTTGAGAATGTGCCAAGTTTCAAATTTTTCCATTCAGCAGTTTCCGATAAATATATATTTTAATTATTTACGTTTATTCCAGGATGGCTGCCATACCACGTGACCTATGACGTCACAATTATCTTACTATCATTCACCAAATGTCCGTCCGTCCGTCTGTCTGACTGTCTGTCTGTCCATCCGTTCGAAGGTACCGCAGAAATGGCTGAACCGATCCAACGATATTTTGGTCGGTAATCCTGGGATCCCCAAGAGTAAAATAGGCTATATTGTTTTTCCAATTTCAGCTTTGGCCTCCAGCATTTTCAGGTTTGGACTCCTGCATAACGTTATTTTCCCGGGTGCCGCACAAACGGCTGCACCGATCGGACTCGGTGACCTCGGACAAACACCTTTTATAAGGACATGAGTTGAATCCCTGCTTGAGAGAACGCCAACCCCCTCCCCACCATCACGGCCGTCTCTCCAACTCACACTCCCACGAGATATGCGGAAAGGATGACCCAAAACCAAATATCTTCTTTTTGATTCGTATATAAACATCATTAAAAGTAAATAATGACCTCGGCCAAAGTTCAAACGACGTGGGTTTAATCTCTACATGAGAGAATTCCATATAGCTATTTGGACGGTGTATAAGCCAACAGATCGCTGTCTCCATCAATCTTGCCAAGGCCGTAACACCTATCGGCTCAAAATCCTTTTAACTGTTGACTTGGTAGTTTTTACAATGAAGGAAACATTAACAATGTTGTTAAAAGTTTATTTTGTGATTAATTTGTGATTGGAGTTGTGTTGTTTGGAATGAAAAAAAGAGATTATCGAGTTCAAGCACGGACGTATATAAAAAACCTGGACCCGCAATGCGTCTATTGCTCCCACGCAAGCTAATGAAGTCACCGGAAGCAGTCTGGCGGCGATGTTGGTGTGACACTCCCGCCGCCCCGTGAAACTTGAAACGAGTCAGTTTGTTCATCAGGTGTTCAACGTACTTTGACATATTTTGTGTATGTAGTATGAAGGTAGCATGAAGGTAGTAAGTATGTAGATAGTAAGTATTAAGGTAGTATGTAGTATGAAGGTAGTATGTAGTATGAAGGTAGTATGTAGTTTGAAGGTAGTAAGTATGTAGATAGTAAGTATTAAGGTAGTAAGTATTAAGGTAGTAAGTATTAAGGTAGTAAGTATTAAGGTAGTATGTAATATGAAGGTAGTATGTAGTATGAAGGTAGTATGTAGTTTGAAGGTAGAAAGTATTGTTACGGAGTCCTCCCCTATCCTCTGGTCTCGGTAAACCTCCGAACCCCGAGAAGGTCCCCGGCAGAAATATATGTTATCCTTGGTTGAAATCAATCAAATCAATAATGAAACCACACCAAGGGTTATGAACAAACAATATAATATATTATAAATCACACTGGAATCACGACACAAATAATAATAACAATTCGCCCTACAATCACTATTTTAAAGATGGCACCACCTAATCTCGTCCTTTAACCCAAACTCACAGTACTTCCCCAATGTCTCTATATTCCGTCTTCGAGCTCAGAGTGGATCCCATCCAGTGATCAACGGAACGATGTCAAATCGAAACCAGAATGTCGTTCAGAGGTCAAGCCCAGACACGCCGCCCAAAACGGCACAAAGGCGCACGCGGCCCAAAGCGGAGAAAAGAAGGTCACGTGGTTACAGCAGCACAAAGGCGCACTCGCCGCGATGGGGAAATCCAAAGGCACCTTCCAGGTATGAACTTTCACTGTTCACGGTCGGCGAGCCGCACATTAATCGTCAAAAGTCTCGGTGCCCACACACACCACAGATATGTCTGAAAGCGGTGGAAACGGTTGACGATGACGAAGCAAGGAAAGTTTGCTCGACGCGCGAAGCGCACGAGTCAAAATGGCCGACGGCTCGTGGTTCTCGAGTCGTCATGACCTAGCGATGATTCTTCGGAATCTAACGCCAAACCTGACACGCAGGATGATCCGTCACCGCGATACCAACTTTAAAGCAGGAATTCCTTTTTCCCAGGAACCCCAAGGTATGTGACTCTTGCTCGACAACATTCGTTCAGACAGCAAAGCAACCAGCTTCTTCCCCGACTTTGCTCGCGCCGCCTCTTCAACTTCACCTCTTTCGGTTCGGTTTCCTGTATCATTTAAAGTTAGCCTTTTTAACTTTAGATAACCATTCCTGAATAATAAACCTTTTGAAGATAATAATAGTACATACTGTTACATATTTAGGTGAATGTATGTAAATTACCATTCAGGTTGCTTATCCGTGTGTATTATATTAAGGGTTGTTGTGATGGGAGGGTCAGGAGCCCTTCGGAACCAGTGGCCGGAAACGGAAGTGGCCGGAAACGGAAGAAGAAAAGACACGAGGAGAGAAAAGGACGGTGCTTCTTCTTCCTCGCCCCGCGACGACGAGAAGGTGGAATCGACCTTACGCTGCGCGGAAAACGCGCCGTTGCGAAACGTGTGCGGAGAGGAGTTACCTGGGCGGGAAAATACCTTTGGACACGTCCAGTCACTGTGAGTTCGTGCACGAAACCAAGCGTCCGGGACAGTTTGCCCCGTCTACAAAGACGCGTACGGGTCCGCACGTTGGGCCTCGCTCGCGTCGGAAGCCGCGCTGGGTTTTGCCCCGTCTACAAAGACGCGTACGGGTCCGCACGTTGGGCCTCGCTCGCGTCGGAAGCCGCGCTGGGTTTTTGCCCATCTACAAGGACGCGTAAGAGTCGCACTTGGGGCCTCGCGCACGTTGGACGCCGCGCTGGGTTTGCCCCGTGGCTTGGCAAGGAGGTGCGCTGCAGCCGCGGCCCCTGTCCGAGACGGCACGTTTAGAGCACGTCCGCCCGGGGCTCGTTCAACCGCCCGTGTGCGGAGAGGAGAGACATTGACCACGGAGGGAGTCAGGAGTGGGGCTCACGTGAGGAATGTATAAGATTAAGATGGCCATCTTAGAGTTTGTGTAGATGAGTTCACATGGTTGTAATATTGATTGTGCATTGTTGATGGTTGTTGATTGCTCAGTGAATATATTATTGATTATTCCGGATCCTTGGTGTGGGGTTTCTTCTTGACCGGAATTCATATTGATTGCGTTACGAAAGCGTATAAACCATATATCTTTCTGGCGGGGTCCCTCCCACGGTCCGGGGGTCACCAAGACCAGGTAGTTACCGGGAGGACCACGTAACAATACGATCAGAACTACGTCAAGTGGGTGAAAACCCCAATAACGGAAGTTACGAATCCGTAAGGTAGTATGTATGTAGGTAGTATGTATGTAGGTGGTATGTATGTAGGTATTATGTATGTAGGTGGTATGTATGTAGGTATTATGTATGTAGGTAGTATGTATGTAGGTATTATGTATGTAGGTAGTATGTATGTAGGTAGTATGTATGTAGGTGGTATGTATGTAGGTATTATGTATGTAGGTAGTAAGTATGTTGTAGGTAGTATGTATGTAGGTAGTAAGTATTATGTCACAAGTATATAAGTAGTATTATGTAGTGGTATTAGTATTAGTGGTATGTAGGTATTATGTATGTAGGTCGTATGTATGTAGGTAGTATGTAAGTAGGTGGTATGTATGTAGGTATTATGTATGTAGGTATTATGTATGTAGGTGGTATGTGTGTAGGTAGTGTGTTTGTAGGTAGTATGTTTATAGGTAGTAAGTATGTAGGTAGTATGTATGTAGGTATTATGTATGTAGGTAGTATGTATGTAGGTAGTATGTATGTAGGTGGTATGTATGTAGGTATTTTGTATGTAGGTGGTATGTATGTAGGTAGTATGTATGTAGGTGGTATGTATGTAGGTAGTATGTATGTAGGTGGTATGTATGTAGGTAGTATGTATGTAGGTGGTATGTATGTAGGTGGTATGTATGTAGGTAGTATGTATGTAGGTGGTATGTATGTAGGTGGTATGTATGTAGGTAGTATGTATGTAGGTGGTATGTATGTAGGTATTATGTATGTAGGTGGTATGTATGTAGGTAGTATGTATGTAGGTGGTATGTATGTAGGTGGTATGTATGTAGGTAGTATGTATGTAGGTGGTATGTATGTAGGTAGTATGTATGTAGGTAGTATGTATGTAGGTAGTATGTATGTCGGTAGTATGTATGTAGGTAGTATGTATGTAGGTAGTATGTATGTAGGTAGTATGTATGTAGGTAGTAAGTATGTATGTAGTAAGTATTATGTAGCATGTATATAAGTAGTATTACATAGTGGTATTAGTATTAGTGGTATGTAGGTATTATGTATGTAGGTAGTATGTATGTAGGTAGTATGTATGTATGTAGGTATTTTGTATGTAGGTATTTTGTATGTAGGTGGTATGTATGTAGGTAGTATGTATGTAGGTGGTATGTATGTAGGTATTATGTATGTAGGTGGTATGTATGTAGGTAGTATGTATGTAGGTGGTATGTATGTAGGTGGTATGTATGTAGGTGGTATGTGTGTAGGTAGTGTGTTTGTAGGTAGTATGTTTGTAGGTAGTATGTTTATAGGTAGTAAGTATGTAGGTAGTATGTATGTAGGTAGTAGTAGTATGTTGTGGTAGTATGAAGTGGTAGTAGTAGTATATAGTGGTAGTAGTATTAGTTGTAGTGCCAAGTTGTCATAGTAGTATGTAGTAGTAATAGTAGCATGTTGTAGTAGTAGTATGTAGTATGTTGTAGTGGTAGGATGTTGGCCACAATAAAATATGCTTCCCTGACCTATGCATCCACGTTATCACGTTGGTTTGTTTACAAGCGAGTGTCACACAAACATGGCCGCCGACCGACTCGCTCTGACTTCAGCCAAGCAGGCGCATTGCGGGTCCAGGTTTTTTTTATATACGTCCGTGAGTGTAAATGACGACATGCCGTGATGGTTTCTGCTTTCTGAACGTGATCTTCGCGGAACGCCATATGCAGATTCGCTACGGTCCCACGATCGATGTTTCTGTACGTGAACGTACCCGTTTGTTTGCGAACGAGTACGTTTTTCATGGAAGTCCTTCACGAACTTGCTGTCCATGTCTGACGTGCTACTGAGGGTGCTACAGGAATGTGGAATTTATTGGTTTCATGCTTTAGTATTCGCCCTATCTGCATTGCCTGTTTGCTTCTGGCCTCCTGGGTCTTGCTACGCACGGGTGGGACGTGGTGTAATAAAAACACACCATACAATAACATACTACACAACACAAGTTGGCCAAATCTATTTAATGAAAATCATACAAGTTGTTCGGATGGGAATGTTTATATAATTTGTATCAATTGTATTTGGGAATATCCTCAGTGTGCCATACAAAAATACACCAACCAGCTCGAAAGGAAAAAGCTCATATTTACCAGGTTTTGGTTCAACACAACGTGGGATATAATCCGTAATAATTTAAGCGATTAAACTATGTACATTACAGTCAGACATGATTTGTTTATCGATGTAAAAGGCGATGTGTGTGTCAAATAGCAGGGCAAGATGGGAGTAACGTCACCCACAAAGCCCTCTGGTGAGGACGTTCAGGATGCTGGACGTTTAATCAGAACCGACGTCGTTATACTGGGGAGAAAGAGAGACATCCTACCCCAACTTTCCCAGAAGGAGCATCAATGCCGCCACCTCACTTTATACCGTTACAGCTTTTTATGCCATGGGTTATTATACAAGTTCAAATAATGTGAGAGTGTTTTAAATGGTAAGCAAAATGAAGGAAAGGAATGTGTGTGCATGGTTTGTGGGGGTATAGGGTATAGTATAGGTGAGGGGTTCAATGATGGTTTAAAGGTGCGATATATGGAAATGCCGAAGTGTGGAATCCAAGGGAGCGTGAAATGTGAGGATGAGTCTGGGGTGGGGTCGTGGGGTCTTGAAGAACGTGCAGAGGTAAAGAGGATCACGTGATCTGGGGGAAGACTGGGATCTGGCATAGATCCGAGTCTCGGGGAGCGGAAGGTCCAGAGAAGCTGCAGGGGATTTCGGAGAAGGTGGGTTTTTAAGGAGAGTGGAATGCGATGGTGGGTACTCGTATATGTAGAATGCAAGAACGCTCGGGATTTGAGCAAGTGCTGAGTCTGGGAATGCGACGGGTCCGAGGCCTGGAGGTAAAGACTCCAGAAAAGCACAAGGAGTGGTTCATTTGTACATAGAGTGGGGAACACCAAAAGACACTAATGTGGATGGCTCGAGAATTAGAGAAGATAAATGTGAAGGTTATGACAGGGTCAGGGGGACGAGACGTTTATGGGATGCCATGAGAACGTGCTTTGAATGATGTCCGTAAACATGATGAGAAACATCATTCACATGTTTGTTGAGTTACTGCTCGACAGGATATCTCCTAAATGAGTGAAAGGCCTTAAAATGCATTTAAAACCACATCTTGTAATGTCAATCACCGAGTAAAACGTCACAGATAGACAGTACAATAATGGTAAATCAAGGTACTTGTACACGACATGGCCTACTTACTGTGTTAGTGCATTAGTAGACAATGGTACTCAGTATACTTGACCCAAAGTATGCAACATAGGAGCACATGGAAACGGATCTCCTTAAAAAGTCGTCAAATGACAAACAAAAAATTTTTTTTTAATGATCACAGCAGACACAATCAGATATTTTGTCTGATGGCAATGATCTTCAGTCACATGACGGGCTGAAATTGACATCCAGGTCGACGCAAAGAGAAAGGAAATGTTGTCCAGATGATGAGTCCTTGAAACGGACTTCCATACGAGTTTCATACGAGACGCATTACTGTGGCCAAGACCCCGTGAAGGCGAGAAAGGTCCACAGAGTTCCAACCTAGAGACACACGCTCGACTCACGTCGCACCACACACTGATTGCAATGCACCTTGCAGCACCACTGGAAGCGACACTGGCAAGTCTCTCGGACCACCGTGACTTCGGAGCGGGCGCCCCGTGCGCAACACAGCAGCTGGCAACCTCCGGTACCGGGGGACGTGGCGTTGCAAGCCCTTCCACGAGTCCCAAGGCTCCCGAGCCGACGGTTTTCGAGGCAGAAGTCGGGTGACTCGGCCGAGTAGAGTAGATCGTAGCGGCCGTACGGTTTGATGTTGTGTCCCACCGGCGCCAAGGTACGACCGTCGTTGCTGGCAGAAACCTTGAAGGCACCGTCGAAGCAAAGTTTTAAGTGATCTCCGACCTTACGGAAGGGGGGCATCTTTTTCCAGCAAGTGCGCATGGCACAAGAGCCGGAGAGGCCGTGGCACTTGCACTCGACACGCATGTGATCTCGAACCACCTGGGGAGAGAGACAGAGATATTGAAACATGTATGTATATACTAGCTGAAGTACCTGGCGTTGCCTGGGGAAATTCAATGAAATATGTGTTCAACTAATTCCTGCATCACAATCACAAAACATTACTCGATCACTCCCGGGAAAATCCCAGGCAGGGTATAAGAACATACTTCGCTCGAGGCCTGAACACTGAGGTGTTATAATCAACCGATGTAAAGCAATATTATTAATAACAGCCGCACGTTTAAACACCAGTAATTAAATTTGTGTTGTTAACAACAAATCACCACAACCTCAACATACGATCTTCACAATACATATTACTCGATCACTCCCAGGAAAATCCCAGGCAGGGTATAAGAACATACTCACTCAAGGCCTGAACACTGAGGTGTTATAATCAACCGATGTAAAGCAATATTTTTAATAACAGCTGCACGTTTAAACATCAATAATTAAATTTGTGTTGTTAACAACAAATCACCACAACCTCAACATACGATCTTCACAATACATATTACTCGATCACTCTCGGATAAATCCCAGGCAGGGTATTAGCACAAGACCTGATCGAGGCCTGAAGGCCAATTATTATTATTATTTTCAATTTTTAATCGCAGGTGTACAAGAGCTCTGCATTGTTGTTGTTGCCGTTGTTGTTGGAGGTCGATTTTAAAAATGTGTATGCATTGGTCGGACAGTTGACCGACTCCACCCATGTTTGTGGCTTGACTCCACCCACCATGGCCATGGCACCCAGACAAAATAATATGGCCGCCATCTTGGTTTTCTGGTGGGCTTAAGACATCACACCTGTAGGCCTCTGCTGATTATACACTGCCTGGGTTTGTTACGTCAGATTTCCATTGGCTTTGTTTGGGTTAAGTGTTACGATGAGGTACTCTGAAAAATCGAATCAATGTCGAATAAAAATTATTAGCAAGGTTTAATCAAGCCAGTCAGTACGCACAGTGTGTGGCTCCCTAAAAATAGTTACATAATTTTTGAAGGGTCCCATATTGGGGTTAAACAATCCATGACCAAGTGATGAATCACTCGTTCTTATATAATCGTGGTGGAGGCTGTCATGGGTGAGAGGTGTCGAGTTAATATTTTAATAGGGCATTAAATGCGTGTTTCCCAAACGGACCTTTACCAGATTTTGTCGCAGGTTGTGACCACAGTGTGGTCATTCTTGTTTTTATCCAAACATAAAGCCCTTGACCTTCCTCTGGATGAAAGAGGAGGCAAAGTCTGTTTACACTGGTTCCTGCAGGGTCCGAATGCAAAACGAACAAATAAACTTTCTTCTTTGTATATTATAAATACATGTATGTATGTGTATATAATCCATTTTTAGATCTCCAACCTTTAATGAGCAAATAAACAACTGCTCGACGTTTCGATCAGCGACATGGATAAACATGCATCCACTGACCTTTCTCAAGAGTAAAGCAAAACTACTCTATACCCTCCCTTATTTAAGGGAAAAAGGGGGTGGGGACACCGAACCACCAATCAATGCCATTCTGGAACAACTCGTGCCATTCAAATTTAAACCGTAAATCAAAACCGTTGCACCACTGAAACCACACCTTGGGATGTTACATCAAAACAACCGTTAAATCACACGTTGAATCAAACAAAACGCAGCAAAATTCAAATAAATCGATGAAAAATAAACAACATGATTAATTGCTTCACGTGATGGTGGTAACTTAAACGAATTAAGCTAAACGGATAGATCGCAAACCTGAAGTAAGAATATATACCCAAGTGACAGCAACTGAGGTAGTAATTTATATGCTTGGTGATGCAGTTTCTCTGGTACGTTTCTGCATGAGAGGGCCAAAAGCTAGTGGTAAGTCAAACACTTCCTCTGTGAGCGACACAACAGACTCCTCCACATGCCATGCCTCCAAAATCCTCCTCCTTCGTTTACTGGGGGGTTGCACCCAAAATGCTGGCATTATCCCATCGGGAAACATGGCCAGCTACTTACCAGTAGCTTTTGGCCCTCTCATACAGAAACGTACCAGAGAAACTGCGTCACCAAGCATATAAATTACTACCTCGGTTGCTGTCACTTGGGTATACAGTGCATTCAGAAAGTATTCAGACCCCTTCACTTTTTTCACATTTTGTTATGTTGCAGCCTTCTGCTGAAATCGTTTAAATTCATTTTTTCCCTCATCAATCTACACTCAATACCCCATAATGACAAAGAGAAAACAGGATTTTAGAAAGTTTTGCAAATTTATTAAAAAGAAAAAAACGGACATATCACATTGACATAAGTATTCAAACCCTTTGCTATGACACTTTAAATTTAGCTCAGATGCCTCCCATTTCTCTTGATCATCTTTGAGATGTTTCTACACCTTGATTGGAGTCCACCTGTGGTAAATTCAATTGATTGGACATGATTTGGAAAGGCACACACCTGTCTATATAAGGTCTCACAGCTGACAATGCATATCAGAGCAAACCAAGCCATGAGGTCGAAGGAACTGCCTGCAGAGCTCAGAGACAGGATTGTGTCGAGGCACAGATCTGGGGAAGCCTACAAACAAATTTCTGCTGCATTGAAGGTTCCCAAGAGCACAGTGGCCTCCATAATTCTTAAATGGAAGAAGTTTGGAACAACCAGGACTCTTCCTAGAGCTGGCCGTCCGGACAAACTGAGCAACCGGGGGAGAAGGGTCTTGGTAAGAGAGGTGACCAAGAACCTGATGGTCACTCTGGTTGAGCTCCAGAGATCCTGCGTGGAGATGGGAGAAACTTCCAGAAGGACAACCATCACTGCAACACTCCACCGATCTGGGCTTTATGGCAGAGTGGCCAGACGGAAGGCTCTCCTCAGTGAAAGACATATGAAAGCCCACAGAATCTTGTTTCTCACAGTCTGAGTGTCCTTTAGATGCTTTTTTGCAAATTGCACGCGGTCAACCACTTTTTTTCAATTTCTAAAATTCTCAATTTTCATCCGATTGACTTTAAATTTGAATATGATTTTCATATCCGTTAACTGAATTCAATCACCAACTATATTGGAGATCAAAATGGGCCGAAAGGTCAACATAGGCCTAAGGTCAAACACCTTTTTCAAATTTCTAAAATCCTCAATTTTCATCTGATTGACTTGAAATCTGAATCGTATTTTCATATCAGCTAACTGAAACCAACCACCAACTATTTTTGAGGTCAACGTAGGCCAAAGGTCTACATCGGCCAGATTTTAAAAATTGACAATTTGCATCCGATTAACCTAATTTGAAGAGGATTTGCATATCAGGTAACGTAGTTCAACCACCAATTATTATTTGTGAGGTCAAAAGGATGCTCTACCGAGTGCCATTCTACTTTGTTCTCTTTTGCCAAGTGTCGCTCTATGAGTGATTTTTCATTTTATTTTTAGCTTATCTGGAATGAAGTTGAGGGGAGCTTATGCTATGGCGCATCGTCATCGTCAGTCAGTCCATCAGTCAGTCAGTCCGTCCATCCGTAAACACTTGAAAATTCTTCTCCGAAACTGCTGATGGGATTGCAACCAAATTTGGCACAAATGATATTTGTTGTGTTGTGACTAAAGTTTGTTTGCAGGATTTTAAAAAATCGGGGTCTAAGGGGGTTTTTACTGGGGGTCAAAGTGGGTCCAGGTTTGACCCCCAAAATAGATATTTGCTTTCTTCTCTGAAACCACACACACAATTTCGAGGAAAGTTGATCACAACCTGAATCACCTGTGTTGTACTAAAGTTTGTTCCTGGCATTAAAAAAAAAAATCGGGGTCTAAGGTGGTCCATGGGGTCGGGGGGGATTTGCCACCTCAAAATAGGTATTTGCTTTTTTCTCAGAACCTACACACACAATTTTGATGAAACTTCACCACAGCCTTCATCATCCGTGATGTACCAATGTTTGTTCAAGGCATTGGAAAAAATTGGGGTCTGAGGAGGTACACAGGGTGAGGAGGGGGTGGGGTGCACTCCAACACAGGTATTTTTTTGTTTGTTGGTTTAAAGTCTTATGATTATGTTAGTATGATTGCACATGCTGCCCTGTGTTCTAGCAACCATTGAAATTGGTTTAAAATACCTTTAGTCAGTAGAGTATACTGTTTATTCTACCAGGTGAGCACCAGGGGTATTGCCCCTATGTTTCTGTATACAATGACAAAGTGAAGTTTTACCCATAGTTTGCTGTTGAGGATGGTGCACAAGTAGCACACACACCTTTGAGCTGTCTAGTCTTGGTTTGATTCCTGACCTGATTACAAACCGTTGGATGGCGGATTCCCAGAGGCAGGGAGTTCGCAAAATGCACGACGGATGGGATTTTGTGAACTCTGTTAAGCCGGGTGTCCTGTCTGCTCTTGCATTAGCTGATGGACATTAAGGATCCCATGCCGGTGTCTATCATAAAGTGTAGGCGAGTTATCGCCGACACCCAAAACAAAATGTAAATTCAGACCCAAAGCAGCTCTGGTCGAATGTTAGTTCTGGCCAGTCCAAAATGAAAGACTTGGGACAAAACCTTTACCTGGCTGACCCCAAAAGGTGGGAATAATTAGAAATACAGTAGTAATAGTCTGCTTCTAGTTTATTAACCCACAATGGGACATAAGCCCCACCGGGGAGTAGGGAGCTGTAGTTTGGGTCCTGTCAGTCGGCCTGTACTCGAATATGACTGAACGTATCACTTGCATCATCGGCACATGTATGCAATAACATCTGGGCATGAGGTATGTCAAATGTTATTTGGGATCGGAGCCAAAAATCATGGGACACGTGGGAACAGAATAGGATTCTTTCAGGAAGCATTATTTATTTACATACCACTACCATCGTCCCACATTGAATTGTTCTTTTTTGGATACAAAGCCAAGGCTCGTGGAAGAGATGCAGCACTGAATGGATCGGGACACAACATAATAAAAGGAGCAGTAAAAAAAACGGAGGGGGGGGGGGGGGGGAAACACCAACAGCAGGGTTGAACGAAAACTTAGAGGGAGACTTGGACAAACATTGGGTGTGGGGAGGAAAAAGCGTGCACAATGTCGGGTTATAGTATCATTACCCCACGGGTTGAATAACCCGACAGGAACATAACATTGTTCATCATTTTCCTGCAATACGTAATGTGCGATCTAATATATATATAAAAGCCTGCATGTTCGTTTTTGGACTATGTATGTTTGCATGTATGAATGGACAGACCATCAATGGACTACCTTCGCCCCATTGGTTGGACAGCTGGTCCGGCTCCACCCACAATTGTAACCTGAAGAAAAAAAAAATCATATACCCGCAATTTTGTGAAGGCGACAGTACACATAGGCCTCAAGCTTCAGGCCTTAGGCTTCACACCTCTGGTGTTAACCCAAGGGCTAGTGCAATTTAAATAATCCGAGCTATATAACGACGATTTATTATATACGCCCAAAAGCACTAGCCTACACCTATGTTCTCGGTTCATGTACGTAACACGGGTTATTCCCTTGCCACCAAAGGTGAATGGAGGTTATGTTCTCCCTCCCGTTTGTCTGTCTCTTTTTCTGTCTGCTTTTCTGTGAGCAGGATATCTCAAAAAGTTTGGGACGGATTCGGACGAAACTCGGTGGACAGGTAGGGTGTGTGACAAGGAAGAATTGATTCGATTTTAGTGAAGATCTGGATCCGAATCCAGATACGAGGATTTCTTTTTAAAATGTAAGTGATTATTCATAAATGAAAGATATGGCCAAAATGATCGATAGCATGATATGCCGAAACGTTATGGACCTATTATGACCAAAGTTGGTGGGTGAGTTGGGTAGGTGACAAGAACAAGCCAATTAGTTTTGGTTCAGGTTCAGATCCAGAGCCGGCCTATCAGTAGGATACAAAACCTAACCTGTTCAGCCTGGCGAAGGCATGGGCTCTATCGAGTGCCGGTCTAGTTTTTCTTATCGGCGTGAGAGATTGAGGCAGCAGTCTGTTACCTATGCACTGCCCGAATAAATGGATGAGCAATTTGAATAATAAATTAAGGTTTTTGTACCGTACGAAATTTTGGTTTTAGCCCGAGTTTTCAAGGCTGATTCGTGTGAATATACAGAAGGGTCGCCCATCATAAGCTTTCGGCATTTTTTGCTTCATGGATGTAATCCGGGTAATGGTACATTTGACCGTAATATAATGTAACTGCTTTAAATTACACTCAATAGGATGGCTGACTTTCTGTACATTTGAAGACTGAATAACACGCCTTATATCATGAAAGAAAAGTACATTTTGATAACAACACATGGAGAGGAAATAAAATAGTCTTCGAGGTAATGCATGTTGATACTGCAAGTACAAAACATAGGGGCAGTACCCCTGGCGCTCACCTGGTGGAATAAACAGTACACTGCACCGACTAAAGGTATTTTAAACCAATTTCAATGGTTGCTAGAAGACAGGACAGCATGTAGAATTAAACTAACATAATCATAACACTTTAAACAAACAAAATACCTATTTTGGGGGGCAACCCCTCACTCCCCCAACCCCATATACCTACTAAGACCCGAATTTTTCTCATGCCTTGAACAAACATTGGTACATCATGGGTGATGAAGGTTGTGGTGAAGTTTCATCGAAATTGTGTGTGTAGATTCTGAGAAGAAAGCAAATAACTATTTTTGGGGGCAACACCCTCCCCCCCCACCCCAATAGACCCATAAAGGAGCAGATTTTTTTAATGGCATGAACATACTATGGTACATCAAGGATGGTCAAGTTTGTGGTCAAGTTTGATCGAAATTGTGTGTGTAGTTTCTGAGAAGAAAACAAATACCTATTTTGGGGGGTCGAAACTGGATCCACTTTGACCTCGGTAAACCCCCTTGGACCCAAAAACATTTAATGCCGTAAACAAACTTCGGAACAGCATGGGTGATGAAGGTTGTGGTCAAGTTTCATCGAAATTGTGTGTGTAGTTTCAGAGGAAAAAGCAAATTCCTAATTGTTTTTTTTGGGGGGGGGGGGGGGAGGGGGGGGGGGTCAAACCTGGATCCACTTTGACCCCGGTAAACCCCCTTAGTCCCCAAATTTTTTCATGCTGTAAACAAACTTTAGTCACAACAAAACAAATATAATTTGTGCCAAATTTGGTCGCAATTCCATCATCGGTTTCGGAGAAGAAGTTTCAAGTGTTTACGGACGGAGGGACTGATGGACGGACAACGCGTCATTGCATAAGCTCCCCTGAACTTCGTTCCAGGTGAGTTAAAAATGTACACTTGAAGTTTATACCTGCAACATGTTGCAGCTTTGCATTGCTGTAGTTGGGGGCTTTGTTGTGGGTGAATTTTTTAAACGTGCATCCATTGGTTGGTCAGATACCCACATCTGTCACTTGACTACACCCACCATAGTACGAGGCAAAATGATATGGCCGCCATTTTGTTTGCTGGTGGGCCAAACAAGCCAGTAGGCCTCTGCTGATTATACACTGCCCGGGTTTGTTGCGTCAGATTTCCATTGGCTTTGTTTGGGTCGAATGTTATTAACGATGATATTGTGGCGGGCACAAGGGACAATAATTCCGCGCACCAGTGGGTGGCGCGAGCGTCCAGGCGGGGAACTGAAATGCATGCCCCGGGACAAAGCGTGGCCTCGGGACATATATGCGGGCTCTAAGCTCGACCCCGCCCAGTGCTGAAGTGCGAGCTCTTAATAAAGACCCTGTTTGTACCAACGTACCTGCAAATCGTACCTGGCAGGAGTAAATTCCCTGTCAGAGGATCAAGGGGTCTTACTCCTATTGAGAGGAGTGGTCCCAATTGTATGACCATGCATTGTGGCCCCTCGGGGGCATGATGCATGCGTTTGAATGACCATGTGCTTCCCCCTTGGGGTTGAGGCGCATGTGTATTGTTATCGGGACAGCCTTGTTGACGTTGTGCCTTGACCATGGGGTCAAGGTGCACGTCCAAGGCTGTTCAAATGTTTGGCTTTTTACCTTTTTTCATGTAAAAAAGGCAGGCCTTAGTGCTGGCCCCATAAGCACCTGTTTGTACCAACGCGTTGTGGCCTACCTCTCTGGCAATCGAGTCGTGTGTGCACAGCACCACAATATTAACGATTTATCAAAATCCAAGTCAATCCCTTATTCCAACCGCGACCAACCAAACCCGCTCATCTCACTTCCGGTTTCACCCGGTTCCAGAAAACCCTCGGTTAACCTGAGCTGAAGCATATTTTCATATCCTAACATGAAAGGCCAAATGATGCAGCTCCAGGATCCTGAAAAATCTCATCATATGTCGAATATTAATGAGTAAGGTTTAATCAAGTCCGTCAGAACTCACGGCACTTCAGAACGGTGTATAGGAAATCACGTTATCGATTCCTACTCACCGCGAGAGATTAATAACTTTGTCCAGTCTGATTGGTGTCGCAGAAGCGGTTCAGCTTATAAGTACATGGTATGGTACCGTCATAAGTTCAATGCGAAGCAAGAAATGGAGTATCACCAGTAGGCCGAAATCAATCTCATGTCGTGACCACGGAGTAATACAATCCACTCGTGCGTCATCAATGATTATAATCTGCTCACTGTAAATAGTTTGATAATCATGATCTAGAATCTAGATGGAGTGATAATCATGATCTAGATAGAGTGATAATCATGATCTAGATAGAGTGATAATCATGATCTAGATAGAGCGATAATCATGATCTATATAGAGTGATAATCATGATCTATATAGAGTGATAATCATGATCTAGATAGAGTGCTAATCATGATCTATATAGAGTGATAATCATGATCTATATAGAGTGATAATCATGATCTAGATAGAGTGATAATCATGATCTATATAGAGTGATAATCATGATCTATATAGAGTGATAATCATGATCTAGATAGAGTGATAATCATGATCTAGATAGAGTGATAATCATGATCTAGATAGAGTGATAATCATGATCTATATAGAGTGATAATCATGATCTAGATAGAGTGATAATCATGATCTAGATAGAGTGATAATCATGATCTAGATAGAGTGATAATCATGATCTATATAGAGTGATAATCATGATCTATATAGAGTGATAATCATGATCTAGATAGAGTGATAATCATGATCTATATAGAGTGATAATCATGATCTAGATAGAGTGATAATCATGATCTAGATAGTGATAATCATGATCTAGATAGTGATAATCATGATCTATATAGAGTGATAATCATGATCTAGATAGAGTGCTAATCATGATCTATATAGAGTGATAATCATGATCTAGATAGAGTGATAATCATGATCTAGATAGAGTGATAATCATGATCTATATAGAGTGATAATCATGATCTATATAGAGTGATAATCATGATCTAGATAGAGTGATAATCATGATCTATATAGAGTGATAATCATGATCTAGATAGAGTGATAATCATGATCTAGATAGTGATAATCATGATCTAGATAGTGATAATCATGATCTATATAGAGTGATAATCATGATCTAGATAGAGTGCTAATCATGATCTATATAGAGTGATAATCATGATCTAGATAGAGTGATAATCATGATCTAGATAGAGTGCTAATCATGATCTATATAGAGTGATAATCATGATCTAGATAGAGTGATAATCATGATCTAGATAGAGTGATAATCATGATCTAGATAGAGTGATAATCATTATCTAGATAGAGTGATAATCATGATCTAGATAAGGTCAATCTAGATAATTTGGATAATCATAATATAGGAAAGAAAGCAAAGCGTTGCTGAAAATGGGAGTCGTGAGCACAATACCTGACACAAAAACCACAGGTGAAGAAAGCTGAACACAAGCTGCAAATAAGGTCGGAAACGTGAAACATGGTACAAAAACCACAGGTGAAGAAAGGGGAACACAAACTGCAAATAAGGTCACAAACGTGAAACATGACATAAAAACCACAGGTGAAGAAAGCTGAACACAAGCTGCAAATAAGGTCGCAAACGTGAAACATGACACAAAAACCACAGGTGAAGAAAGCTGAACACAAGCTGCAAATCAGTTCGCAAACGTGAAACATGGTACAAAAACCACAGGTGAAGAAAGCTGAACATCAACTGCAAATAAGGTCTAAGATACGACATGTGGTACGAAAACCACAGGTGAAGAAAGCTGAACACAAGCTGCAAATCAGGTCGCAAACGTGAAACATGGTACAAAAACCACAGGTGAAGAAAGCTGAACATCAACTGCAAATAAGGTCGCAGACATGACATGTGGTACGAAAACCACAGGTGAAGAAAGCTGAACACAAGCTGCAAATCAGGTCGCAAACGTGAAACATGGTACGAAAACCACAGGTGAAGAAAGCTGAACACAAGCTGCAAATAAGGTCGCAAACGTGAAACATGGTACAAAAACCACAGGTGAAGAAAGCGGAACACAAGCTGCAAATAAGGTCGCAAACGTGAAACATGGTACAAAAACCACAGGCGAAGAAAGCTGAACATCAACTGCAAATAAGGTCGCAGACATGGCATGTGGTACGAAAACCACAGGTGAAGAAAGCTGAACACAAGCTGCAAACAAGAAAGAGCAATCGGAGATTGCAGACCCTCGCCAGGATGTGTTTCAGTGGTTTTTAAGGCTTTTGTGTTGAAACAAATATGGCAGCCGAAACACGTGACCGATGACGTCATCATTTTTTGTCGAATTATGACGTCATCGTGGAGGCACCTATGACATCATCATTAACAGATGTTATTCCACAAGGCGAGTTCTTTCCAATGAGCCATGTCTCAAATTTTTCTATTCCGCGCTTTCAGAGATATAGAGGTGCAAATGTTTTCGGTTTTTCCAAGATGGGGCTGAACCACGTGACTGATGACGTCATAATTATCATTAGAAAAATTATACACATGGAGTTGCACCTATGGTGAAAATTTCCTGTCAACCAATGGTTGCAGAGAAAATCATATTTATTCTGTGCGGACAAACAAACAGACAAACAGACAGACAGGCAAACGGACTCAAATGCAATACCCTCTCCTCAGGCGAGGGTACGAGGGTAATAAGGTTGCAAACGTTGACACGTGGTACGAAAACCATGGGTGTAGAAAGCTGAACACCACTGAAGTATGGGCAGCGAATGAGGCAGCAAACGGGTTAACTCCAGTCCACTTTTCCACGTGATTCGTTCCGTAAAGCAGTCATATCGTCGTAAAGTGTCGTAAGCTGTAAAGCAGCTCCTACCGACAAAGCTCATACGCACACTCTAGATAAGGCCTCTTGCCACGCCCACCCTACTGTCATTGGTTGAACAGATAAATGCAAATTGCCACCGATAAAAAGTACACAAGTACACTACAGGTACGTCAAAATGGTACGTCAGAACACACGGTGAGGTGTTAAGGTTAATCTTTCAATAGCGCATTCAATGTTCGTTTCCCAATGGCGCTGCTCATAGTTTAAGAGCGTTTTAAATGCGCGTTTCCCAATGGGCACATTACCGGATTTTGTCGCAGGTTGTGACCACAGTGCGGCCATCTTACTATAATTCACCAAATGTCTGTCTGTCTGTCTGTTCCCAGGTACCGCAATAACGGCTGAATCGATCGCAACGAAATTTTGGGTGGGTAATCCTGGGACCCCTTGGAGTAAAGTAGGCTATATTGTTTTTCCAATTAGGGATTTTTTTTCCAATTTTCCAGTTTTTCCAAACACAATGGAATAATATTGTTGCGGATATGAGGATTGCATTTTTTTGATTGTGTTGTATTATATTGGAAATGGTGATGAACATTGTTGAATATGGCCCCTCCTGCCTCCAGAGTTGTGTAAAGGTAAAAAGGGCGTCCCGTTAGTTAATTCCATGAAACACCACATTGAAGGACACGATAAAACCCTTGTTCAGTAGCTTATATCTTATTATGTGTTTTAGGGTAAGGCCTTGTCTTCCATTAAAATAATACTCCATTGCACCGAATCAATTAAGAATAGCTCCCCTTCGATAATTCCATTTCCCAGCCAAACTCTCCATCTGTGGGTAAAGCAGTTCACAAGCGTGGGGTGCACGCCCTCTCATTTCGCTGCGATAGTGAATATGTGCTCCGTGCTCTGTTTGAACAGGAGGGGCGGGGTCGCCAGGGAGAGGCAAGCCCAGGGCGTGCCACGAAGGGCGGGGCTGTTCAGCCCCATGCCCAAATAAGGAAACAAGCCCGTGGCTCGCCACGAGGGGCGTGCCGTCGGCGCCATGCCCAAATAAGGAGACAAGCCCGTGGGATTACCATACAAGGTCACGAAACAGAGCACGGGGGGGAGGGCGGTACCAAAACCGAGGAGGGCGTGTCACACCCGCGCTGAAGGTTTGGACAGAAGGGTGCGACGATCGCTGGAACAAGCTACACGAGAGATACGGCAGATGAGTCCAGGTGCGTGAGAGGGTTGGCAGTCCACCGGGAGAGAGTTCAGAGTTGCACCGGAGTTGCGTGAGAGATACGAAAAGCCTTTGACAAAGAGCCGCTTCAACCAGCCCCGTTTCAACCAGCCGCGTGAAGCCCTGACGGGGCAGCGAGTGACCCTGCCGGCGTGCGCTGTGAAGCCGAATACAAGGAGCTGCCGGCTCCTCGCTTCCCGCCCGGAGTGGACCTGCTCGCTGTGCCCTGTGATCCCACCTGCTCATCCCTCCAAACGATTCCTACCCTTCCATCCATTTGCGTACGTGAGTTTGTTCTGTTCGTGCTGTCCTGGGTAGTAAACTAAGTCAGTATAAGCTAGTAATTTGCACTGTGTTACCTGCTTTTTCATGTCCGCTGTAAATACCCGTGACTGCTCTTTTTGCTTATGTGTGTGTAAATAATAATAAACCCCGTTACTCTTCTGTACATCTTCTTATTCCTCTTTGCATTCGTCGTCTTAGTCTTTTCCCGATTGAATAGCGGTGGCGCGATACGGCCAACGTTTGGGTGAATCGGGTTGAATTGGGGAACAACTGTTCGGTCGCGGAGCCTCCGCTCGGCAAACATACCATCCTTAACCGCGTACCATAACAATATTTACCGATAAGAACAGTGATGTGGCTTTTTTTGAAATTCTACAAATACTGTTTAGATTTTGATGATTTGCGTGTGATATTATTTAACGGATGTTTATATAAATCGTTTAAAATAAAAAAAACCTTCAATTTCTGATATTTTGCCTTTTCATTTGGGCCTCCCAATTGAAGCCCTGCCCGTAGGGCGGGTACCGTTGCTAGTTCTTGTTAATACAACAACTCCAACCCATTAATTTTATGGCCTTTTATGCGATACATCAGCGAAATAAATGAAGGTTTTTGTGGGGAATTTCGGATTTTACCAGAGTTTTCAAGGCTGAAAATTGAAAAATACAGAAGGGTCGTCCGTCATTTTGACCAACTTTTCTCCTAGTGTGAAATAACAATCCCATGGACTAAATAACCATATAGGACCCCACATATCATTCATTCATCCTGTTCCAACAATGAGACTAGCACAATATGACATCATCACCCCATGGGTTCAATAACCTCAAGACCATAACGCACATTGTTCATCACGCCCCTGCAATACCATTGTGGAGTCTGGATTTTTTTTTTTTATGGAAATTTTGATGCTGTGAGAAAATTAATCGCCAGACCCCGACGTATCAAAGGATTGGCTCATGGGTAGGGACTTGAAGGAACCATTTAGCCAAAGTACTACTTTTTATAGGCCAACATCATCCGTGGCAGACAATTAACACTGCAGTCCCATGAGCGTTGCGCCAATTCGACCTACGACGACATTTTAACGTGGCAGTAAATTTACCATCTCCGCCAATAAAATAAGTGTTGGCAGGTATGCGTGAGATTATTATTCATTCCTTCCTTCGCATTAGCCTGGTGTTGGCTTAGCGGTTAGGGTTCCGGCTTGGGATCCTAGGATCCTGGGTTCGAATCCCGGTCGATCGCTGAATTAACGCCAGGGGGGTTGACTCAGCCTGTCATCCTTCCGAGGTCGGCAAATTGAGTACCAGCTCACTGGTAATTCCCTGTGTGTCGCAAGAGGAGACTAACAGGGTTGGCGGCAGGAAGGGCATCTGGCCGTAAAACATTGCTTCAAAAAGGGGACCACGGTGCCCGAAAAAGGCCCTGCTCTGCGGGGGGAAATGGCCTCTAAAGGTGGATCGTTCCTTCACGTTAACTCCAAGTAGGCAAGAGATGTCATTCCAGACGTTCCCCGTTATTTCCACATCTTTACATGATTTGCTGGTTTTATCATACAGGGTTGGATTTCTTTCCACCAACGATATTCATAAATTTTCCCTCTCACTGCTATATGAAACTGTGGGAAAATGAAGGAGGTGACTATAAGAGTGAAATGGCAAACTATAACGAATGCACTGAAACCACAATAAGGGCACCTAAGGTGCTTTTCAACCCCTGCTCACTCCCCCAACATTTTACTCTTCTACATCAAAAAATAAATACCAGGGCTCGGCATCAACGGCTTTTCGGATTCCCGGGGCACCTAATTTTACCTCGGGCACCCCAAATTTACAAGTGGTTTTGGTTTTGGTTGCCCGGTCAGGTACCCACAAAATTCTCACAATGAACATCGACTTTGACACCAAATTTACGATCGCCATGATCGGAAGGACGAGCACTTTTTGAAACCCACTTCGTACGATGAAATATCACCAAATTTAGAGTTGTTAGGGTTAGGGTTAGGGTTAGGGTTAGGGTTATCATCAAATTTAGAGGTACAATTTATAATTCTCAAATGCGCTACACTCGCATGTGGTCTGCGTGGAGATGCAGCGAACTTGCAAATACACGAAGCAACATGTGAAAACGTTCGGTTGATTACGATTCACAACTTGATGATCACTTCTGAGCTCCATCCAAAAGAACGTACATTCTAACGATAAATCTTGGTGGAGTTGGATTGAGAATATTTGTTTCGCCAGTATGGTACATGAGGAGGCCTACATCAGTCAGGAATATCAACACCCATGCAGACCAGTCTGGAGAATGAGTCATATCATGTGTTCTGGGAGTGGGTCAGTCTAGTCTCTGAGCTACGTCAGTAACGTAAACACAATCACGGGCTCACATAGTTCTCTCACTTTGGTCTTGTGCAGTTTCCTGGTCAAGTTTATTTATTCAAAATATTGAAATGGGCTTTTGGGGGTATTCCATGTATGACCGCGGTGAAAATTAAGCATAATAGCAGAAGGCACCTGCAAATATTTAGTGGGCTATTGGTCCGCGGTAAATTATTAAACCAAACAGTGGAATGAAAGTTTTCTGAAAGTGAACTTACAAGGATATTAAAAATATAATTATATCGATGAGTACACATGACACCCCACCTCCTCCCCTGGAAGAGTAAAGTTCACCCAACAAGGGCCAGGCTATATCTATTGAGATAAATCAACTGCAATAAGAGCATGACGCAATTAGAACGGCATTCGGTAGCGCACATACCTCTGCCAAACTAAACAGTTTACATTTTGTATCCACCGATAGGCTGGATCTGCATCCGGACCACAACCAAAATCTAGTCGGCTTGTTCTTAACACCTACCCAATTCATCCACCAAGTTTCAGCTGAATCCGTCCATAACCTTTTGAAATATCATGCCATATATCGTTTTTGGCCCTTTCTCTCAATTATGAAGAATCACTTGTATAATATTTTAAAAATTCTCGTGCCTGGAACCGAATCTTCACCAAAATCGAATCAATTGTTCCTCGTCACACACGCAACATGTCCACCAAATTTCATTTGAATCCGTCAACGTTTTGAGATATCCTGCTCAAAGACAAACAGACAGAGAGGGGTGAAAACATAACCTCTATGTACCTTCGGTAATAAATAAACTTGATGAGAAAACTGCGTAAGATCGTTCCGCAAACCCTCCCATCAACATTTTCAACAACCTTCTCTAACAGCTTCAGTCACTCAAAAACTTGGGTCTCACTATCAGTCATGATCTCTCTTGGTCAGTAAGGACGGCCAGTAAGGGTCTGATGTGGTGACCACCCAGGCATGCAGCCTGGGCACTTTTCCCTGAGGCTCTGGGACAGCCAGCATGTGGTGACCTGCGATGCTGTGCTGGTCTATGGATGCAGGTCAATCTGTATGGACTGGGTACGAGTATAGACCACTGGACAACAATTGGAACATCTGTAGAACGTGATTGGGTGTTTGGGAAAGGCCTGCATGACGTTCCACAGATAGTCCATTGTGATTAATGGACTCTCGGTTTGGAAAGAGAGCCCTGGGTGTGATTGGCATGGGAGACATGAGGAGATTGGCTGCAGCAGGTGTTATTCGTTCCCAAACCTGTCCCTCTCTGTACCCAACGTACACAGTCATACCCAGCTGCTCCTGGACTCTGTCCTTCTCTCCTGACAAGATAGAGAAGTTTCAGTCAATCCTCGACTCTGATTGTGCAACTGGACCAGACGGCATCAGCGCACAGGTCCTAAAATCCTACTCTGCCGCTCTTTCACCTCCCCCCCCCTTCCCATGCCTCCTCCCCCCAAGCCCTCTCCGTCCCCACAGATCTTCCAATGTCCCTATTATCTGCTGTTGTACTTGTGTGCTGACCTCTCTCTCCCCATCTTGTCTCCAGCTCCCTTTATTGTATGTTTTGTGTGTCCGTTTTTCTTTTTTTTGTGATTGATGTTAGTTAGCTCCTACACGAGCCTCGATCTTGTATACAAAAAAAGCAAAAAAAAAAGCAGGTACTGCTGGTAATGAACATGCTCCCCAGTGGAAATTGGATTGGTAGTCAAATTTACCATTCCCCATTGTCACAACTTGCCATGATTTGTGTTTGGGAGTATGCAGGTGAGTCAGGGAATTCGAATGGGTAGCAAGAGTGGCCATGAGATACACATATATATATATATATACATATAAATATACATGTCCAAAAAATATATTGTATGTCCAAAACAAAAGTCAAAAAATATCGGCACCCTTGCACTTTTTTCAAATAACTCACAATTTTCTCCAAAAATAAGTTGAAATTGACAAAAGTATTTGGTCTCCACAATTCTTTGTTTCACTGTTTATATTACAGAACCTTTGTTTTTGATTCAGAACTTAATATATCCTTTTAAATCAGAAATGGCATTGACAAAATTATTGACACTCTCGACTTTATATTTTGTAGCACAGACTTTGGACAAAATAACTGCAGTCAAGCGCTTCCTATAGCCATGAGAATGAGTTTCCTACACCTCTCTTCTGGCAGTTTGTCCCACTCTTCTTATGCAAACTGCTCCAGTTCTCCCAGATTTGAATGGTTCCTTCTCCCAACTGCTGTTTACTGAGATTTAGATCTGGACTCATTGCTGGCCACTTCAGAACAGTCCAGCATTTTGTCTTGAACCATTCCTGGGTGCTTTTGAAGTGTGTTTGGGGTCATTATCCTGCTGCAAGACCCATGACCTTCGACGGAGACCCACCCAGGCCAGACGGAAGCCAAACAGTTCAATCTTGGTTTCATCAGACCACAGAATCTTGCTTCTCACAGTCTGAGAGTCCTTTAGGTGCTTTTTGCAAACTCCAAGCGGGCTTTCATGTGTCTTTCACTGAGGAGAGGCTTCCGTCTGGCTACTCTGCCATAAAGCCCAGACCGGTGGAGTGTTGCAGTGATGGTTGTCCTTCTGGAAGTTTCTCCCATCTCCACACATGATCTCTGGAGCTCAGCCAGAGTGACCATCGGGTTCTTGGTCACCTCTCTTACCAAGGCCCTTCTCCCCCGATTGCTCAGTTTGGCTGGACGGACAGCTCTAGGAGGAGTCCTGGTTGTTCCAAACTTTTTCCATTTAAGAATTATGGAGGCCACTGTGCTCTTGGGAACCTTCAATGCAGCAGAATTTTTTTTGGAGGCTTCCCCAGATCTGTGCCTCGACACAATCCTGTCTCTGAGCTCTGCAGGCAGTTCCTTCGACCTCATGGCTTGGTTTTTGCTCTGATATGCATTGTCAGCTGTGAGACCTTATATAGACAGGTGTGTGCCTTTCCAAATCATGTCCAATCAATTGAATTTACCACAGGTGGACTCCAATCAAGGTGCAGAAACATCTCAAAGATGATCAAGACAAATGGGAGGCATCTGAGCTAAATTTCAAGTGTCATAGCAAAGGGTATGAATACTTATGTCAATGTGATATTTCAGTTTTTTCTTTTTAATAAATTTACAAAACTTTCTAAAATCCTGTTTTATCGTTGTCATTATGGGGTACTAGCAGAAGTACCCGGCATTGCCGGGCGGGGGAGGGGAGGGGAGGGAGAAGAGGAGGGGAGGGGAACGGGGGGGAGGGGAGGAGAGGGGGGAGGGGAGGAGAGGAGGGGAGGAGAGAAGAGGGGGGGGAAGTACCCGGCATTCCGTGTATAAACGTGAGGGAGAAGAGGGGGGAGGGGAGGAGGGGAGGGGAGGAGGGGAGGGGAGGAGAGGAGGGGGGAGGGGGAGGGGGAGGGGGGGAGGGGAGGAGAGGGGGGGGAGGGGGAGGGATGGAGAGGAGAGGGGTGGGAGGGGGGGAGGGGGAGGGGGAGGGGGGGGGAGGGGAGGGGGAGGGGGAGGGGGAGGGGAGGGGAGGGGGAGGGGAGGGGGGGGGGGAGGGGAGGGGAGGGGGAGGGGAGGGGAGGGGGAGGGGGAGGGGTGAGGGCGCGCGAATCGTCGAATCAGCGCGCTGCTCTGCCACCGATTCAGATTCCGTGTATAATATTCCTCGCTGAAAAAAAATATGGATCTAAAGATGAAAGAAAAAAACCTATGTGGTGTGAATGGCAATGTTCCTCGCTCAAATGTGAAAAAACGCAATCGCGCGGCAAGGAACATCACGTGATCGCTCTGAGCGATCGATTGCAACTCTGCGTCGTGTCGTGGGCGTGGCCAACGTGGCCTCATGCTCCCAGGTGATTGGCTAACTTGAGCTCGAGAGAGCCATAATGCGCTACATTATGGCAAAAAATATGGCTCTAAAGATGAAAGAAAAAAAAAACCTATGTGGTGTGAATGGCAATGTTCCTCGCTGAAATGTGAAAAAACGCAATCGCGCGGCAAGGAACATCACGTGATCGCTCTGAGCGAATCAGCGCGCTGCTCTGCCACCGATTCAGATTCCGTGTATAATATTCCTCGGTGAAAAAAAATATGGATCTAAAGATGAAAGAAAAAAAAACCTATGTGGTGTGAATGGCAATGTTCCTCGCTGAAATGTGAAAAAACGCAATCGCTTTTCGCTCTGAAATACGTGCGAACGCGTAACTGAGTTAATGGCGGCAAGGAACACCACGTGATCGCTCTGAGCGAATCAGCGCGCTGCTCTGCCATTCCGGTCATAATATTCCTCGCTGAAATGCGCTGAGGTAAAAATATGGTAAAAAAATATTATGAAATAAATTTTTAGGTCAGCCATGTTCTTCCCAGGCTCAATAGCCATGTTTTGTGCCAAATATCAAGTACGTGAGCCTCTCCGTTTAGGAGTCTATCGGTAACATTACACACACACACACACACACACACACACACACAAACTGTGTTTTATATATATAGATTGAGTGTAGATTGATGAGGGGAAAAATGAATTTAAACGATTTCAGCATAAGGCTGCAACATAACAAAATGTGAAAAAAAGTGAAGGGGTCTGAATACACTGTGTGTGTGTGTGTATATATATATATATATTTATATATATTTTTATAGCCTTTATAGATATATATATATATATATATATATATATATATATATATATATATATATATATATATATATATATATATATATATATATATATATATATATATATATATATATATATATATATATATATATATATATATACTAGCTTGGTGAGGCGAGCTCGTCGTTACTGAGGAACGGGCTTATTTTAGCTGGCTGAGTCTAATGACTGTACCTGAGGTGCTGTGTGGTCATGATTTACACCAATCATAATACAAACAATTACTTTGCACAAATGTATTTGTTGTGTTTGTGATATTACATTTTTATAGGCTATTTAGGTTGAATGTTTTTTTTTCAAGAAAGAACCCCTCAGCACACACAAAGGGGAGAGTAGGTGGAGACTGGAATTTTGGGACGATTACACCTCACCACCACGTAATTCAAAACACCTCACCACCACGTAATTTAAAACACCTCACAGCCATAAAACACGTAATAAAAACACCTCACCACCACAAAATTAAAAACACCTCAGCCATAAAACACGTAATAAAAAACACCTCACCACCACGAAATTAAAAACACCTCACAGCCATAAAACACGTAATAAAAACACCTCACCACCACAAAATTAAAAACACCTCACAGCCATAAAACACGTAATAAAAACACCTCACCACCACGAAATTAAAAACACCTCACAGCCATAAAACATGTAATAAAAACACACCACCACGAAATTAAAAACACCTCACAGCCATCAAACACGTGATAAAAAACACCTCACAGCCATAAAACACATAATAAAAATACCTCACCACCACGAAATTAAAAACACCTCAGCCATAAAACACGTAATAAAAACACCTCACAGCCATAAAACACGTAATAAAAACACCTCACCACCACAAAATTAAAAACACCTCAGCCATAAAACACGTAATAAAAACACCTCACCACCACGAAATTAAAAACACCTCACAGCCATAAAACACGTAATAAAAACACCTCACCACCACAAAATTAAAAACACCTCAGCCATAAAACACGTAATAAAAACACCTCACCACCACGAAATTAAAAACACCTCTCAGCCATAAAACACGTAATAAAAACACCTCACCACCACGAAATTAAAAACACCTCTCAGCCATAAAACACGTAATAAAAACACCTCACCACCACAAAATTAAAAACACCTCACAGCCATAAAACACGTAATAAAAACACCTCACCACCACGAAATTAAAAACACCTCACAGCCATAAAACATGTAATAAAAACACACCACCACGAAATTAAAAACACCTCACAGCCATCAAACACGTGATAAAAAACACCTCACAGCCATAAAACACATAATAAAAACACCTCACCACCACGAAATTAAAAACACCTCACAGCCATAAAACATGTAATAAAAACACACCACCACAAAATTAAAAACACCTCACAGCCATCAAACACGTGATAAAAAACACCTCACAGCCATAAAACACATAATAAAAATACCTCACCACCACGAAATTAAAAACACCTCACAGCCATAAAACACGTAATACAAATACCTCACCACCACAAAATTAAAAACACCTCACAGCCATAAAACACGTTAAAAAAACACCTCACAGCCATGAAATTAAAAACACCTCACCACCACGTCATTTAAAAACACCTCACCACCACGTCATTTAAAAACACCTCACCACCAAGTAATTCAAAACACCTCACCACCACGTAATTCAACACACCTCACCACCACGTAATTATAAATACCTCACCACCACGTAAATCAAAACACCTCACCACCATGTGAATTAAAAACACCTCACCACCACGTCATTTAAAAACACCTCACCACCAAGTAATTCAAAACACCTTACCACCACGTAATTCAACACACCTCACCACCACGTAATTATAAATACCTCACCACCACGTAAATCAAAACACCTCACCACCATGTGAATTAAGAACACCTCACCACCACGTCATTTAAAAACACCTCACCACCACATAATTCAAAATACCTCACCACCACGTGATTCAAAACCACCACAACGTTATTAAAAACACTTCACAACCACGGAAACAAAAGTTTGAGGGAGTCGTTAAGTGACAACACAGACACTGCCCAGATGTGTCGATATATAAATAAATGACTGTACCTGAGTTGCCGTTTTGTCATGGTTTAAACCATTCATAATTCAAACAATTATTTTGTACAAATGTATTTGTAATATACGTGATATCACATTTTATAAACAATTGAAGTTGAAAAAAAAAAAATTCCCCCCAAAAAATAAATAAAGAATTGGAAAATTTTTCAAAAAAAATACCCTTAGGACATACCGACGGGAGAGATATGTGCATACCAGAAGTTTGGTACGATTTCACAAAAGTTTGAGAAAGTAGTTCAGTGACAAGACAACACAAGACAGGACAGGACAGATGCTGCACAGATGTATATATATATATATATATATATATATATATATATATATATATATATATATATATACACATATATACATACACACACACACACACACACACACACACACACACACACACACACACACACACACAGACACACACACACACACACACACACACACACACACACACACACACACACACACACACACACACACACACACACAGTGCGCATCAAAAAAAAGGTAATCCGAATTCAAGGGGTTTAATATGCAAAGGTTATTTAGTTTAACAATTTACATGTGGTTTAGCAATTATGAGGAGATCCTCAGCTTTCCATTGATGCTTTTCATGCATCATTGCTGTCACACATGACCGAGTACATGTTCATTGAAAATGACCAGTTCAAATCGCATTTTTACAAGTTTGGCTAATCGGTGCAAGACAGTTTTAAATGGACGCATTACTTGTTGACTGCGAAGTTGATGATGTAAAATTGTTAAGCTGGGCTGGTAATCGTCGGTTGCGTCATCCTTTGTTTAAGATGGGTATTTAAGATGGGCCTACAGTGTATGGGTTCAGAGACAGTCTGAGTCATTGAAAAGGTGGTTCAACTTACGACTCAACAGTGGACCTTTGTGGTTACAACCTTTCACCAAACTGGAAGTTTGCAGCGAACTCGTGATGTGATCAGGGAACATTTCCCAGAACGGGAGCCTCCAGCAGCCAAAACCATCTGGGCAAATGTTAGAAAATACCAAGAGCATGGTACTAGCCTCAACCGCAACAAGGAAAATTCTGGTAGGAGGCGCACTGGGCGATCGGAAATGAACATTGCAGCAGTAAGGCAGCAAGTTTTGGAGCATCCTCGTGATACCAGCGCAAGACGAAATGGGACGGGATTGCCTTTGACAACATTCAACCGAATCACAAGACTGGACTTTCACCAACATCCATATCGGATTCACATCCGGCATCAACTTACGCCAGGGGATTTTGTCAGGAGGCTGGTGCTTGCCAGATGGTTGAAAGCACGTTGCGAAGCAGATGTCAAAGTATCTTGTTATCGGCGACGAAGCTGCTTTCGCCATGGACGGCAAGGTCGCCATGGACCCATAATGTTCTTGAATATGCACCGGCAGGACAACCCCCGGAATTTAATTTCGACACCAACATGAATCAACAAAAGTGGACTGTTTGGTTGGGACTTTGTGGAAGTGGTCAGGTGATCGGACCATTTTTCTTTCAAAGGAATGTCAATGGTAACAGGTATCTGCAGATGATCAATGATGACGTTTTACCGCAGCTGGAGGAGAACTTTGAGCGACAGGTTCGTAGTGTCTTCAGATATCTCTGGTGGGCCCAAGACGGCGCCCCAGCACATCGTCTTATCGCTGTCCGAGATCGACTGAGGGAACTCTTTGGAGACCGGGTCATCGCCCTCAACCAGGCCGTGGAATGGCCGCCAAGATCACCTGACCTCACACCATGCGATTATTTCCTTTGGGGACATTTAAAGAACAAGGTGTTCGTAACTCCTCCCCGTGATATTGACGAATTGCAGGGCCGTATTCGACATGAAGTGGATGCTTTGCGCAATGACCTGGCTATGGTGAGACGAGCAGTTTAGGGCATGCTCCGCCGCTGTGAGCTTTGTGTTAAAAGGGGAGGTGGACATGTTGAAGGTGTGGGTGCATAAAGGCCAATCATTCCTGAGAAAAGTTCACATCTGACGTTCATTTTGCACCAATTATCCTGACTTGCATCGATTAGCCAAACTTGTAAAAATGCGATTTGAACTTGTCATTTTCAATGAACATGTACTCGGTCATGTGTGACAGCAATGATGCATGGAAGGTATCAATGGAAAGCTGAGGATCTCCTCTTAATTAGTAAACCACATGTAAATTGTCAAAATAAATAACTCCACCAAGTTTCGTCCAAATCTGTCCATAACCTTTTGAGATATCTGCTATGTATCGTTTTTGGCCCTATCGCCCAATGGTGAAGAATCACGTAAAAAATTCTCGTAGTCGGATCCGAATCCAGTCCTTTACCAAAATCTAATAATTTTTTCATTGTCACATATGCTACCTCACTGCAAAATTTCGTCCAAATCTGTCCACAACCTTTTGAGATATCTTGTTCATAAACAAATGGACAAACAGATAGACAGACAGACAGGGGTGAAAACATAACCTCCATCCACCTTTGGTGGCAGTGGTAATCAGAAGTCAGCATCCAACACGTATAAATAAAAAGGAACTGAGCACAAATATATATTTATTATCTTGCCAAAACGAAGTTTTTGCAAGATGTATCAGTCAGCTTGTATGTTTGTTTGTTTTTATCTTGCCAAAACAAAGTTTTTGCAAGATGTATTAGTCAGCTTGTATGTTTGTTTTTTTGTTTGTTTTTTTGTTTTTTTGTTTGTGGTTAATCATTTTTTTTCACGTTTAGATCACTCTGTAGACCACAGTTATTATTGGAAACTCCTGTAACTTCGCATATCAGAGTCCTATAGAGATACCCTTCAGCACACAAAATTTTGAAGGTCAAGGTCAAAGGTCAAGGTCACTTTGTGGTCAATCATGGAGGTCGACGAAACCCTTATTTTTTGAGTAACTTTGATCGGCTCGTCTCCAAACTTCATGGGAATCTAGTATATGGTCCGGCGCTCAGCTGATTAGTTTTTGGTGGCGATCGGCCTTGACCTTCATGGTTAGCGCTGGAGGTCGAAAATTATTGACCCCAAGGTCAAATGTTGAAACCCTTATTTTTTGAGTAACTTTGATCGGATCGTCTCCAAACTTCATGGGAATCTAGTATATGGTCCGGCGCTCAGCTGATTAGTTTTTGGTGGCGATCGGCCTTGACCTTCATGGTTAGCGCTGGAGGTCGAAAATTATTGACCCCAAGGTCAAATGTTGAAATCGTAGGTACCATATCTTCGCATATCTTCGCATGTAACTTCGCATATCAGAGTCCTATAGAGATACCCTTCAGCACACAAAATTTTGAAGGTCAAGGTCAAAGGTCAAGGTCACTTTGTGGTCAATCATGGAGGTCGACGAAACCCTTATTTTTTGAGTAACTTTGATCGGATCGTCTCCAAACTTCATGGGAATCTAGTATATGGTCCGGCGCTCAGCTGATTAGTTTTTGGTGGCGATCGGCCTTGACCTTCATGGTTAGCGCTGGAGGTCGAAAATTATTGACCCCAAGGTCAAAGGTTGAAATCCTTATTTTTTGAGTAACTTTGATCGGATCGTCTCCAAACTTCATGGGAATCTAGTATATGGTCCGGCGCTCAGCTGATTAGTTTTTGGTGGCGATCGGCCTTGACCTTCATGGTTAGCGCTGGAGGTCGAAAATTATTGACCCCAAGGTCAAATTTTGAAATCGTAGGTACCATATCGAGTAATACCTCATATGAATGCCCTTGATGAGTGCTTCCCAGATCTGTAAACAGTTTGACGCTATGACGTCATTTGATGACGTCATGACGAAAAAACGGAATTTTCATGAAAAAATTATTTCCTCAGTTCTCATCAAAATCTTTCAATATTTCATGTGCGTTGGTCATGAAGACATACTATTCACCATACGAAATTATTAAGGTCAAGGTCAAAGGTCAAGGTCACTTTGCGGTCGATCATGGAGGTCAACGAAACCCTTATTTTTTGAGTAACTTTGATCTTATGATCTCCAAACTTGGTGGGTATATAGGGTGTGGTATGGCGCTCAGTTGATTAGTTTTTGGTGTCGATCGGCCTTGACCTTCAAGGTCATTTTGAAGGTCATTCAATTTTGACCAAAAGGTAAAATTTTCAAGTTTCAGTTACCATATCGAGTAGTACCTCAAATTGAAGCCCTTGTTGAGTGCTTTCCAAACATTGGCAAGATACGGTTCACCCTGTGGGTGATGTTTTATTTTGTTTTTTTGTTTGTGGTTAATCATTTTTTTTTCACGTTTAGATCACTCTGTAGACCACAGTTATTATTGGAAACTCCTGTAACTTCGCATATCAGAGTCCTATAGAGATACCCTTCAGCACACAAAATTTTGAAGGTCAAGGTCAAAGGTCAAGGTCACTTTGCGGTCAATCATGGAGGTCAACGAAACCCTTATTTTTTGAGTAACTTTGATCGGATCGTCTCCAAACTTCATGGGAATCTAGTATATGGTCCGGCGCTCAGCTGATTAGTTTTTGGTGGCGATCGGCCTTGACCTTCATGGTTAGCGCTGGAGGTCGAAAATTATTGACCCCAAGGTCAAATTTTGAAATCGTAGGTACCATATCGAGTAATACCTCATATGAATGCCCTTGATGAGTGCTTCCCAGATCTGTAAACAGTTTGACGCTATGACGTCATTTGATTTTGTTTTTTTGTTTGTGGTTAATCATTTTTTTTCACGTTTAGATCACTCTGTAGACCACAGTTATTATTGGAAACTCCTGTAACTTCGCATATCAGAGTCCTATAGAGATACCCTTCAGCACACAAAATTTTGAAGGTCAAGGTCAAAGGTCAAGGTCACTTTGTGGTCAATCATGGAGGTCGACGAAACACTAATTTTTTGAGTAACTTTGATCGGATCGTCTCCAAACTTCATGGGAATCTAGTATATGGTCCGGCGCTCAGCTGATTAGTTTTTGGTGGCGATCGGCCTTGACCTTCATGGTTAGCGCTGGAGGTCGAAAATTATTGACCCCAAGGTCAAATTTTGAAATCGTAGGTACCATATCGAGTAATACCTCATATGAATGCCCTTGATGAGTGCTTCCCAGATCTGTAAACAGTTTGACGCTATGACGTCATTTGATTTTTTTGTTTTTTTGTTTGTGGTTAATCATTTTTTTTTCACGTTTAGATCACTCTGTAGACCACAGTTATTATTGGAAACTCCTGTAACTTCGCATATCAGAGTCCTATAGAGATACCCTTCAGCACACAAAATTTTGAAGGTCAAGGTCAAAGGTCAAGGTCACTTTGCGGTCAATCATGGAGGTCAACGAAACCCTTATTTTTTGAGTAACTTTGATCGGATCGTCTCCAAACTTCATGGGAATCTAGTATATGGTCCGGCGCTCAGCTGATTAGTTTTTGGTGGCGATCGGCCTTGACCTTCATGGTTAGCACTGGAGGTCGAAAATTATTGACCCCAAGGTCAAATTTTGAAATCGTAGGTACCATATCGAGTAATACCTCATATGAATGCCCTTGATGAGTGCTTCCCAGATCTGTAAACAGTTTGACGCTATGACGTCATTTGATGACGTCATGACGAAAAAACGGAATTTTCACATTTTGGCAAGATACGGTTCACCCTGTGGGTGACATATGTTTATTTATTTTTTTAAATTATCAGTTAGAGCTGGGAGGGAAGGTCGATGCAAATTTATCAAAAACTGGATAGGAAAGTTGAACTTACAGCTTCACAGAGCAGATGTGCCCTCAATACACCACCTGCCTTAGACTTCCGGCCGAGTTTTTACGTCGTACATCTTATTTTGCCCATATCACGGTCTTGATCTCGATTAATTGTCAAAGTAACAAAAAAAAAGTGACGCTGGTGAATACGGGTAAGTCACGAATGCATTTCTTAGCTGCTCGGGTGTGTGTGTGTGTGTGTGTGTGTGTGTGTTTGTTTGTTTGTGTGTGTGTGTGTGTGTGTGCTTTAAATATATCAACAACATGATGGAATTTGTTGAAGAAGATTTGAAGAAAAGAAGACGGATTGGTCACAAATAGACATACATAACCACATACGTGTATTTGCTCCATTGTAATAAAAAAAAGATACCACTGAAACTTGAATACATCTCTTAAATAGATTGTATTCACAACAAGCCAACTGTTCTGTTTTTGAAGGTTCTTTTCTTCAATCCAATATGGCTGCAGGACCACGTGAGCGATGACATCATAAATTTACATTCTCTAATATAATTGTTGCGTAGATCACGCTCAATAAATTTCAAACTGATCAGACTAAGCGTTGTCCCTGTCGAATTATGACGTCATAATAAAGGCACCAAAGATGTCATCGTTAACACTTATTCCCCATGGGGAGAACTTCACATTGAGCCTTCTTTCAAAAAAATTCCATTGAGATGTTTCATAGATAAAGGTGTAACGTTTATCCAGGATGTTGTCTGTACTATGTGACGTCATAATTTTTGAGTAAAAAAAATTATACAGGCAGAGGCTCGCCGATGGTAAAATCTCGTGTCAATCAGACCAACGGTTGCTCAGAAAATGAATTTAAAAAATGCATACAGGCACCTACGCACGTACACCACATGTACGCATGTACGCACCCGAATGCCTAACCCTGTTTTTCGCTTCCCGAGAACAGGGTAATTACATGCTATTGAAACCTGGCTACGTTGATCAATTACGTCCAATTCAAGCCAGAGTACGTCTATCAAATAAATGCTATTGAAACATGAGTACATCTATTAATTACATACCATTGAAACATGACTGCGTAAGTCTATTGAATACATACTATTGGATTACGAGTACGCCCAGTTGGAGACTGGCTTTGGAGGCCAGATTGGAAATGTGGTTTTCCCAGGAAAGATCATGGTAGATAGTGAGACCCAAAAGCTTGAGTGACAGAACTTCTTCGAGAGGATTATTCAGAAAGTAGATGGGAGGGTTGTCCAGTCGGTCTTTTTGGAGAGACCTAGTGAGTGTGAGATTTGTCAGGATTGAAAGACATGTTCCACTTGTTTGCCCAGTTTGTGATTTTGTCCAGGTCTACAGAGAGTGAGGAGGCTGTAGACTGCCGATCTGAGGGATGAGGAATGGAGCGGCAGAGAGTAGAGTCATCAGCAAAGAGATAGTGAGGATTTTCAAGAGTCGGAGAGATCATTGATGAAGATTAGAAAAAGCACAGGGCGCAGAAAACTGCCTTGGGGAATTCCAGCCTGAGCAGGAAGACGAGATGAGAGAATCCCATTGAGAGCCACACGTTGATTACAGCAGAGGAAGTCCGCAAGCCATGTGTGGAGGTTTCCATGGATACAATAAGAGCAGAGCGGGGTGCCAGACCATATCGAAGGCACTAAATATGTCAAGGGAGACAGCTCTGATTTCCTGTTTGGCATTGAGGACCTTCATTCATTGTTGAGACAGCAGAAGCAGCATGTCCAGAGTAGAGTGACCTGGTCTGAATCCAAATTGATGATCCGAGATCAAGCCATTGGAGAAGAGGAAGGATTTGATGTCAGAAGCAATGATGGATTCCATGACTTTGCTGATAATTGGGAGCAGGCCGAATGGTCTGTAGTTGCAAGGATCTGTTTTTTTTATACTTTTTATGCAAAGCGGTAATGTTTTCTGATTTCCAGGATGCTGGCAGATGACCTTCAGCAAAAGAGAGGGTGAAAAGAACAGAGAGAGGGTGAGATAGAGCGGCAGAGCAGGATTTTAGGACCCGTGGGCTGATGCCGTCTGGTCCAGTTGCAAAATCAAAGTCGAGGTTTGACAGAAACTTCTCCACCTTGTTGGGAGAGGACACGGAGTCCAGGAGCAACTGGGTTCGACTGGGGAAGGTGGGTACAGAGAAATATGGGTTTGGGTTTGGTTTGTTTGATTGTTTTTTATCCCTTTTTCTGCCAATATCCGAGCTGCATCTCGAAGCCAGCTGGGACATCAAAATTTGCATCAATAATGGTAATAAAGAGTATGCTGGGTTGACATAGTTTTTTTTTTCTTTTTTTTCCTTGAACTAATTTTAAGGTCAACACCCAATTACAGACATTTTAACATTTTTCACCAAAGCTCGACTCAGTTTTGGCTGATCAGAACAAAATTGTGCTCCTTAAAAAGCCTAGAGTAAGGAGCATTTATGCTCTATTTCCATTATAACCCTCTGGGTTAAAGGTCATGGTCAAATAGCGGTCTGAAAAAATAATGCGTTTCCCGTCATCGCTCAATATTACCAATTCCGAATCTCAAAGACCACATGGCCTTCCAAGATAATCTTGCACCATAATGGCGAACCTGCACTGAAGTTGTGTACCTGATATTTGATTAGTGTCCTCGACCTACTTTGGATTGTGACGTAATTAACAAAAAAAACCTTTTTATCATAACTTGAATAATGTAACCTCCGATTTTCATGATGTTGGGTTTTACGGATACATTGTCGATGGGGAGACATTTTCTATACTTACACTCTCTCCTTAAACGTTGAAGGTAAAGATCATATGGTGGTGTGAAAAGAACATGGCCATCATTGGATGACGGGCCAAGGGTAAGTCACGGATAATCACCAGGGGGAGGCTCACCCTTGCCGATCGCAGATTTCTCGTTTTCCTTGAAGTACAAAAGGTGTTGTCTAGACAGGAATCACAATAAGATAGCAAGCGCTGCAACCTGGTGATAAGGAACCTCCAAGAACACCACATCACTTCCAGGCAGGATTTGTAATTTGTTCAGGGTGCCAAAGATAGGTCACCTACTTTTCACGGACACTGTGGGACCTTTAACCACCACCACCACCACCTAATGGTAGCACCCAGTTTAACGTCCATGCCAGGGACGGCACACACATTGACAATCACTCTGCCAGCGAAACATCAGACGACAGTTTATAGCTCGAGATTCAAACTGAGGCTGGACAGCTTCGAGGTGAGTGTGCATTCCTTTAGGATGTGCGTGTCATTGATGGTTATCTCCATAATTCGGGTTCAGGAGGTGGAACGGAGTCCTCCCAGTACTTGAGGGGTGCACCATCGTTTCGGTGAAGGATCACGATTCGTTGACCAAGTTGTGAAGTTTTCTTGTTCTCAGTTTTGTTTCCGAGGAATCTTTTCAGGATCGTCGCCGAGCACCCGGACAGCCTCCAGGTTTGTGGTAATGCTCCTTGTGAGGTTCTTCTTTAACATTCCCGTTGCTCCAGTGTGTGTGTGTGTCGCTTAAATAAGAATACATTCATTGGAAAAGCAACTATGGGCTGCGCAGGTACCGTCCGGAAAGCAGGTTAGCGAATGTTTCCGCAAATAAAAAAAGTTTAAAAGTTCTTGTCCGATTCATTCTGCGCCAAGGATGCATTTTAGTCAGGTTCACTATGTTAACAAATATAATTTCGTTCAACATTTTGGGATTAGCAAACCTGTACATTTTTGGAATATTCAGAGCATGGAGAATCTGAAAATCAATGTTGGCATTTGCACAGACACCTGCACGGCCGCCATTTTGGATTTTGAAAATGGCCGCCATAAAATACATATTTTGCGCGATCTCGGCTTCTAGTCAACCTAGAGACTTAATTAAATATGCTAATCCTATGTTTTCTGGGTCAAGAATCCAATAAAGGCCTCAAAATAGTGCTCAGGATTATAGAAAAGCAACAAACAAAGGTAATTGAAAACCATTGTCTTTATATTTGTGATATAACTGTATTACATAATACATGATATTGCAAGTCCTTTGAAGTTATAGGTTGTTATAGGAAGTTATAGGTAGTATCAGATTGAACTATAAGTCCTATACACAGGATCTACGAGGTCTACACCGTTCAGGAATATGCTTTTACAGATCTTCATCACTGTCCTGAGTGTCATTTTCGCGAAGGTGTCGACGCAAATGGCAACGTTAATTTTTGGATTCCTCATGCTCTGAATATTCCAAAAATGTATAGTTTTGCTAATCTACCAAAATTTTGAACGAAAAAACATAGTGAACCTGACTATTTGTGCCGCAAAGCCCGCACTCTTCTAGCGATCCAGCAAAGAGAAGGACACTGTGTGGGAGGATGTGCGAGGAAGAGACTACAGTATATATATATATATGATTGTCCAGTCCCAAACAGGTTGTAATATGGCGGTTTCGAAGTTCAAATGCGAGTTTGTTTATTATTCTCTGATGGGAAAATTAATGTCCGTGCCGTAAACATGGAAAACGATGACTTTGTCATTTCAACGGTTCTAGCACCAAGATGGCACGATCGATCCCCAGTGTCCCGTTCACACTCACCAGCCGCCCAGCTTCGTTGTTGTGCAGGTCTATGAGGGTTTTGAGATCTCCCGCTCCGCGCCACCTGCGTCGGTCCAGGTAGATCCGGGATTTCTTAAACCCGAAAGCCACGTCGTCCCCGCAGCCACCCCATTCCCACACGTCCTGAACCGCCGCCCTTTGGACCCCGGCCTCCGCCACCACGTGAGTATCGCCGGCGACCGGTGGGTGCGGGAAGCCGTTTGGTCTCAGGCGACCCCGGGGGTCTTCACATCCGCACTGAGGGAGTTCACCGAGACTGCAAGCTTTGGTCACGGCGAAGGTGACGCCGGCGGATGTGATCGCATTCACGAAGGCCGCCTCACGAATGTCTGCCACACAAAGCGAACAAGTAAATAAAAATAAAATATTCATTGGAAAATTAATGAATATTAATTTTAAAATAGAAATTTTAAATATATGAGAAAATTCATCAGTTAATAAATAAATACTACATTCCGAATTCTAAAAATAAAAAATGCCTTTTTTTCTTGAAAAAATCGAAAGCGATGTAAAAATAAATAAATAAATAACCTGGAAAAAATAAATAAATAACCGAGATCAATAAATGATGCAAAGCATGATGAATCAGCCAGGAGGAAAAGCAGCAAAAACTTTCAGCCAATCAACGACAAGTATATATTCATCCAGCCCCGTCACATCGTCTGGTGTTCATCGATGATGTATCAATGAGGAGGCTTTGTCCATCATCGCCACATCTTCTGTTCATCGATGATGTATCAATGAGGAGGTTTTGTCCATCATCGCCACATCTTCTGTTCATCGATGATGTATCAATGAGGAGGCTTTGTCCATCACAGTCACATCTTCTGGTATACATCAATGATGTATCAATGAGGAGGCTTTATCCATCACCGTCACATCTTCTGGTATTCATCAATGATGTATCAATGAGGAGGCTTTGTCCATCATCGTCACATCTTCTGTTCATCAATGATGTATCAATGAGGAGGCTTTGTCCATCACAGTCACATCTTCTGGTATACATCAATGATGTATCAATGAGGAGGCTTTATCCATCACCGTCACATCTTCTGTTCACCGATTATGTATCAATGAGGAGGCTTTGTCCATCACAGTCACATCTTCTGTTCACCGATTATGTATCAATGAGGAGGCTTTGTCCATCACAGTCACATCTTCTGGTATTCATCAATGATGTATCAATGAGGAGGTTTTGTCCATCATCGTCACATCTTCTATTCATCGATGATGTATCAATGAGGAGGCTTTGTCCATCATCGTCACATCTTCTGTTCATCGATGATCTATCAATGCGGAGGCTTTGTCCATCATCGTCACATCTTCTGTTCATCGATGATGTATCAATGAGGATGTTTTGTCCATCACAGTCACATCTTCTGGTATACATCAATGATGTATCAATGAGGAGGCTTTATCCATCACCGTCACATCTTCTGTTCACCGATTATGTATCAATGAGGAGGCTTTGTCCATCACAGTCACATCTTCTGGTATTCATCAATGATGTATCAATGAGGAGGTTTTGTCCATCACCGTCACATCTTCTGTTCACCGATTATGTATCAATGAGGAGGCTTTGTCCATCACAGTCACATCTTCTGGTATTCATCAATGATGTATCAATGAGGATGTTTTGTCCATCACCGTCACATCTTCTGGTATTCATCAATGATGTATCAATGAGGAGGTTTTGTCCATCACCGTCACATCTTCTGGTATTCATCAATGATGTATCAATGAGGAGGTTTTGTCCATCACCGTCACATCTTCTGTTCACCGATAATGTATCAATGAGGAGGTTTTGTCCATCACCATCACATCTTCTGTTCACTGATTATGTATCAATGAGGAGGTTTTGTCCATCACAGTCACATCTTCTGGTATTCATCAATGATGTATCAATGAGGAGGTTTTGTCCATCACAGTCACATCTTCTGGTATTCATCAATGATGCATCAATGAGGATGTTTTGTCCATCACCGTCACATCTTCTGGTATTCATCAATGATGTATCAATGAGGAGGTTTTGTCCATCACCGTCACATCTTCTGTTCACCGATAAATGTATCAATGAGGAGGTTTTGTCCATCACAGTCACATATTCTGGTATTCATCAATGATGTATCAATGAGGAGGTTTTGTCCATCACAGTCATATCTTCTGGTATTCATCAATGATGTATCAATGAGGAGGTTTTGTCCATCACAGTCACATCTTCTGGTATTCATCAATGATTTATCAATGAGGAGGTTTTGTCCATCATCGTCACATCTTCTGGTATTCATCAATGATGTATCAATGAGGAGGTTTTGTCCATCACTGTCACATCTTCTGGTATTCATCAATGATTTATCAATGAGGAGGTTTTGTCCATCATCGTCACATCTTCTGGTATTCATCAATGATGTATCAATGAGGAGGTTTTGTCCATCACAGTCACATCTTCTGGTATTCATCAATGATGTATCAATGAGGAGGTTTTGTCCATCACCGTCACATCTTCTGTTCACCGATTATGTATCAATGAGGAGGCTTTGTCCATCACAGTCACATCTTCTGGTATTCATCAATGATGTATCAATGAGGATGTTTTGTCCATCACCGTCACATCTTCTGGTATTCATCAATGATGTATCAATGAGGAGGTTTTGTCCATCACCGTCACATCTTCTGGTATTCATCAATGATGTATCAATGAGGAGGTTTTGTCCATCACCGTCACATCTTCTGTTCACCGATAATGTATCAATGAGGAGGTTTTGTCCATCACCGTCACATCTTCTGTTCACTGATTATGTATCAATGAGGAGGTTTTGTCCATCACAGTCACATCTTCTGGTATTCATCAATGATGCATCAATGAGGAGGTTTTGTCCATCACCGTCACATCTTCTGGTATTCATCAATGATGTATCAATGAGGAGGTTTTGTCCATCACCGTCACATCTTCTGTTCACCGATAATGTATCAATGAGGAGGTTTTGTCCATCACAGTCACATATTCTGGTATTCATCAATGATGTATCAATGAGGAGGTTTTGTCCATCACAGTCACATCTTCTGGTATTCATCAATGATGTATCAATGAGGAGGTTTTGTCCATCACAGTCACATCTTCTGGTATTCATCAATGATTTATCAATGAGGAGGTTTTGTCCATCATCGTCACATCTTCTGGTATTCATCAATGATGTATCAATGAGGAGGTTTTGTCCATCACTGTCACATCTTCTGGTATTCATCAATGATTTATCAATGAGGAGGTTTTGTCCATCATCGTCACATCTTCTGGTATTCATCAATGATGTATCAATGAGGAGGTTTTGTCCATCACAGTCACATATTCTGGTATTCATCAATGATGTATCAATGAGGAGGTTTTGTCCATCACAGTCACATCTTCTGTTCACCGATGATGTATCAATGAGGAGGTTTTGTCCATCACCGTCACATATTCTGGTATTCATCAATGATGTATCAATGAGGAGGTTTTGTCCATCACAGTCACATATTCTGGTATTCATCAATGATGTATCAATGAGGAGGTTTTGTCCATCACAGTCACATATTCTGGTATTCATCAATGATGTATCAATGAGGAGGTTTTGTCCATCACAGTCACATCTTCTGTTCACCGATGATGTATCAATGAGGAGGTTTTGTCCATCACAGTCACATCTTCTGGTATTCATCAATGATGTATCAATGAGGAGGTTTTGTCCATCACAGTCACATCTTCTGTTCACCGATGATGTATCAATGAGGAGGTTTTGTCCATCACAGTCACATATTCTGGTATTCATCAATGATGTATCAATGAGGAGGTTTTGTCCATCACAGTCACATATTCTGGTATTCATCAATGATGTATCAATGAGGAGGTTTTGTCCATCACAGTCACATCTTCTGTTCACCGATGATGTATCAATGAGGAGGTTTTGTCCATCACAGTCACATCTTCTGTTCACCGATGATGTATCAATGAGGAGGCTTTGTCCATCATCGCCACATCTTCTGGTGTTCATCAATGATGTATCAATGAGGAGGCTTTGTCCATCATCGCCACATCTTCTGGTGTTCATCAATGATGTATCAATGAGGAGGCTTTGTCCATCACAGTCACATCTTCTGTTCACCGATGATGTATCAATGAGGAGGTTTTGTCCATCACAGTCACATCTTCTGTTCACCGATGATGTATCAATGAGGAGGTTTTGTCCATCATCGCCACATCTTCTGGTGTTCATCAATGATGTATCAATGAGGAGGCTTTGTCCATCACCGTCACATCTGCTGAACTTAGAAATTCAGAGCTTTCAAAGATTTCCTTTTTCCTGAAAACGAGAAACTTATTGCAATTTTTTGCCATTTAAACCCAGTTTTGTTTCGAGTAAATAAAAGGTAAACGAACCGCAAGTGCGAAAACACGTTTCACGTCGACCTCCTTAATTTGCCCCAATTCCGGGCTCGGGGAATGTTTTTTGCCCAAGTCATTCACGAACAGGCTGGCGAGGCTTGACGTTCGACTGAACGATGGTTACAGTCGTGTATATACACCTGTCCTTTTTAATGCCATTAAATAACTTTACACCCACCTGAGAGCCGTCTAGCCCGGGTTCAATTCCCGACCCAGCTCTAAACTGCCATTCTGGTGTTTCACAGGTAAGGTGATTTATCATCCCTCGGATGGACGTTAAGCCGGGTGTCCCATCTGCTATCATCAATACCGTGGGATCTATAACGTACACCATCGTTATAGATCGCACGGCATCCTTCACGAAGAGTAGGCGAGCTATCGCCGGCATCCTGAACAAATATGCAAATTCCTGTATTTCATCTTCCCTATATTGATCGGTATTGGTGGAATGATGACGTCATGGAGGGGGCAATCATTCACGGCTTTTGGGATTGAAAATTTCGGGAAAATTATGGGAAAACAAATGGTGTCGTCCTGACGCATCAGTCAAGTGCGTTGAATTCCCAATTTCTCTCCTTCCTTCACTGAACGAGGTGAACATGTTGCAGTGTTTAAGTTCACGTTCCAAAACAAACAATAAAGCATCCCGCATAACTCTTCTTCACGAAACCATTTTTTTACCAAACAAACATTTAATCCTAAGAACATCGCGAGACGTGATGCGGAGTGCGAAATGCGTCCCGGGATGAGTGACGCATGGACAGGGAATCCGGTGGGATTAGACCCGCCCAGCCGACTGTCAATCATCCCGACTCGCGCCGACGTGATCGCGGAACCCGCCATTCCTGCACGATGAGTCGGAGCGCAGGGAACTCGTCGTGCTTGTTGTTGTCCGTTTTCACTTTTCCACGCTGAACGAAATCCCAGTGTTCGGCGGTTCTTTCCTCAAAAGGCTCGTGCGGAAAAGCAGGTGAAGGGGCGGGGTGATGCTAGTTATTTTCGGCGCGACAGGTGGAGAGGGCGGAGTCACGGCGGCATTCCTTTTATCGAGCATCGTTAACGGTCCTGGAAGGAAAAGCTCGGACCTGGTAGGGATGGTCTCCGACAGGCGACTACTCCGGGTCATGAGATATAAATAACGCCGTCCGTCCACGGTCCACGTCTGACGGAACGCGAGTCGAGATCCATGAGCACGAGTCGTGTTTAAACGTTTCATGTCACTAGTCGGTGTTGTGCGCGTGTGCGACCCACACCATGAACCAGTGAGACCCTCGGAAACACGAGACGAGGGTGAGGCGCGCTAATTGCACAAGATCGCCCGCGGGAGGAATGGCTGGGCGTCTTGGAATGAGGTGGAGTGGCCCAGGTGGGAGTTGTTGGGACGGGTCGTGAAGAGAGAGCAGCCGCCACTTGCACAAGAATTCCGCTGTGCGCGCCAAATGCTGCGGTGCAGGACCCGCCCATCAGATTCAGATGAGACCTATCGTGAGACACCTCCGCCGATCGGTATCAATACCGTTACACAGGTGCAGTGTAAGCAATTAATGTGTCGAGTATACGCTGTAAATAAATAAATTAATACATCGGTTGATACTGCTGGTGTTATTTAGTGTCCATTGCCAAGCAGAGCAATTCGAGCGTTACAAAGATGACTTTGTGTGCGCGTTGTGCGCGTGCCCCGGGGTCGTGCCTCCGCGCCATAAATCACCGATCGATCATCTCGCAGTTTCCGCAACGCCTTTCATGAGACCGTGGCCGGGGGCAGTGATTCCTGGGCACGGCAATGGGGAGCAGGCGAGTGCGGCATGAAAGTGTGGTGGTGGATGGGGAAGGTGTGGTGGTGGGTGGAGATGGGGAAGGTGTGGTGGTGGGTGGAGATGGGGAAGGTGTGGAGATGGGGAAGGTGTGGAGATGGGGAAGGTGTGGTGGTGGGTGGAGATGGGGAAGGTGTGGAGATGGGGAAGGTGTGGTGGTGGTGGGTGGGGGAGGTGTGGTGGTGGTGGGTGGGGGAGGTGTGGTGGTGGTGGGTGGGGGAGGTGTGGTGGTGGTGGGTGGGGGAGGTGTGGTGGTGGTGGGTGGGGGAGGTGTGGTGGTGGTGGGTGGGGGAGGTGCGGTGGTGGTGGGTGGGGGAGGTGCGGTGGTGGTGGGTGGGGGAGGTGCGGTGGTGGTGGGTGGGGGAGGTGCGGTGGTGGTGGGTGGGGGAGGTGCGGTGGTGGTGGGTGGGGGAGGTGCGGTGGTGGTGGGTGGGGGAGGTGCGGTGGTGGTGGGTGGGGGAGGTGCGGTGGTGGTGGGTGGGGGAGGTGCGGTGGTGGTGGGTGGGGGAGATGCGGTGGTGGTGGGTGGGGGAGATGCGGTGGTGGTGGGTGGGGGAGATGCGGTGGTGGTGGGTGGGGGAGATGCGGTGGTGGTGGGTGGGGGAGATGCGGTGGTGGTGGGTGGGGGAGATGCGGTGGTGGTGGGTGGGGGAGATGCGGTGGTGGTGGGTGGGGGAGATGCGGTGGTGGTGGGTGGGGGAGATGCGGTGGTGGTGGGTGGGGGAGATGCGGTGGTGGTGGGTGGGGGAGATGCGGTGGTGGTGGGTGGGGAGATGCGGTGGTGGTGGGTGGGGCGATGCGGTGGTGGTGGGTGGGGAGATGCGGTGGTGGTGGGTGGGGGAGATGCGGTGGTGGTGGGTGGGGGAGATGCGGTGGTGGTGGGTGGGGGAGATGCGGTGGTGGTGGGTGGGGGAGATGCGGTGGTGGTGGGTGGGGGAGATGCGGTGGTGGTGGGTGGGGGAGATGCGGTGGTGGTGGGTGGGGGAGATGCGGTGGTGGTGGGTGGGGGAGATGCGGTGGTGGTGGGTGGGGGAGATGCGGTGGTGGTGGGTGGGGGAGATGCGGTGGTGGTGGGTGGAGAAGGTGTGGTGGTGGGTGGAGAAGGTGTGGTGGTGGGTGGGGAAGGTGTGGTGAAGAGGGTGAGGGAGGTGGTGATGCTGAGGGAGGTGGTGGAGATGGTGGTGAAAGTGGTGGTGGTGGAGATGGTGGTGAAAGAGGTGGTGGTGGTGGTGGTGGAGATGATGGTCGGCCTATGTACACGAACAGTCTCGGCACAGAGTAAAGTTTGGTGACTGCTCTCTACATTTTCTGTCTTTCCAGTCCAGAAAGGTCACACACGTTGTAAGAAATATGTGCGATGAGAGACCGCACTGGTCGAGCAACTCTTAGCATATACACCGATCAAGGCCACTTTTTCACACCTCCACCTTCCTCACACCAAACTTACCCTGCTGCAGTATTCGGCCGAAGTACTTTCTGGGAACGCTGCAGTCCCAGCGCCGCCTCGCGAACTGGTGCCGACATTCCCGGAGTCCGAGTCGAGCTCCCGCCACCACGGCGCGCACTACCTGGGGCTCGCGCTGGCACAAGGTGCCCGCGCGCCCGCTCGCGCGCCGCGCCTCGCGGCAGATCCGGTTCGAGTACATGAGCAGCGGACTGGCGGCCACGCGCCTGGAAAAGAGCGCGCAAGACACGTCTCACACATCGCATCACAATAATCATTACATTAACAGGTGTTATTGAAGATGTCATGGTAACAAACGTCTGGCTGATTGTGCGCCAGTTACCTGTCCATTGAAGCCGCTTGTGTTCGAAACAAAACAAAACAGGATATAACCAGATATGGATTGTAACAAATTATCGAATCAAGACAACAATTTAGTAACACAATAATAATAAACACGAATTGTGCAAACATTGTCTTGATCACGAACTAGGCCGATAGTGTCACGTGTTCCGCGCGGTTCCATCGACTCATCAACCATTATGACTCCCTATAAAATGCAAACCCACAATGATAATGATAGTATCTCGCACTTGGGTGTTCTGGGGTCCACGATCAGGTGGTTGAGCCGTCTATCGGAATATCCGGCCATTTATAGATCAAAGCGGCATCCCACACTAAACGGTACAGTACAGGTGGCGAGGAGAGCGGAGAGGAGAGGATTCATGCTCCATTCCCATCCTGCCCAAAAATAAATAAATAAATGGGTGAACGACCCGCCACACTCACCACCAGGTTCCAATGATGTTCACGGGGCAAAGCAGGAAAAAGAGCGCCAAAATGCGCTTTGCGCTCGCTGACTGCGCCATGATTCGGTCGCACTCCCGCTCACCTTCCCCACTCGGAGCCAACACCTACTCTGGACCTGCTGTGGGTGCTTCAGCCATTGGGCATAATTAAATGTTTGCTTTTTCCTTCGTCTTCTGAATAATCTTTGACTTTTTCTTGAGCTGCAGCTGCGACTGGACTACAGACATACGAGCTGGGACCTTGGATTGAACAGAGTCGTAAGAAAGCGGAAAAGACCGGGAAAAACTTCCTAAAAGTTTGTGGCGCGTCCTTGGCAGGTCGTCTCGTCCCAACCTGACCCTCACTCGCTCACCCACTCATTCTCTTCGTACTCCATTCCTTTCCTGGCACAAAGAACGAGTCACGATCGTTTCGCTTCTTATCCCGCGTCCCAATCCAGACCCACCTTTCCCTGCTCTGCGTCCGTCCGACCGCCCCTTGCGCCTCCACCCTTGTTCGGCACCCCAACCACCGGCCTTTTATAGACGCGACGTGTAAGCAACGTCTGATCTCAGGAAGTTGAGTCGCCAGGTGTCGCATCGAGGTGTTCATAAGAATCGTCCGATTGCGAGAAACCCCGGGGGGAAACATGGGGCACGAAGTGCGGACCTCTGAGAAAGCATGCTCCTCATGATGTGGTGCTGGGCTCGGAATATTGTGGTTTTATATGTTGCTGAAAAAAAAGAAAGTAAAAACGTTTTGAATCCTCCCCCAAAGCCCCACCGACACAACACTGGGCTTCCGAGGGTGCCAATGGGGCGAGGCCCACGATCAGAAAGGGTCCATGACGAGCAAATTGTTTTTGAAATGTAGACCGCGATATACATGGTGGTTCAAAAGTAAAGAATCATGGGGACATTTTTTTTAAAGACTATACCTTTGATGTGGATAGAGGACGTCGTGGGTGGATAAAAGAACTTTTTTTCTTTGGGGACACCTGCAATCAGTAGTTTATACCACCAGACCACGCACTATTGGAAATCTGATTACTTCAATCAAAGGAATGTGATAAAATTGATGTCAATGTTGAGAGACGTTCAAAAAACCTCCATACAAGAATTGACATGTGTCTGTATGTCAGTGACACAATTTGAGCGATTATTAAAATAAAATTGTAAAATAAATATCCCGACTATCCTGGCCATTGAAACACCGTTTCAATAAATTACATACATATATATAAATATATATATTCACACACACACACACATTATATTCACACACACACACACACATTATATTCACACACACACACACACACACACACACACACACACACACACACACACACACACACACACACACACACACACACACACACACACACACACTAGCCAAATGCATCCGGCGTTGCACGGGTTCTGTTTGAATGAATTTACTACTATAATTCAGCTTTTACTTGCGGCCGTAGAAGATTGACTACTATAATTCAGCTTTTACTCGCGGCCGTAGAAGATTGACTACAATAATTCAGCTTTTGCTCGTGCCCGTAGAAGATTGACTACTATAATTCAGCTTTTACTCACAGCTGTAGAAGATTGACGACTATAATTCAGCTTTTACTCGTGGCCGTAGAAGATTGACTACTATAATTCAGCTTTTACTCGCGGCCGTAGAAGATTGACTACAATAATTCAGCTTTTGCTCGCGGCCGTAGAAGATTGACTACAATAATTCAGCTTTTACTCGTGGCTGTAGAAGATTGACTACTATAATTCAGCTTTTACTCGCAGCCGTAGAAGATTGACTACAATAATTCAGCTTTTACTCGTGGCTGTAGAAGATTGACTACAATAATTCAGCTTTTGCTCGCGGCCGTAGAAGATTGACTACTATAATTCAGCTTTTACTCACAGCCATAGAAGATTGACGACTATAATTCAGCTTTTACTCGTGGCTGTAGAAGATTGACTACTATAATTCAGCTTTTACTCACGGCCGTAGAAGATTGACTACAATAATTCAGCTTTTGCTCGCGGCCGTAGAAGATTGACTACAAAAATTCAGCTTTTACTCGTGGCTGTAGAAGATTGACTACTATAATTCAGCTTTTACTCGTGGCCGTAGAAGATTGACTTCTATAATTCAGCTTTTACTCACAGCCGTAGAAGATTGACGACTACAACTCAGCTTTTACTCGTGGCTGTAGAAGATTGACTACTATAATTCAGCTTTTACTCGCGGCCGTAGAAGATTGACTACAATAATTCAGCTTTTGCTCGCGGCCATAGAAGATAGACTACTATAATTCAGCTTTTACTCGTGGCTGAAGAAGATTGACTACTATAATTCAGCTTTTACTCGCGGCCGTAGAAGATTGACTACAATAATTCAGCTTTTACTCGCGGCCGTAGAAGATTGACTACTATAATTCAGCTTTTACTCGTGGCCGTAGAAGATTGACTACTATAATTCAGCTTTTACTCGCGGCCGTAGAAGATTGACTACTATAATTCAACTTTTACTCGTGGCCGTAGAAGATTGACGACTATAATTCAGCTTTTACTCGCGGCCGTAGAAGATTGACTACTATAATTCACCTTTTACTTGCGGCCGTAGAAGATTGACTACTATAATTCACCTTTTACTCGTGGCCGTAGAAGATTGGCTACTATAATTCAGCTCAGCTTTTAATTGCGAAATGGGCCCAGCCCGGCCGAGGTGGGCCTTGACCGGCCTCGCCACCTAGCTTATGACCTTCCCGGGGCCCGTCCCGACATTTTTAGTTTTCGAGGTTTCCTCCTATCTTTCACCGTTCAGGAGATTAGCGCGTGCAGACAAGCAAACAAACAAACAAAAACTCTCTTTTATACAGTCACGTGAAAAAGTAAGTACACCCCACGTAAAGTTTTGACTTTTTCAACATATTTCAACATACAGCTATTTGATCTTCATTTCAACAATATTGATAGATAAAGGTGATATAATATAACAAATATCATGAAACATTTACATTTTGTAGTCCATTGTATAATTTAAATAAACTTAAATGCAAATTTCGCATGTGGAAAAAGTAAGTACACCCCTACATTTATCACTACTTCAAACACCTAAAATTAGAATGTGCACCAGCTCAAGTGCAAATTATTAGAACATCGTCAGAGAGGATCTTGGAGGAACCTGTCTTATTTAAACCTCAGACATTTAGTTTGGTTTGCTCTTTGTTGTTGAAGTGTGCGGCGTCACCATGCCTAGATCAAAAGAGCTCTTTGAGGCCTTCAGAAAGAACGTTATAGATGCCTACGAGTCTGCGAAGGGATTTAAAAATATCTCCAAACAATTTGAAATCAATCATTCGACTGTCCGGAAGATCATCTACAAGTGGAGAAGATTCCAAACAACTGCCAACCTGTTCAGGCCAGGCCGCCCCATCAAGCTCAGCCCGAGAGCAGACCGGAAGATGCTGAAAGAAGTCTCTAAGAACCCCAGAATGTCATCACGGGACCTACAGGTAGCTCTTGCCACTGTTGATGTCAAAGTTCACGAGTCTACCATAAGAAAGAGGCTGCACAAATTTGATCTCTATGGGAGGTGTGCCAGGAGCAAACCTTTGCTGTCCAGAAAGAACATCAGGGCAAGACTAAAGTTTGCCAATGAACGCCTCGGCAAAGACCAGCACTTCTGGAACAATGTGCTCTGGACAGATGAGTCAAAGGTAGAGCTATTTGGCCACAGTACCAGGAGACATGTTTGACGAAAACCAAAGACAGCATTTGATCACAAGAACCTGATACCAACTGTAAAGCATGGTGGTGGAAATATTATGGTTTGGGGCAGCTTTGCTGCATCAGGGCCTGGGCAGCTCACCATCATAGAATCCACTATGAATTCTTCATTGTACCAGAGGGTGCTTGAGGATAATGTGAGGCCATCTGTCGGAAAGTTCAAGCTCAACCGAAGGTGGACCTTGCAACATGACAATGACCCTAAACATACCAGTAAATCCACCAAGGAATGGCTGAAAAGAAAGAAATGGAGGGTTCTGGAATGGCCAAGTCAACGCCTGGATCTAAATCCCATCGAGATGTTGTGGGGGGATTTGAAACGAGCTGTGCATGCAAGAAACCCCTCAAACATCGCACAGCTGAAAGAATTCTGCATGGAGGAGTGGGAAAAAATATCTCCCAGTCGATGTCAGAGACTGGTAGACAGTTATAAGAAACGCCTACTTGAGGTTGTTTCTGCCAAAGGGGGCAATACCACCTATTAGAGCCAAGGGTGTACTTACTTTTTCCACATGCGAAATTTGCATTTATGTTTATTTAAATTCTACAATGGACTACAAAATGTTAATGTATCATGATATTTGTTATATTATATCACCTTTATCTATCAATATTGTTGAAATGAAGATCAAATAGCTGTATGTTGAAATATGTTGAAAAAGTCAAAACTTTACATGGGGTGTACTTACTTTTTCACGTGACTGTATATATAGATATCAATGCAAATTAAAAAAACAAACTGTTTGACAATGTTTTCCCAAATTTGTTTGGTGCCAGACCCATAAAAGGTCAATCGGGCCCTGTGCTTCCGGAAGAAAACATGAATTTTTTTAGTACATATGCAAATTATCTCGTCTCATTACTCATCTCATCACGGTTGGAGAAGCGTTATACGACACTGACGTCACAAATACCTCTTGCGTAGCAGGTTCCAAAGTTCAATGACCTTTCACCGCCACATCCGTCCAAAACGATCGGGATACGGTGTGTAACGGCGCCCTCTGCAGGAGAAATGGCAAAATTCTTATGTTTCAGTTTTCAATAAATGTCAATAAACCCACAATCTTATGTCCCCAACCCCTGTACTCACCCTTCCAGTCATACCCAACTGCCCCTGGACGTTGTGTTTCGCACCTGACAAAGTGGAAAAGGTTCTTTCAACCCTCGATTCTGATTCTGCAACTGGACCGGACGGCATCAGTTCACATGTCCTAAAAACCTGCTCTGCTGATTTTGCACATCCTCTCTCTGCCCTTTTCACCCTGTCATTTGCGCTCGGTCATCTTATCACTGCACGAGATAAAAGGTGCAAAACCAGATCACTTTTACTACAGACCAATCAGCTTGCTTCCAATCATCAGCAAGGTCATGGAATCCATTAGCACAGTTGATTTGAAATCATTCCTTTTCTCCAACAACCTCATCTCACATCATCAATTCGGATTCATACCTGGTCACTCTACCTTTTGACATGCTGCTTATACTCACCCAACAATGAGATGTTTTGGTACAGTCTGGCATCCCGCCTTGTTCTCCAAACTCCTCTCCCTGCCAAGGCTGGAATACCCCAAGGTAGTGTTCCAGGCCCCATACTATTCCCGATCTTCATCAATGATCTAACCGATTTGTCTATTCCCAGTTTTGAATACTTGTAATTGTGTTTCTCGGAACAAAATGGAACAGACATATTTACAGGATATAGGTACATATTCGAAGATTTTGTGGTAATTTTTGTATAGAATTCAGAAGTGTACAAAATTAGTTATGAATTCCGAGGTGATTTACATCATTTTCAAGCAGTGTGTGTGCGCAGCCTTTCACGATACTCCAAGACCATTTTCGGTCAAATTCTGACCGTAATGTCTCCAAAGGCTGCTTGAATCCGCTCTTTTGGGTATTTCGGGTCTTGAATGTTTGCTGGTTGAGTTGCCTAAATCCAACCCTAACCCTAACAACCCTAATCCTAACTCTAACCCTAACAACCCTAACCCTAACAACCCTAACCCTTGAGAAAGCCCCGCAAGATGAAATTCCACGGGGTGAGATCTGACGAACAAGTGGGCCAGGGAATATTGAGTGAATCGCAACCAATCCACCATTCGGGAAAAGTCTCTTTGAGCCATTCGCAGATCTGGATCTTCCCTTCCCTTACCCCCCAGTGGGCACGCGCCATTTCTTACCCTTACCCACCAGTGGGCATCCCCCTTCCCTTACCCCCCAGTGGGCACGTGCCATTTCTTCTTGTGCGGATTTCTTAAGAGCAAGGTTTACACAACTCAACCAGCGAACATTCAAGAGCTTTTGGAGAAATTACGGTCGGAATGTGACAGAAAATGGTCTTGGGAGTATCACAAAAGGATGTACACACACACACTGATTGAAAATCACGCCAAAAATCAAAACTAATTTTGCAATTCTAAATTCAATAACAAAAATTTTTACCACAAAAATGTTAAATATGTACCTATACGTATTCTGTAAATATTTTGTTCGATTTTGTTCCTTAGCAACAGAATTAGACGTTCAAACCGGGAATAGATAAATGGCCCACCCTGTTGAATCAATGCTAACATTCACTCATTTATTAGTCTTTTTCCCCCACCTGTGGAATCAACTTCCACATTCTCTTTAATCCCATTCTTCCCTGCAGGTCTTCAAGACAGCTGCTCACCACCATCTCAGATCATACCCAATCCAAAACAATGATCTTTTCTCCTCCCGTTGACTCCATCTTCCACTCCTCTTTCCAAATTTTCAGTTTTTACCTGCAACATGTCGCAAGTCTTGTCTATAAGAGCTTCAGGTTGCTGTTGCTGTCGTTGTGGTTCTTGTTGTGGGTCGATTTTTCAAATGTGCACCCATTGATCGCATGGCTGCCGGACCACACTCACATCTGTCTATTGACTCCACCCACATCTGTCTATTGATTCCACCCACATCTGTGTATTGACTCCACCCACATCTGTCTATTGACCACCCTCATCTGTCTATTGACTCCACCCACATCTGTCTATTGATTCCACCCACATCTGTGTATTGACTCCACCCACATCTGTCTATTGACCACCCTCATCTGTCTATTGACTCCACTCACATCTGTCTATTGACTCCACGCACATCTGTCTATTGACTTCACCCACATCTGTATATTGACTCCACCCACATCTGTCTATTGACTCCACCTACATCTGTCTATTGACTCCACCCATCATGGTGCCCAGACGAAATATGTTCGCCATCTTGTTTCCTGGTGGGCTGAATACATTATGCCTGCATAGGCCTCTGCTGAGTATACACTGTCCGGCTTTATTGCATCAGATTTCCATTGGCTTTGTTTTGGTCAAGTTTTAGATTGATTAGTAAAGTTTAATCAGGCCCATATTGCCTCCCTAAAAATATAGCATTATTTAATTTTTGAACTGCCTCATATGTACATTACATGCGTGTTTCCCAAGCGGCCCGTCACCGGATTTTTAAAGCCAATTCAGTCGCACTTCATGGCAAATCCCGTACCTTGAATGATCACGTACAGGTTTTTATGAACAAAAGGTTTATCACCACAGAGAGAGCAGGAGGGCAGAAACTTGGTAACTGAAAACACCTCTGATGTTCTTGAGGCCCGAGCCTAGATCTACTGTAATTTATTTACCCTAGAGAGCACAACAACATAACCCTTCAGCCGCTCCTGTTTGGAGTGGGTACACTAGTTGCTTGAAACAAGACCCAGCTGTACACCACATTCATAACTGATATTGAACCAATCCGTGCAGACCCTCGGAGATGAATTGTATGATACCTTCATCAGCAAGGATGAGGAAGTCGAGTTGAGTGGTTAAAGAAGGCAAAATATTTATTTAGTGTCACAGGTTGTGACCACAGTGCGGTCATTCTTGTTCCTTCCTGAGAGTTTGCTCCTGCATCCATCTTGACCACCATAGGCATCTTCCCCTAGGTCCCTACACCTCATTCCTCTGCACACCCATTATTTGTTAGTCTTCCTCTTTCATCCTTCAGCCCTGCTATTCGTTCGTTCTCTGTCTCTCTCTGTCTGTCTGTCTCTCTCTTGTTGCTTTTGTTTTGTTGCATCCTGACGCGTTCAGTGTACCAGGTCTTCCACGAGCTTTGACCTTACATTCAAAAAGAAAAGAAACAAAAGTTAGATTTCAAATGCTGATAACTTCTTGATGTAATCATTCTATATATGAGTCATCAGGAAGCATTGGAGAGAGTGAGACAGGAAGGAGTGAGGAGGAGCGACATTTCTTGTCGACGACGAGACAAACACAGTGACGTCACAAACTTTATCTGCAGGAAGCTATGTCTGGAGTAATGATGATTCAATGTCGATTCAACTTTTCATGACGTGAATCCATTGATTCAAAGGTACTGTTGACATAGACTGGGAGTGACTTTATTATCTGATGCTGTTCACATATTATAAACTAAAATCATCTGAAAATGAAAAGCCCACACACGTCCGCTTTGTGTTCGGAATTCTTCTTTTTGACGATCGATCCGATCGATTTTAGGCACCTCTGACCTTTTGACCTCAAAAGAAATAGGCTTCATTGACCCAATATGCGTTCCATGCTCAAATTTCATGTCAATCAGATGGAAATTGCCGATTTTGTGACCTTGACCTTTTGATCTTAAAAAAAGAAAAATCGGCTTCTAGATTTTGATTGGTGAACCAATTCAGTGACCTAATATGCAAAAAAAAATTCACATTTTAAGTCAATTTCAAGCCAGCTCTGCTCACCAAACTCTCCTCCTATGGTATCCATGGAAATCTCCACTCATGGCTTGCGGACTTCCTC
>NC_136272.1:8446664-8491664 GCF_964187855.1 Myxine glutinosa | reverse complement strand
AGAGATCATTAATGAAGACCAGAAAAAGCACAGGGCCCAGAACACTGCATTGAGGAACTCCAGCCTGAACAGGAAGAGATGAGAGGACTCCATTCAGGGCCACACGTTGACGACGACAGGAGAGGAAGTCCGTAAGCCATGCGTGGAGATTTCCATGGATACCATAGGAGGAGAGTTTGGTGAGCAGAGCGGGGTGCCAGACCGTATCAAATGCACGAGATATGTCAAGGGAGACAGCTCTGATTTCCTGTTTGGCATTGAGGACCTCCATCCATTGTTGAGATAGCAGAAGCAGCATGTCCAGAGTAGAATGACCTGGTCTGAATCCAAATAGATGATCAGAGATCAAGACATTGGAGAAGAGGAAGGATTTAATGTCAGAAGCAATGATGGAGTCCATGACCTTGCTGATTATTGGGAGCAAGCTGATTGGTCTTTAGTTGCAAGGATCTGTTTTTGCACCTTTTTTGTGTAAAGTGGTAATGTTGGCTGATTTCCAAGCAGATGGCAGATGACCTTGAGCAAAAGAAAAGGTGAAGAGAATGGAGAGAGGGTGAGATAGAGCAGCAGAGCAAGATTTTAGGATCCATGGGCTGATGCCGTCTGGTTCAGTTGCAGAATCAGAGTCGAGGATTGACAAAAACTTCTCCACCTTGTCAGGAGAGAAGGACATAGAGTGCAGGAGCAGCTGGGTTTGACTGGGTACGGTGGGTACAGAGAGAGATGGGTTTGGGACACAAGATTTTGAGGCAAACACAGAGTTGGGGCATTCAGCTTTTTCACGTGGTATCAGCTGTGTAGCCGTTTGAGGTAAGGGAGGCGATGGAGGGGGAACAAACACCAGAAACAGATTTCACCAGACGTCACCAGGATTTGGAGGAGGGAGACGGGTTTGAGAGTTCAGTCTTGAGAGTTGAGAGATAGTACTTCCTGGCTCTCCTGAGGGTCGACACACACTTCTTCCGAACTCTGTAGAAGGTACTGACATTGCCTTTCGTTGGATTTGCCTTCCATCTATCTTCTCTTCCGTCCTCTCCATATTCTCATGATTAAGCTTGGTTGAAAATGATACATTTTTAAAATTGATTGTTTACCATTGAGAGTTCGGCCAAAACGAGATACGACATGATATTTCAAAGAAGTTGTGGACGAGTTATGACAAAACATGGTGGATGAGTTTGTTAAGGTGACAATAACAAGTGTATGTTCACCATCCAAAGGTGGATGGAGGTTAGGTTTTCCCCCTTGTCTGTCTGTCTGTTTGTGAACAAAATATCTCAAAAGGTTGTGGAAGGATTCGGACGAAGTTTGGCAGAGATGTAGTGCATGTGACAATGACGAAATGATTAGATTTTGGGGAAGATTAGGATTCGGATCTGGCTACTTGAATTTTTAAAGTGATTCTTCACCATTGGGAGATTGGGCCAAAAACGATACATAGCAAGATATCTCAAAAAGGTGTGAACGGATTTGGATGAAACTTGGTGGACAGGTTGTGTCTGACAAGGATAAATAGTTTCGATTTTGGTGAAGATCTGAATATGGATTTAGATATGAGAATTATTTAATTTTTAAGTGATTCTTCACCATTGGGAGATTGGGCCAAAAACGATACATAGCAAGATATCTCAAAAAGTTGTGAACGGATTTGGACGAAACTTGGTGGACAGATTGTGTCTGACAAGGATAAATAGTTTCGATTTTGGTGAAGATCTGAATATGGATTCAGATATGAGAATTATTTAATTTTTAAGTGATTCTTCACCATTGGGAGATTGGGCCAAAAACGATACAAAGCAGGATATCTCAAAAAGTTGTGGACGGATTTGGACGAAACTTGGTGGACAGGTTGGGTGTGTGACAAGGACTAATGGATTCAATTTTGGTGAACATTCGGATCCAGGTAGTAGAATTTTAAAAGTGATTCTTCACCATTGAGTGATATGGCCAACCAGGTGGAGGTATGCTCTCTACTGAGTGGCCTTCGAGTTCGATTTTGGTTTAGGTGTGCCGATCCGTCCTATCAGTGGATACAAAACATAAACTGCTCAGCCTGGCGGAGGTATGTGTCCTACCGAGTGGAGGGCCGTTCTAGTTTACTTTTCTATTCATCCAGATGAGTTTTTTCATTTTCCATACATTTGCTTGTCCCCACACCCCCACACCCCCACACCCCCACACCACCACGTAATTTCTCTGTACTTGTGACCTGGGATGTCATCCGCTCTTTCACGAGCCTTGTGAACGACAATGTGAGTAAACAAAATCATTCCAACAGATGTAAACGACACCTTTCTTTTGCCACTGCGGAAACAGTGTCTTTTATTTGGCGTGTGACTCGTGTCCAAATAAGTCGATGTACATCGAATGAGACAGAGCACAGACACGTTTCCGGTTGTCCCTCCATAACGCTCCCAGTGAGACATCATGTCGGTGGATTTGGTACGGCTTAAGGGGCGGGGGGGGGGGGGCCACTCCAGGGGTCCGGTGGTTTTCTCGTGTGGACCCAGGAACGCGTTCCGTCCGGGTCTTACAGGCAATGGTACACGAGATATAAAAATGGATCTTCCACATACTGATGTGACAATGGCTGCCAAGTTCACAGAATGTACATCCAGTGAGAACAAGATTTAGTAGATCTTATGGTATAATCTTAATAGGACATTTCTAAAGTATTTGTTCATATCCGTCACAATCAACAAAGTCATGAGCGCTCTGAAGGAGAAGTCCAGTTAACAGCGGTGAGGGTTACGACAGCGCGGGTGACCTTATCAAGCATCGTGGTTAAGTTAACCACAGCAGACAAGACTACACCACATGGCAGATTCACCAAGAGCAAAATGATCCGTAAACCATGCGGGACGGAAACCAACATGCATGACAGCACTCGGCTAACCACTCGGGACGGTCGACGGCATCTCGGCTTTACCTTTTCGGTTTTCCTCCATAAACACTCCGGCTTACCTAGAGTACGTGGGCCGGACGGTGCTCTGTTGAAAAATGCATGCAGGGCAATAGCTCCGATGTTAACACGTCGAGGAAACATACCGATAACCAAATTCACTTTCCCACCATCACACAAATGCGAGGAAAGAAGGAAACGTTTCTCAACAAGCAGAGTCGTTTTACACTTGTGTTTTTAAAAGTTCACAATCCATCCATAGTGCTACAAGGTGGTCGGTGAAGACCAAAGGCTGGGTCACGCTTGGTCCGCGAAAAAAAAGATTACACGATCGAACAATTCATGTTCGAACTATCGATTGGAAGGTAAGAACACACGTACAAGTTCCAGGGTTGTACTCGTGCACAAATATACACAATCTCTCCTTGCTTGCATGTTAGGGGATGCCATGATAGATCGGTGAGAATGCTTTATCATCAAAACAAGACTTGTGCTCCAAACCTTGGCTCGAATTTTGCTTTTATTTTATATCCTAGGCTCATGGAAGAGTGACGTGACAGGGGGTAGAAGGTAACATCGTGACACTGGGGTAGTGTCAACAGGTGGACAGAAAAAATAAAATAAAGGCATGAACGAACAGAAGACAGAGAGAGAGGGGAGAGAGGAGGGAGAGGAGAGGGAGGAGGGGGAGGAGACAGAGAAGAGGGAGGAGAGGGAGAGAGGAGAGGGCAGAGAGGGAGGAGAGAGAGGGGAGAGAGGAGAGGAGAGGGAGGAGGGAGAGGAGAGGGGGGAGAGAGAGGAGAGGGAGGAGAGGGAGGAGGGGGAGGAGAGAGAGAAGAGGGAGGAGAGGGAGGAGGGGGAGGAGAGAGAGAAGAGGGAGGAGAGAGAGAGGAGAGGGAGGAGAGAGAGAGGAGAGATATTATCAATTACTCGACACTCTACAGTGTACATGCCACATTCGAAAGAGGAGAATGGTTGAAAATTTGAGGTTGGCTGGAAAACTGAGCATATTTAATTGACCAACGTTCTCAAAATTTGTTAAACCACCGAGTTAAAGATAACGTAGTTATTCAATGGCCATGAATTCAGGTCACCCAGGAGATTTCCTTTGCACTCGTTCATTGGTGCCAAAGATAATCAGAGGAGTGACGATAAATGTGTGAAGACATTTAGTCTGGTGTTGGGCCTGGTTCCTCACAGAGTCGAACTGGTGTCGTGCAATGCAAACGAGGTGCTGCATTGTGAAGCACGCCATTAATCGCGGGGGGGGGGGGGGGTGGAGGTGGATGATCCCACAATATACTGTGTATATGACTCGGGATTGCAGTTGGTATCCTGGTAAAATTCTAAATCCTGTGTAAGGATCAAGTGTAGTGTTAACCATCCAGCCTCACTGCAAGATCCCTATTGGTCCATCACCACTGCAGTAGGCAAATGAGGTTTACACAATGTGATCTTTCATTGGGAGATCACACCATTTACTAATAACAATTAGATTGGCAATTTAAAATAAATAACAGGTGAATAGTTAACCATCATGCATTATCTGAACTGTTTGTGCTTTAGGAAGGATACCTCACCCTGTGTACCAAATGTGTATACACAGGTTCTCTTGAATGAGCAGACCACCTGTCCACAATACTGGAGTCTGGTGTGGTGGTTGTTTTAGGTTTGAGGTATGAGTTTCATGCTTCGCTTGGCTTTGGCTGGAGAGGCTGGCACTATGGTCTAACCCATGGGTGATACTGATAAGTACCGCCCTGCGGACGATGTGCAGGGCAGTCCGTTTTGTACAATTTGTACACGAGTGTGCACAAACCAGGTGTTTTGTACACAACCCGGTGTGTACCCCGGTTTAGAATAGGTACACCGTATCCCTGCGTGTCGTAAGAGGCGACTAAGAGGGTTGGCGTCAGGAAGGGCATCCGGCCATAAAAACATTGCCTCAAAAAGGGAACCATGACAATTACAACTACATATGGGCAGGGTACAGCCCGAAGTGGAGATCGGTTTCTGAGGTTTGGGACATGGAATGTAGGGACAATGACAGGGAGATCACGAGAAGTGGTGGAAGTATTGGTCAGAAGAAGAGTGGACATATGTTGTGTGCAAGAGACGAGATGGAAGGGAAGTGGTGTGAGAATGTTGAAGGGTAGGCAGGGACAGAAATACAAGTTTGTGTGGCAAAGGTGCCCGGAGGGCATGCATGGCGTTGGTGTCCTGTTTTCTGAGGGGTTTGTAGACAGTGTGGTGAGTGTGACTAGAGTGAGTGATAGGTTGATGATGGTGAAAATGATTATTGGAAAGCTCTTGGTGAACGTCATCTCGGGATATGCTCCGCAGGTTGGTCGGAGTGATTTTTTTTTTTTTTTTTTTTTTTTTTTTTTTTTTGTATACAAGGTCGAGGCTCGTGAAAGAGCGAAAAGAGTTCCCTCGTACCTGCGATAGAGAAGCTGATGGAAAACGTGAAAGATGAGGAAGTTGTTGTGGTAGGAGGAGACCTAAATGGACATGTGGGAAGGAGTATGGATGGTTTTGAGGGAGTTCATGGGGGTTACGGATATGGTGTGAGAAATGGAGAAGGTGAAGGGATTTTGGAGTTTGCTGATGGAGCTGATTTGTTGATTTGTAATACTCAGTTCCAGAAAGGGGATAATAAGCTTGTTACATACACGTCAGGTGGGTCGACGACAACCGTTGACTACCTGATGGTGCGTAGGCGAGATAGGGGGCACCTCCGGGACACAAAGGTGGTCCCGGGGGAGGAGGCTGTTTCACAGCACCACTTGGTTGTCTGCGACATAAGGGTGAAAGGTGCGAGCAGAGCTCGGCGGGTGAAGTACCAACCGAAAATGAAGGTGTGGAGGTTGAAAGAGGTGACAGTGAGGGAGGCATTAAAAGAGAGGCTGAGTAGGGTAGAGGATGATGTGGTTGAGCATGAATGTGGTTGGAAGTCAATGAAAGCTAGTCTGTTGGGAACCGTTGGTGAGGTATGTGGATGGACAAAAGGACCACCGAAGCACTCGGAAACATGGTGGTGGGATGATGAAGTTGGAAAGAGGATTGACGAGAAGAGGAAAAAGTTCAAGGAGTGGCAGAAGGCGAAGGGTACGGGGGCAGAAAACGCAGAGCATGAAAGTTATAAGGCAGCCAAGAAGGCTGCAAAGAAAGAGGTAGCAACGGCGCAGGAGGCATGTAGGAAAATGTTCGGAGAACGCTTGGATTCGGAAGAGGATCAGAGAGCGGTATTCAGGATTGCAAAGCAGATAGCGAAAGAGAGGTGTGATGTGATGGGGGTGAGTTGCTTGAAGGATGAAGTGGGACAAATCGTTGTGGACCCAGATGGAATTAAAGGAAGATGGAAAGGATATATGGAAATGCTGTTGAATACAGAGAATGAATGGGATGGCAACATAGAGAGTAACCCAGTTTTAGGACCGGCAGAGAAGATAACTGAGAAGGAAGTTTAGGAAGCGATAAAAGCAATGAAGAGTAGAAAAGCGGGAGGGCCGACGGGAGTTGTGGGAGATATGTTGAAGGCAGCAGGAAGTTGGGGTGTGAAGAGAATGACAGAGATCTGTAATCTGGTGGTGAAAGAAGGCCGCATTCCAGTGGATTGGGAACTGAGTACCCTCGTCCCTCTATACAAGGGGAAAGGTGACCCTCTGGACTGTGGCTCGTATCGAGCGATAAAGTTATTGGAGCATGGAATGAAGGTATTGGAAAGGATGTTGGAGAGGAGGATAAGGAAGAAGGTGAAGATTGACGAAATGCAGTTTGGATTTATGCCAGGAAGAGGAACGACAGACGTGCTTTTTATTTTAAGGCAGTTGCAGAAGTACATGGAGAAGTGGAAGAAGTTGTTTCTTGGGTTTGTTGATCTGGAGAAAGCATTTGATAGGGTTCCACGCGAAGTAGTGACATGGGCATTGAGGAAGTTAGGAGTAGAGGAATGGTTGATTAGAGTAGTGATGGCAATGTACGAGAGAGCACGCACAGCTGTAAGGACGAAGGACGGGAACAGTGGTGAGTTTGAGGTGAAGGTGGGAGTGCATCAGGGGTCGGTACTAAGTCCACTACTATTTCTAGCTGTGATGGAGGTGCTGGCCCGGAACGGAAAGGAGGGTTTACCGTGGGAGTTGTTGTATGCAGATGATCTGGTGTTGATTAGGGAGAGTATGGATGGACTGAAGGAGAAGATGAACAAGTGGAAGGAATGTATGGAGGCAAAAGGTCTGAAGGTGAATATTGGAAAGACGAAGGTGATGGCAAGTGGTAAAGCATGTGGTGAGGTGGAAAGAACTGGGAAGTGGCCGTGTGCTGTGTGCAGGAATGGTGTCGGAGTGAACTCCATTCAATGTACAATCTGCGTTGAGTGGGTTCATCAAAAATGTAGTGGTTTGAGAGGGTCATTAACCAGTGTGGCAGCTACATTCAAGTGTAAGTTGTGCACAGAGGGAGCTGCAGATGGAGGAAATGTTGAGTTCGATCTTGGAGACGGCGTGAAGCTGGAAGGTGTGAAAACATTTTGATACCTTGGAGACATACTGAATGGAGAAGGTGGATCAGACTCGGCAACGGTTGCTAGAGTGAGATGTGCATGGAAGAAGTTTCGGGAACTGAGTGGCGTGCTGACAAGGAGGGGAGTGTCGTTGAAGCTGAAGGGAAAGGTGTATGCTGCATGTGTGAGAAGTGTTACGATTTATGGGACCGAGACATGGGTAATGAACGTAGAGCAGCAACGAAGGTTGGAAAGGGTGTAAATGCGAATGGTTCGTCGGATGTGCGGAGTATCGTTGAGAGAGAGGAAGACAAATGATGAATTGCGAAAGATGATGGGAATAGAGCCTGTGGTGGATGCTGTGAAGAGAAACAGGTTGAGATGGTTTGGTCATGTGTTGAGGAAGGATGAAAGTGACTGGTTGAGAAGAGTGATGGAAATGAATGTAGAAGAAAGTAGAGGACGGGGAAGACTGAGAAAGACTTGGCTTAAGGTGGTGGAAGAAGAAATGCGGGCAAGGGGGTTAACAAGGAGAGATGCAGAAAATAGGGCAAAATGGAGAAGATCGTCATGGGGCCCGCAAGGCTAACCCCCGCTCCAGCAGGGAAAATGGCCTTAAAATGCATGTTGTTGTCGTTGTTGTACACGAGTGGAACACTTGAAGCAACAAATGGCGACTTCTGGAAATGCACAACAGTTTGGCCCAATTGCACCGATCCAAACCCTCAACTTTTGCAGAACCAAAAACAATTTCGAAAAATGCACAAATTGCTTTCATGTACATCATCAGGTCGGTACTCGTAGAAGAACCAAATATACGTACGTACGTACATCACGTGAAATCGAAGCTCGAGCAGATGACCTCGAATGCGAACCTGTAATCTCTATCTCGGTAGAAACAACACCAAGCACAAAATTAGTTAAAAGCGGGAAATGATTAATATAATATATATATATATTATATATATATGTATATGTACAGTTGTAAATACATACATTGGGAAAAACTATTTAAATTTGCTTACAATATTGCACTTGCATCTTATCAATAAAAGAGATTTTAAAAAACCAACATGTACAATCAACATAGGATATAAATACAATGATAATTACATCGATGAGAGAATTACAAGAGGCTTGGAACAAGGAACCAGAGCCAAAAGGCAAGCTTGGGAATCGAAGGTTGGAGGGTAAAGAGCAGTTCTTGCCTTTCCTTGTTCAGAGACGAGTCAGGCAAACAAACAAAGCATCCTGAGCTAACTTCGCAAAGGAGTCTTTCAGGAGGCCGGTGAGGAGTTTCGGGGATTCGCCGCAATAGTCTCAACGTAGTTTCCGGGGAAAAGCCCCGTGACGCCGGCAGCCGTTCCCTCGTACCAGCCATCAGCATTCTTCTTAACCACAAAGATGACCGTTCCCTCTTCGAAGCTGAGTTCATCCGAGCGCTCTCCGTTGTAATCGTACATCGCTACCACTGTAAGGGGGCAGGCATAGTATGCATAGAGTGATGGAATTGGGGATGTATACCGACTTATGACCAATGCGCAACACTCTCGGTGGCATTCCAGAACCAAATGGACAGGGAAAGCTGATGTATATACATGTACTCGTATGTGTGCACATACACCCCAGTCTTGCACAGAGAGGAAGAAAAAGTAGAGGGGGAAGCTAGGGAACTTTGTCCTATTCTCACAATGCTCATTTTCTCACCTCTCTCTGTGTAGTGCTTTGGAGCCCAAGGTGGATCCGTATAGGCAAAAGGGTCATGATAATGCACTAGAGACTTTTCCTCTGTCTCTGGTTCTTCCCTCCTTTCTACTTCCCCCTGAGCGCAGTCTGAAGGTAGTGGTGGCAGAGGATCTGGGAGGTCAGAAACTGAGGGGGGTAGGGGGTAAATAAATCCCATAAAAGCATCTGCACCAATTGAGCATCATGTACAATAGGGTCGTGTTCTGATGCAGTGAGTGTTCATGACACTAGACTGGAACACCAGGGGTTGCGGATTCAACTCCAGCTGAAGGCAAACTATTAAGGATTTGCATTCCATGCTTTTGCCAACTGAGCTCGTCTCAAGAGAATTACCATGTTGCTGTCAGATTGCCAGAAAAAAAAACCCAGTTAGTTCACCAATGATCTCAGGGAGGGGGAAATCTCCTCTGCTGCGACTGATCTTGTCTACATGACAGGAAGAGGCTACCAGCTGAACTATCCTGCAAGCCAATATATATATATATATATATATATATATATATATATATAATAGGCTAATGCTGTCCGTCTCTCCCACCCTGAAACACAAACGCTCCTCGGAGAGAAAATAATTATGAAGTAAAAGTTGCTTCAAATTAATCGAAACCTTCAGGAAAATTATAATTTTTACAATTTGACTAGGTTGAACCTGGGTGGTGTATAAGGCAACAGAATGCTGCTTTGAACGCTCTCGATAAAAAAAAAAAATATTTGCTGTTGAGAAATATGCCGCGATAGATTTGCTGTTTGCTGTGAATAAATATGATAATTTTGGAATTTCACAATACTCTATACAGTGTATTTCATAGGCTTATACTGTCCGTCTGTCCCTCTTGAAACACGGAAATGATCCTCTGAGAGAATAAATAATGTGAATAATTGCTTCTAATTAATCCACACTTATGGGAAATGTATAATCCTGTTTCAATTTGGTGAATGGTAAAGAGGAAGTAAAGCCGCGCTTAGACGGCAGAACGGTGTTTGGACCACGTGACTCAACGTTGTGCTACATTTAAAATAGTCAGTTAAACACTTGTATGAAGAATTCCAAGCTTTGTAATGATCATGTCATCGGCCTATGTAACGGTATGGACCTCAGTCTTCAGGGAGGCATCTGGCGTAAAGTTAATTTGGAATCTATCCGAGCTACGTAACTACCACGGTCGACGTATTATCTATATTATAATAGCCGTAGATGATTCTGTCTGTCTGTCTGTCTGTCTATCTGTTGGGTGTCTGTCCGGGGTGTGGCTTACTCGGTTTGCAGAGTAGCTCCACCCATAGCTCCACCCATTCTGGGAGTGGCTATAAACAAATATCCACCATTTTATTAACTCGCATAGCTTTGAGTCCTGTTTTGTAGGCCCGTGGTGTCTTGCTCTCCCCCAGTTTTATTTCAAATCAAATTCGATAAATCATTTCATTTTTCACAGTCGCTAACATAGTTTTAGACTCGGTTGAAAAAAAACGGGAAGAAAATCCAATGAAAGTTGCCGTTTATAGAACGAAATGAATTCTCAAAGGCCTGTAACTTCAAGGCCATTGAGTCTCTCTCACGCCTTTATCTCCAATCTAACTCACCATATGATTTCATTTTTATCGATGGTTTTACTTTTAGACTCGGTGTCAGCAATAATTGAGAACAATCCACACACGCGGGAAAATGCAGAGATATATTTTTTAAAATCGCGTCATGGTGTATCATACACCGCCCAACATGACACCGCCGGCAATGTGTCGATATATATTAAAAATTCGCTTTTGCTTTTCCGTTATGATATATTACTATTTCGTTTGATGATAGTCGTCACAAAACTCAAACGCCTGTAACTTCAACTTCAAGGCCATTGAGTCTCTCTCACGCCTTTATCTCCAATCTAACTCACCATATGATTTCATTTTTATCGATGGTTTTGGACTCGGTGTCAGCAATAATTGAGAACATTCCACACACGCGGGAAAATGCAGAGATATATTTTTAAAAGTCGCGTCATGGTGTATCATACACCGCCCAACATGACACCGACGGCAACGTGTCGATATATATTAAAAATTCGCTTTTGCTTTTCCGTTAAGATATATTACTTTTTCGTTTGATGACAGTCGTCACAAAAACGTCAACAATGATGCCGACATATATTTCTTCGTTTTTATTTAATTCAACATTATTAGCCGGAAGTAAAATATGTTTCAGGAAATTACCGAGAGATATTTCTTCGTTTTTTAAAATTAGTTATGTGCGAATACAATTTAAATAGGTTTATTTGAAATCTTTAATTTTCCACAATATAATTTACTTGCCATTTATCATTTGATGATTACGAGACAAATTCCTCTTGAGGATCGTGACAATTCATGCGCTGCGTGGAAACTTCTATTTCCAAAATGAATGAGACGATCGATGAAGAACGCAGACTTGAACAGGATGCAGCAAGAAAACGAATGAGACGGGCGAACGAGTCCATCGACGAACGTCAATGCAAACTTGCGGGGTCACCCGTGGGAATCCCACGGGCATGGATGTGTGTGACATTTCGACATATTGAGTTAGATGCTGCACATTCATTTTTACAAAATGGTTACTGGCAAGTCATCAGATCCAGAAATGGTGTAAAAACCACCGTTTAGAGGCCATTTTTCCCCGCAAAGCGGGGGTTGGCCTTTTCGGGGACCGTGGTAGTTGTTGTTTTTTTGTCCCCTTTTTGAAGCAATGTTTTACGGCCGGATGCCCTTCCTGACGCCAACCCTTTTTGCCGCCTTCAACGACAAACAGGGAATTACCAGTGAACTGGTACTCAATTAGCCGACCTCGGAAGGATGACAGGCTGAGTCAACCCCCCTGGCATTAATTCGGCGATCGACCGAGATTCGAACCCAGGATCCTAAGCCGGCACCCTAGCCGCTAGCCCAACACCAGAAATGGTGTCATGAACACAATTTATTTACGCACAAGCACAAAAGCAAGACGGGCCAATTTCCGATTCCGACGGGCCGACGGGCGAGACGGGCCGATTTCCGATTCCGACGGGCCGATTTGGAGCAAGAAAAAGAACGAGACGGGAGAAAAAGGAGAGAAACGAGACGGGGAAAGCCGATTGGAGAGGCGAGTGAGGCGCGATTGGAGAGGAGTGTGAGGCGCGATTGGAGAGGAGTGTGAGGCACGATTGGAGAGGAGTGTGAGGCGTGATTGGAGAGGAGTGTGAGGCACGATTGGAGAGGAGTGATTGGAGGGGAGTGTGAGGCACGATTGGAGAGGAGTGTGAGGCACGATTGGAGAGGAGTGTGAGGCGCGATTGGAGAGGAGTGTGAGGCGCGATTGGAGAGGAGTGTGAGGCGCGATTGGAGAGGCGTGTGAAGGATTGCAGAGGAGAGGAGTGTGAGGGATTGGAGAGGTGAGGGATTGGAAAGGAGAGGGATGTGAGGGTTTGGAGAGGAGAGGAGTGCTAGGTGGAGAGAGGAGAGTGTCAGGTGGAGACAGGAGAGTGTCAGGTGGAGACAGGAGAGTGTCAGGTGGAGAGGAGTGAGGGGTCACATATTATGTGAAATAACTAAATTCACACCATTTCTGGATCTGATGACTTGCCAGTAACCATTTTGTAAAAATGAATGTGCAGCATATAACTCAATATGTCATATAACTGTCATATACTGTCAAACTGTCATATAACATATAACAGCATATAACTCAATATGTGTCACACACATCCATGCCCGTGGGATTCCCACGGGTGACCCCGCTAGTATAATTATAAATGAACATGTTTTTGTTTTAAACACTATACAGGTTATATTTTGGAGTGATAGAGGCAGCCGTCTGTTTCCCACTATTTTCTCTTGAAAAACTCGACCAGGAACCACACCAGAAAACCCGTCATTAATGATTACAAGGTCTTTGGCCGAGTAATTCGGAGAATCTCGCGACTGGGAATGTGGTGTTGGGGGTCTGGGAGCATGGGGGTAATGGTCTGGGAAGAGGAGTTGAGGGTCTGGGAAGAGGTAGGAAGGTCTGGAAAGGGGCGGAGGGGGTTGGGTGAGGAGGGTCTGAGAGGGGGTGTCCCCCCTCCCTGGGTAGGGAAATAGTATAATCCGATATGAACCAAACATCTGCACTTTAATTGTGTAAAATGAACGAAGGTACCAATATTAACCGAGGGTGTGCTGTGATATCTTTGTTGTTAAGAAATGTGATTTTAATTTGTTGAGCTCTTTCAATCAGAGCAAGAATAAAAAGCATCCTTTTTTCCATCATGGTATTTTACCACAAGCTTCCAGCTAGTTTATTTGTAATGGAGTAAGTGTATGTATGCCCAGTCATTAACGGCACCTTTTATAGCGTTTATCCGTGTTGTTTGTGTTTCTGTTAGAGCATAATAAAATTAATTGCATACGTGTTGGTAGAACCCAGGCCTTCTTCAAAATTAATCTATTCCGCTGCTTACCTTTCTTTTCCTGCCAATTTTTCCCGCTTTCTTGTTATTTTGGTCCTGCATGAATGAGAGGCGCTACCCAATTATCACTATCCACAATAATGTCAGGAGGGTCCACATGGTCTGTCAGGTCTGCAGGCGGGTGACATTCCCGATTTGGAGAACTGATACCTGGGGTAGGACTTTCCCCAGGGGACGGAAAGGTATGAAGGTGCACAGAGAAGATAGAGAAGTGAGAGCAGAGAGAGAGAGAAAAGTGCAGGTTGGAGTGAGAATGACTTGTGAACAATAAGGGACAAGAAAGAGGGAAGAGGCAGGTAGCGTGCTGACTGGGGGAGCGCGTCACCCAATTACAGATGCGGGTCGCATGGCTGCGTGAACACAAGGCCATTAAGCATGCCTGGACTCAGCTGCATGCCAAGGCCAGCACTGGGAGATGGCGCCGGAGGTGGGAGGAAGTGGATCGAGGATGGGAGGAAGTGGGTCGAGGATGGGAGGAAGTGGGTCGAGGATGGGAGGAAGTGGGTCGAGGATGGGAGGAAGTGGGTCGAGGATGGGAGGAAGTGGGTCGAGGATGGGAGGAAGTGGGTCGAGGATGGGAGGAAGTGGGTCGAGGATGGGAGGAAGTGGGTCGAGGATGGGAGGAAGTGGGTCGAGGGTGGGAGGAAGTGGGTCGAGGGTGGGAGGAAGTGGGTCGAGGGTGGGAGGAAGTGGGTCGAGGGTGGGAGGAAGTGGGTCGAGGGTGGGAGGAAGTGGGTCGAGGGTGGGAGGGAGTGGGTCGAGGGTGGGAGGAAGTGGGTCGAGGGTGGGAGGGAGTGGGTCGAGGGTGGGAGGGAGTGGGTCGAGGGTGGGAGGGAGTGGATCGAGGGTGGGAGGGAGTGGGTCGAGGGTGGGAGGGAGTGGGTCTAGGGTGGGTGGGGGAGTGGGTCTAGGGTGGGTGGGAGAGTGGGTCTAGGGTGGGTGGGAGGGTGGGTCTAGGGTGGGTGGGAGGGTGGGTCTAGGGTGGGTGGGAGGGAGTGGGTCGAGGGTGGGAGGGAGTGGGTCGAGGGTGGGAGGGAGTGGGTCGAGGGTGGGAGGGAGTGGGTCGAGGGTCGAGGGTGGGAGGGAGTGGGTCGAGGGTGGGAGGGAGTGGGTCGAGGGTGAGAGGGAGTGGGTCGAGGGTGAGAGGGAGTGGGTCGAGGGTGGGAGGGAGTGGGTTGAGGGTGGGAGGGAGGGAGTTGAGGGTGGGTGGAAGTTGAGGATGGAAGGGAGTTGAGGGTGGGTGGAAGTTGAGGATGGAAGGGAGTTGAGGGTGGGTGGAAGTTGAGGATGGAAGGGAGTTGAGGGTGGGTGGAAGTTGAGGATGGAAGGGAGTTGAGGGTGGGTGGGAGAGAGTTGAGGGTGGGTGGGAGAGAGTTGAGGGTGGGTGGGAGGGAGGGAGTTGAGGGTGGGTGGGAGGGAGGGAGTTGAGGGTGGGTGGGAGGGAGGGAGTTGAGGGTGGGTGGGAGGGAGGGAGTTGAGGGTGGGTGGGAGGGAGGGAGTTGAGGGTGGGTGGGAGGGAGGGAGTTGAGGGTGGGTGGGAGGGAGGGAGTTGAGGGTGGGTGGGAGGGAGGGAGTTGACAGTGGGTGGGAGGGTGGGAGTGAGGTGAGGGTGGGAGTGAGGTGAGGGTGTGAGGGAAGGAGTTGAGGGTGGGAGTGAGGTGAGGGTGGGAGTGAGGTGAGGGTGGGAGTGAGGTGAGGGTGGGAGTGAGGTGAGGGTGGGAGTGAGGTGAGGGTGTAAGGGAAGGAGTTGAGGGTGGGAGTGAGGTGAGGGTGGGAGTGAGGTGAGGTGAGGGTGGGAGTGAGGTGAGGGTGGGTAGGAGGGAGGGAGTTGTGGGTGGGTGGGAGTGAGGTGATGGTGGCCGGAGGTGGGAGGGAGGTGAGGGTGGCATGAGAGATACAGGGGATGTTCCAATGGTCGTGTCGACAGGTGAATCAGTCAGTTGAAACACTCCCTATCATTTTCTTTGTATGCACAAATCTAAGCTCATGGAGGAGCTAAACGATAAAGGGTCGCAGATTCACAGGCTGACATAAGATCAAAGGACGAAGAGGAAGACAAAGACATTACACACGACTGGATGAGTCGCAGTTAAGAGGCCGGGGAGGTTGGCATGAAAATATTTATATTGAAAAAAAAAAATCGAAACTTATTGACTCTTTCCTGGAATCCCTTGACGGGTTTGGTGTGTTTGTGGCTCAAACTCACTCGTTTCCTGCACACGAGCCACAAAGCCGACGAGGGGAAGTTGTGGAATGAGCTGAAAGCTTGGGGGAGGCAGGGAAGCTGGGAAAAGGTCAGAATGAGTAGGAACAAAAAAGGGTTGTAAGTAGCAGCAGAAGAAAATCCACAACTTGCATGAGCAAAAACGAGAATATGCAATGTCAATATCGCAGATATTATCTGGCACGTTGTCCCATTGGTGGCTCTCAGTGCTTCATGGGATCCCAGCCCTGATTCCACAACAGTTTGTGCTTGAGATGTGTCATTGGGGTGCTCTTGGTGGGAGGGGTTATTCCAAGTCATATGGGAAAAACGACAATTCTGGGGAGGTTAACCCGTCTGATTCTGGGGAGGTTAACCCATCTGATTCTGGGGAGGTTAACCCGTCTAATTCTGTGGAGGTTAACCCGTCTGATTCTGGGGAGGTTAACCCGGCTAATTCTGGGGAGGTTACCCCGTCTAATTCTGGGGAGGTTAACCCATCTGATTCTGGGGGAATTAACCCGTCTAATTCTGGGGAGGTTAATCCGTCTGATTTTGGGGGAATTAACCCGTCTAATACTGGGGAGGTTAATCCGTCTGATTCTGGGGGAATTAACCCGTATAATTCTGGGGAGGTTAATCCGTCTGATTCTGGGGGAATTAACCCGTCTAATTCTGGGGAGGTTAACCCATCTGATTCTGGGGGAATTAACCCATCTAATTCTGGGGAGGTTAATCCGTCTGATTCTGGGGGAATTAACCCGTCTAATACTGGGGAGGTTAATCCGTCTGATTCTGGGGGAATTAACCCGTCTAATTCTGGGGAGGTTAACCCATCTGATTCTGGGGGAATTAACCCATCTAATTCTGGGGAGGTTAATCCGTCTGATTCTGGGGGAATTAACCCGTCTAATACTGGGGAGGTTAATCCGTCTGATTCTGGGGGAATTAACCCGTCTAATACTGGGGAGGTTAATCCGTCTGATTCTGGGGGAATTAACCCGTCTAATTCTGGGGAGGTTAACCCATCTGATTCTGGGGGAATTAACCCGTCTAATACTGGGGAGGTTAACCCATCTGATTCTGGCGGAATTAACCCGTCTAATACTGGGGAGGTTAATCCGTCTGATTCTGGGGGAATTAACCCGTCTAATACTGGGGAGGTTAACCCATCTGATTCTGGGGGAATTAACCCGTCTAATTCTGGGGACATTCACCTGTCTACAGGTATAAAATAACAAACACAATGTGTTTCTGACTCACCGGGTCCAATATGGTTTCCCAGGACCTCGCTAAAGTTGCTAGGGCCATTGTGGGTTGCACCAGTACTCTGTTGCCCTTTATAAGACCCTGGTCCATGCCGCGATGGGGCACGTACCAGAGTAACAGTGTGTGCAGCGTGACCTGTGCAGGGGGGTTGAGGTACCTGGTCAGATCATAGGATGGAGCACATTGAAAGGTGAAGTGCAGATTAAGATCCAGAGGCATGCCCACTCACCTCTGAGCTGTCTAGCCTGTGTTCTAAACTTGGACCGGCTATAAACTACCATCCCGGTGTTTATCAGGCGGGGCGATTCATCAATGTGTGCACCATCCCTCAAATGGATGTAAAACTGGGTGTCCTGTCCGCTGGTTTGTGGATGCTAAAGACCTCATGGTATCCTCTGTAAAGAGTAGCTTATGAGCTATTACCGGCACCCTGGCTAAGTTCCAAATTCCTGCACACTCAATCGAGTTTCATGTGTCGGAATGATGACCTATCCAGGATTTCAACCCTAGCCCGAGAGGAATTCCCTCTCCCCCCCCCCCCCCCCCCCCCTCTTGTCTCCCGCTCCCTTTATTATATGTTACATGTGTTAGCTCTTACACAAGCCTCGACTTAGTATACAAAAAAGCCAAATAACCTGCTTTGACAGAACCAACAACAACAACATGCATTTTAAGGCCATTTTCCCTGCTCGAGCAGGGGTTAGCCTTGCGGTCCCCATGACAATCTTCTCCATTTTGCCCTATTTTCTGCATCTCTCCTTGTTAACCCCCTTGCCCGCATTTCTTCTTCCACCATCTTTAACCAAGTCTTTCTCGGTCTTCCCCGTCCTCTACTTCCTTCTACATTCATTTCCATCACTCTTCTCAACCAGTCACTTTCATCCTTCCTCAACACATGACCAAACCATCTCAACCTGTTCCTCTTCACAGCATCAATCACAGGCTCTATTCCCATCATCTTTCGCAATTCATCATTTGTCTTCCTCTCTCTCAACGATACTCCGCACAACCACCGAACCATTCGCATTTCCACCCTTTCCAGCCTTCGTTGCTGCTCTATGTTCATTACCCATGTCTCACTCCCATAAATCATAACACTTCTCACACATGCAGCATACACCTTTCCCTTCAGCTTCAACGACACTCCCCTCCTCGTCAGCACGCCACTCAGTTCCTGAAACTTCTTCCATGCACATCTCACTCTAGCAACCATTGCCGAGTCTGATCCACCTTCTCCATTCAGCATGTCTCCTCGGTAACAAAATGTTTTCACACCTTCCAGCTTCACGCCATCTCCAAGATCCAACTCAACATTTCCTCCATCTGCAGCTCCCTCTGTGCACACCTTACACTTGAATGTAGCTGCCACACTGGTTAATGACCCTCGCAGACCGCTACATTTTTGATGAACCCACTCAGCGCACATTGTACATTGAATGGAGTTCACTCCGACACCCTTCCTGCACACAGCACAGGGCCACTTCCCAGTTCTTTCCACCTCACCACATGCTTTACCACTTGCCATCACCGTCGTCTTTCTGATATTCACCTTCAGACCGTTTGCCTCCATACATTCCTTCATAGTCTTTGACAGAACCAATGCTCTGTATAGTATAGACTATAGAGCATGGTGAAATATGGCCAATAACATGTAATATGTGTCAATCCCCCCCAAAAAATCAAGGTACATTGTGCGGAAAGGCGAATGCCGGCTTGAGGGGTGGGAGTGAGGTTGATAAGGGGATTGTAGGTTCGTAAAATGGAATAGAAATCAGGAAGCAACCAGTATAATAATAAAAACAAGCCTATAGCTTGATGAGGACGATTACATGAGAACTGAGACTCACTGTGGTTGTTTGTTAATGGGGCCATAGGTGGGACAGTGGGTGTAGGGACAGGTAGAGGCAACAGCCCTCCACCGCTACCCACGCTGTCTCTGCTTCCTGCACTGCTGCTGCCACTGCTGGAGGGGTGTAATGGCAGTAGGGAACACAAGGACTGCAGAGGGCAGGTGCAAAAAAAAGAAGTTTAAAATCCCAAGATACAAGAGTTTACCCTCTTCTGAAAGGCTCAGAATTACTCAACAGTCTGCACTTTACAGAAACTGGAATACCACTTGAGGAGTGAAATGAGGAGGCAGCACTGTTACCTATAAGCACGAGGTCTAACCACGGCACTTCGTGTTGGGCTGGCCGAGTACTCATTGGGTATCACCGGGGGGCGACTGGGGTCCATTGTGCGGAAAGGCGAATGCCGGCTTGAGGGGGTGGGAGTGAGGTTGATAAGGGGAGTGTAGGTTAGTAAAATGGAATAGAAATCGGGAAGCAACCAGTATAATCATTTAAAAGAAGTTAAATTCGATAAAGGGCAAAACAACAAATCAATTGCTGACACAACAGGACCGGAGGAGCCTTACTTCAATGGTTTGTGATGGATAGGTGGGCTTGGAGGTTTCTGACTCGGAGGGATTGAGTGGCTGGCTAAACTATGCTCATTGTCATCCATGGTCTGAAAAATAGCAGATACCACAAAAATACAGCATTCACCTCGAGATATCTTTGCAAGACCCTTATTCACAAAAACCTTTCCTGGTTTGTGATTACATTGAATGGTCCCCTTCGTGATGCCAGGAAGCAACACTTATGATTGTTGATCAAAGTACAAAATTTGATCATTCACCTCTCACCTTTGCTCCGTGGCCCAAATGATCAAGCACCGAGTAGTTGATTTTTGTCCTTAGGTAACGAGTGGATCCATGAGGGGGGTGTGATGGTGGAGCCACCAGCTTGGTATGCCGAGGGGGGCGTTTGCTGGTCGTCAGTACGCCAATCTCACGCCTCGACACCTTCTCTTTGTGTACTGCGACGCACTGAGGTAGAAATACACACCATAATAGTATTATCACCACCACCTGTATAGAGCCAGGGAAAACTGAATCTGACATGGAAAAATACAGAATCTAGTAAATTACAGAAAAAAGTCAAGATTGGGTCGAGTTAAAAATAAAACATTCACTATATCGGCTGATTTTGCATATGTGATTCTCCACAGAGTTGATTCCAGAGCGCACAGTTTATGTAAGGTAGTAAAAGGTATTTGATGCACAAGCAATACCGTGAACACGAGCACAGCCGACGGTCCGCGCACGTCGATCGCAGCCGCTTTAGATGAGCCTTGCTGCGAATGTCTATCTCGAACGCTGGTAAGAAATACCAAATAGCATTCCGTCTATCATTTAGCCTGGTGTTGGCTTAGCGGTTAGGGTGCGGCTTGGGATCCTCGGATCCTGGGTTCCAATCCCGGTCGATCGCTGAATTAACGCCAGGTGGGTTGACTCAGCCTGTGATCTTTTTGAGGTCGGCAAATTGAGTACCAGCTCACTGGTAATTCGTTGTGTGTCGCAAAAGGCGACTAACAGGGTTGGCGGCAGGAAGGGCATCCGGCCATAAAACATTGCTTCAAAAAGGGGGCCACGGTGCCCTAAAAAGGCCAACCCCTGCTCTTACCGGCACCCTGGCAGAGTGCAGCACAAGAACTCCATATGGGGAATGGGTGTTGTTAATGATGACGTCATTGGTGCCATAATTATGACGTCATAATTCGACAGGGACAACGTTTAGTCTGATCAGTTTGAAAGGTATTTAGCATGATCGATGCAACAATTATATTCGAGAATCTAAATTTATGATGTCATAGCTCACGTGGTCTGGCAGCCATATTGGATCAAAGAAAAAAATGTTCAAAAACAGAAGAGTTGGCTCGCAGCAAGTTGACTGCGCAGGGTAAGTGTTCTATGAATATCATGTAGTTTAAAGATGCATCGGTCTCATTAATAGGAAGTTCATCTTCCCCATGCTCCTTTGTCCAATCTTTCCTGTTGGTTGTACCCGAAGGCTCATCGGTCATTGTGACTGACGCAAGTGTTCACTATATAATTGTCCATTGTAAGAAAATTTATTCTACCGCATGTTTGTTGTAACAAGACTCGCAGGAAGAAACATTACCACAAAAAACAACTATAAAGGGGTAATATCTAAGACAACAACAACAAACAACATGCATTTTAAGGCCATTTTCCCTGCTAGAGCGGGGGTTAGCCTTGCGGTCCCCATGACAATCTTCTCCATTTTGCCCTATTTTCTGCATCTCTCCTTGTTAACCCCCTTGCCCGCATTTCTTCTTCGACCATCTTTAACCAAGTCTTTCTCGGTCTTCCCCGTCCTCTACTTCCTTCTACATTCATTTCCATCACTCTTCTCAACCAGTCACTTTCATCCTTCCTCAACACATGACCAAACCATCTCAACCTGTTCCTCTTCACAGCATCACTCACAGGCTCTATTCCCATCATCTTTCGCAATTCATCATTTGTCTTCCTCTCTTTCAACGACACTCCGCACATCCACCGAACCATTCACATTTCCACCCTTTCCGGCCTTCGTTGCTGCTCTACATTCATGACCCATGTCTCGCTCCCGTAAATCATAACACTTCTCACACATGCAGCATACACCTTTCCCTTCAGCTTCAACGACACTCCCCTCCTCATCAGCACGCCACTCAGTTCCCGAAACTTCTTCCATGCACATTTCACTCTAGCAACCGTTGCCGAGTCTGATCCACCTTCTCCATTCAGCATGTCTCCGAGGTAGCAAAATGTTTTCACACCTTCCAGCTTCACGCCGTCTCCAAGATCCAACTCAACATTTCCTCCATGTGCAGCTCCCTCTGTGCACACCTTACATTTGAATGTAGCTGCCACACTGGTTAATGACCCTCTCAGACCACTACATTTTTGATGAACCCACTCAGCGCACATTGTACATTGAATGGAGTTCACTCCGACACCCTTCCTGCACACAGCACATGGCCACCTCCCAGTTCTTTCCACCACACCACATGCTTTACCACTTGCCATCACCTTCGTCTTTCCTATATTCACCTTCAGACCTTTTGTCTCCATGCATTCCTTCCACTTGTTCATCTTTTCCTTCAGTCCATCCATACTTTCCGCAATCAACACCAGATCATCTGCATACAACAACTCCCACGGTAAACCCTCCTTTACGGTCTGAGCCAGCACCTCCATCACAGCTACAAATAGTAGTGGACTTAGTACCGACACCTGATGCACTCCCACCTTCACCTCAAACTCACCACTGTTCCCATCCTTCGTCCTTACAGCTGTGTGCGCTCTTTTGTACATTGCCATCACAACTCTGATCAACCATTCCTCCACTTCTAACTTCCTCAATGCCCATGTCAATACTTCGCATGGAACCCTATCGAATGCTTTCTCCAGATCAACAAACCCAAGAAACAACTTCTTCCTCTTCTCCATGTACTTCTGCAACTGCCTCACAATAAGGAGCGCGCCTGTCGTTCCTCTTCCTGGCATAAATCCAAACTGCATTTCGTCATTCTTCACCTTCTTCCTTATCCTCCTCTCCAACACCCTTTCCAATACCTTCATTCCATGCTCCAATAACTTTATCGCTCGGTACGAGCCACACTCCTGAGGGTCACCTTTCCCCTTGTATAGAAGGACGAGGGTACTCAGTTCCCAATCCACTGGAATGCGACCTTCTTTCACCACCAGATTACAGATCTCTGCCATTCTCTTCACACCCCAACTTCCTGCTGCCTTCAACATATCTCCCACAACTCCCGTCGGCCCTCCCGCTTTTCTACTCTTCATTGCTTTTATCGCTTCCTCAACTTCCCTCTCAGTTATCTTCTCTGCCGGTCCTAAAACTGGGTTACTCTCTATGTTGCCATCCCATTCATTCTCTGTATTCAACAGCATTTCCATATATCTTTTCCATCTTCCTTTAATTCCATCTGGGTCCACAACGATTTGTCCCACTTCATCCTTCAAGCAACTCACCCCCATCACATCACACCTCTCTTTCGCTATCTGCTTTGCAATCCTGAATACCGCTCTCTGACCCTCTTCCGAATCCAAGCGTTCTCCGAACATTTTCCTACATGTACCCTGCGCCTTTGCTACCTCTTTCTTTGCAGCCTTCCTGGCTGCCTTATAACTTTCATGCTCTGCTTTTTCTGCTCCCGTACCCTTCGCCTTCTGCCACTCCTTGAACTTCTTCCTCTTCTCGTCAATCCTCTTTCCAACTTCATCATCCCACCACCATGTTTCCGAGTGCCTCGGTGGTCCTTTTGTCCATCCACATACCTCACCAATGGCTCCCAACAGACTATCTTTCATTGACATCCAACCACGTTCAAGCTCAACCACATCATCCTCTTCCCGACTCAGCCTCTCTTTTAATGCCTCCCTCACTGTCACCTCTTTCAACCTCCACACCTTCATTCTCGGTTGGTACTTCACCCGCCGAGCTCTCCTCGCACCTTTCACCCTTATGTCGCAGACAACCAAGTGGTGCTGTGAAACAGCCTCCTCCCCCGGGATCACCTTTGTGTCCCGGAGGTGCCCCCTATCTCGCCTACGCACCATCAGGGAGTCAACGTTTGTCGTCGACCCACCTGACGTGTATGTAACAAGCTTATTATCCCCTTTCTGGAACTGAGTATTACAAATCAACAAATCAGCTCCATCAGCAAACTCCAAAATCCTTTCACCTTCTCCATTTCTCACACCATATCCATAACCCCCATGAACTCCCTCAAAATCGTCCATACTCCTTCCCACATGTCCATTTAGGTCTCCTCCTACCACAACAACTTCCTCATCTTTCACGTTTTCCATCAGCTTCTGTATCGCACACCAGAACTTGTCCTTCTCTTCATCGCTCCGACCAACCTGCGGAGCATATCCCGAGATGACGTTCACCAAGAGCTTTCCAATCATCATTTTCACCATCATCAACCTATCACTCATTCTAGTCACACTCACCACACTGTCTACAAACTCCTCAGAAAACAGGACACCAACACCATTCACGCCCTCCGGGCACCCTTGCCACACAAACTTGTATTTCTGTCCCTGCCTACCCTTCACCAATCTCACACCACTTCCCTTCCATCTGGTCTCTTGCACACAACATATGTCCACTCTTCTTCTGATCAATACTTCCACCACTTCTCCTGATCTCCCTGTCATTGTCCCTACATTCCATGTCCCAAACCTCAGAAACCGATCTCCACTTCGGGCTATACTCTGCCCATATGTAGTTGTAATTGTCATGGTTCTCTTTTTGAGGCAATGTTTTTATGGCCGGATGCCCTTCCTGACGCCAACCCTCTTATTCGCCTCTTACGACACGCAGGGATACGGTGTACCTATTCTAACCAGGGTACACACCAGTCCAAGTCAATTCATGTAAAAGCACAAGGATGGCCGAGTCGTCCTCCCAAATACATTGCACATACAAGCTCCTCCACAAGCTTGAGATCACCATTGATAACAAAGAAAAGGTTCGTTTACACTGCACGTTAAGTAGCTAATATGGCCAGGCATACAGAATGTAAACGCAACACTTTCGAAGGTGAGATCCTCAGTGAGCAGAAGCACTCGGAGCCCTCAAGCACGTCGTGCAAACAAGCCTCAGGAAGAAGGAAAGGAGGCCTCAAGCACGTCGTGCAAACAAGCCTCAGGAAGCAGGAAAGGAGGCCTCAAGCACGTCGTGCAAACGAGCCTCAGGAAGGAGGAACGGAGGCCTCAAGCACGTCGTGCAAACGAGCCTCAGGAAGGAGGAAAGGAGGCCTCAAGCACGTCGTGCAAACGAGCCTCATGAAGGAGGAAAGGAGGCCTCAAGCACGTCGTGCAAACGAGCCTCAGGAAGGAGGAACGGAGGCCTCAAGCACGTCGTGCAAACAAGCCTCAGGAAGCAGGAAAGGAGGCCTCAAGCACGTCGTGCAAACGAGCCTCAGGAAGGAGGAACGGAGGCCTCAAGCACGTCGTGCAAACGAGCCTCAGGCAGCAGGAAAGGAGGCCTCAAGACGAGTGACACAAAGCCCGAAGGTCCTTCACTCTACCGATCCGGACCAATAAGAGAGCGTATTCCAAACTTAGTTTGTTCCAAACAATAAAATCCAAGGGGAAATTGGGACGGATTATCCCCTCCTTCTGAATCAATTTTTAGGCGAACAAGCATTAACTTTCACACTATACCAATACACCGCCTAAGAGACGCGTTTAAAAAAACCATTGTGACAAGCTCAACTTCAAGGTGGACATACTAACGATGCTTAATCGAATGGGTCTTACACCTTGTCAGATCAAATATTTTACAATATTGCAACAAGAAAAACAACGATGAATCGCTGAGCCTTACAAAACCTTTTAGACGTTCGTTCAAAAAAAGACGTATTTCAGATGTTTTGGGAAAAGGGAATACCAAATTGCACGCCTCAAGGACCAACTATGTGAAACTGGTTCATGGGTAAAAAAAGCAGAGCGGAAAAGCACACAAAGAGACAAGCAGTATGCAATGGGTTTGCTGTTGGTTCATTTAAATCCCTTAAAATATCACAGCCGACCTGGCTGATGTGGTTGACCGATGCACCCAACTGTCGTAGCAACGCCTCCTGCGTGTCCAGCATGAGCAGCAACCGTGATGCACCAGAATCAATCTGGTAGGCCACACTGGCGAGAGACTGCGTGGCAAAGGCCCGGGTCTCGTTCAAAGCTCGTTCCTTGTTCTCTGCCTTGAAACAAACACGACCGTGAGCACACAGGGTAAAGGCTTTATAAAGAGGAGGAAGGGAGCCGCAGCATTAAAGTAGCCAAGCTAAAACAATGACATCTACAGTTGGGGTCCACACATAGCTATGTTACCAACCAAAAAACTTATACTCTTGCGAAAGATAACGTGGGATATTTTAGAGATATAGGACTACAGTAAAGACAACTTGATAAATGCTCCCACAAAGGGATTGCGTGTGAGATGATGCAACCAACAGCCCGTGGAAACATCACACCAGAACAGCAGTTTTAGTTAAAATTGAGAACAAATCCAGGAGCAGACAGGTCAGAGTGCAGCACATTGAGCTATCTTTATGATTAATAAGAAATTGAAGGAAACCAGACAAGTCCAAAAACATCTGACAACCATATGAACAATAAATGCCAATCCCATGTAAAGTAGGCTACACAATAACGCTCCTCAATAGCAATCTGCGTGCCAAGCTCGCTGCAGGAGGTATACAGTGCCTTCAGAAAGTATTCACACCCCTTGACTTTTTCACATTTTGTGTTACAGCCTAAATTTAAAATGGATTAAATTGAGATTTTTTTGTCACTGCTCTACACATGATACACCATAATGTCAAGGTGGATTTTTTGATATAATTTTTACAAAATAATTAAAAATGAAAAGCTGAAATGTCGAGTCAAGAAGTATTCAACTCCTTTGCTATGACACTGCAAATTGAGCTCAGGTTCATCCAATTTCCTTTGAGCATCCTTGAGATGTCTCTACTACAACTTGATAGGAGTCCACCTGTGGCCAATTCAATTGATTGGACATGATTTAGAAAGAAGCACACCTTTCTATATAACGACCCACAGTTGGCAGTGCATGTCAGAGCAGAAACTCTACCATGAAGTCCAAGGAACTGTCCGTAGAACTGCAACATACAATTGAGGTTGTATAGATCTGGGAAAGGGTATAAAACCTTTTCTAGAGAGTTCACAGTGAGCTCCATCATTAAGAACTGGAAATAACATGGAACGACCCAGACCTTTCTTAGAGCTGACCGTCCGACCAAACTGAGCAACCGGGCAAGAAGGACCTTGGTCAGGGAGGTGAACAAGAAACCAATGACCACTGACAGCACTACAGAGTTCCCTGGCTGAGATGGGAGAACCTGCCGGAAGGAGGACGGTCTCTGCAGCACTTCACAAACCTCGGCTTTATAGGAGAGTGGCCAGAAGGAAGCCACTCCTGAGAAAAAGGCACATGACAGCACACCTGGAGTTTGCAAAAAGGCACGTGAAAGACTGAGAGCATGACGCAAAATATTCTGTGGTCTGATGAGACGGAAACTGAACTCTTTGGCCTGAATGCAAAGCGATACGTCTGGCAGAAACCGAGCACAGCTCATCACCCATCTAACACTATCCCTAAGGTAAAGCATGGTGGTGGCAGCATCATGTTATGGGGATGCTTTATTGTGGCAGGGAATGGGAGACTTGTAAGGCTAGAGGGAGCAATGAATGGAGCCAAATACAGGAAAATCCTTGAGGAGAACCTGCTTTCGAGTGCAATAGACCGAAGACTGTGGCAACGATTTATGTTCCAACAGAATGACCCCAAGCGTACAGCCAAGGCAACACTGGAATGGCTTCAGAACAAGAACGTGAAATTCTTCAAAGCAATCCTTGAGTGGCCCAGCCAAATCCCAGACTTGAATCCCATTGATAATTCTGTGAAAGACTTGAAGATTGCTGTTCACCGACGCTCCCCATTCAACTTGAGAGAGCTTGAGCAAATCTACAAGGAAGAATGGGAGAAACTCCCCAAATCCAGATGTGCAAAGCTGATACAGACACACCCAAGAAGACTTGAAGCTGTAATCGCTGCCAAAGGTGCTTCCACAAAGAAAAACGTATGTCTAAAAAAAATCCACTTTGGCATTATTGGGTATTACTAGCGTAACTCGGCGTACTCTGCGCCGAGTTATTACTCTTCTCCTCACCACACGTCGTTTCAGAGGGGTAGGCATCTTTGACCATTTCAGTGTCTTTTGGGTCTTCATGGTGTTTTGGGTCTTCAGGGCCATTTGGGTATTTTGGATCCTCTGGGCCTTTAAGGGTATTTTGGGTTTTTGAGGTGTTTTGGGTCTTTTGAGGCTTTAGGGTCTTAAGGGTCTTTGGCATCTTTTGGATCTTCGGGGTTTTCAGGGGCTTTTGGGTCTTCTTGGGTTTTAAGGGTCTTTGGGGTATTTTGGGTCTTAGGGGTATTTTGGGTCATCTGGGTGTTTTGGGTCTTCGGGGTGTTTTGGGTCTTCAGGGTGTTTTGGGTCTTCGGGGTGTTTTGGGTCTTCGGGGTGTTTTGGGTCTTCGGGGTGTTTTGGGTCTTCAGTGTGTTTTGGGTCTTCGGGGTGTTTTGGGTCTTCGGGGTATTTTGGGTCTTCGGAGTGTTTTGGGTCTTCGGAGTGTTTTGGGTCTTTGGTGTGTTTTGGGTCTTTGGGGTGTTTTGGGTCTTTGGGGTGTTTTGGGTCTTCGGGGTGTTTTGAGTTTTTGGGTATTCAAGGTGTTTTTGAGCCTCAGGGCCTTGAAGGGTATTTTGGGTCTTTGGGGTGTTTTGGGTCTTCAGGGTATTTTGGGTCTTTGGGGTGTTTTGGGTCTTTGGGGGTCTTCAGGGTATTTTGGGTCTTCAGGGGTCTTGGTGGTCTGAAGGGTCATCAAAGGTCTAAAGGGTCTCAGCAGTCTTAACGCAATTAAGAGGGTTAATTAAGAGGGTGGTAACTTTATTTGAAGAAGAAGACGTTTTAGTCGCATATAAACATAGCGACATAACGACATAACCATATACGTTTGCTCTATTATAATAAGATGTGTAGATCAATGACAAAAAAAATCTCAATTAAACCCATTTTAATTTCAGGCTATAACACAACGAAATGTGAAAAAAGTCAAGTCAAGGGGTTTGACCGTGTGAATACTTTCTGAAGGCACTGCACATGGGCGTCTTCATACACATAACTGCCTTTCCCACTTCCTCCACTCACGCACTATCAATGGAACTCTCTCCTCTCCCAGTGGAGGCTGGCAAACCAAAGCCCAGTCTTGTTCCTGCACAAACGACCTATGCCATGTTCGGTCGTTTATCTAGGAACAAGTTTGGGGTCTGGGTTGGGACACTCCGACCTATCGACATAAACGACCCATCCGATGATCCGGAAGACCATGCCTTTTTGAAGATGACTCCATATTGCATCGCACAGTACCCCAAATCCCAATGACAAGTATATCGTAGTTGCGTCTCTCTCTATTGATCTGGAATCAATTCGATCCTGGTCTGAAATGGAACATATCCCCACAATCCTGGCAAATGTCGCATTTTCACCCTGTCGCGCTGGAAGGGTCGTCAAACGAATCCCCCAATACAATTCCATGTTCTTTCTCTGGATGAGATTCAAAGTTTATTAAACTTCCAAGTCTCACCATCAACCTTTCCTACGTTTACCATTTTGTAAAGGTGGCCCTCAAAACCATCTGCAAACCGGGCATCCAGCAAGTCATTCCGTGGTCAATCAGAACTACTCACAGCTGATCTCTCACTTGAGGATTACCTGGAAAATGATACTACCTTCTATCAGTTTGAATCGTGGTTTTCATCACACATAGAACTAGAATGGCACTGGGAAGAGTGCATACCTTGATTAGGACTTGTACATCATAACAGGCTGACGATGGACAAACTCTAATAAAACTAGCATGGCACGCGCATCCTGATCCGGACCTGAACCAAAATCGAATCACCTTGTTCTTGTCACCTATCCAACTCATCCACTTTGTTTTGTCATAATCTATCCACATCTTATTAACATATCCTGCTATATATCGCTTTTGGTCCCATCTCTCAATGGTGAAGAATCACTTTAAAAATTCTAATATCCGGATCCAGATCTTCACCAACATCGAAAAAATTTGTCTTTGTCACACACCCAACATGTCCACCACGTTTCGTCCAAATCCGTCCATAACTTTTTGAGATATCCTGTTCACAAACAGACAAACAGACAGGGGAGAAAACATAACCTCTGTCTACCTTCGGTAATTAATAAAGATAACATTTTTCTACTATTTTGGAAGTCTTCTTTCTGTCTCTCATTATGCTTTTGGGACAGTCATTGTTACTCGCATTATTCATAAAAAGATAATCTGCACAAAATGAATCTAATAAACACAATTTGTCGTTTGTTATTCTGTCTGTGTGTTCTGGGTTTTTTTTGCAAAGATCGCTGGGCCGACAACGACAAAATTTGGTACATAGACCAAATGCAACCTGGAGATTGTCCTAAGGGTATTTTCCATCCATCAGCGCAGCCTTGGAAGACCACAAAGACCCTTTCTTACATGCTTGAGAGAAGTTTCTTTATTTTACATATTTGACAGATTAGACCCCAAAAACCCTTTAGACCATAAGACCATATGGTCATATGCCATATGACCATATGCAAGACCCATAAGACCTCGAAGACCCTTTTAACTTGAAGACCCTTTAAACACTTTAAGTCCCTTCACCCTTTGGACCTTTTATACCCTTTAGACCCCTAAAGCCCGCAGGCACCCGCTCTAGCAGGGAAAATGGCCTTAAAATGCATGTTGTTGTTGTTGTTGTTGTTGTTGTAGACCCCTAGAACCTTATACCCCATATGTCACTTTAGACCTTAACACCATTTAGACCCCTTACACCCTCCAGACAGATTAGACAGCTTCAACCCTGTCAAGACAGCTTCAACCATTTAGGGCTTTAGACCACTTGGACCTTTTTAGTCCCTTTTTACATGCTTGAGAGATTTGACCCTTTCGACCCGTTAAACACTACAAACTATTGGAATGTACCCTTTAGACCATGTAGAATCTTTTAAGCGCACACCACACAAACATCGACAGTCTTCTTACAAAACACACTCTACTTTTTTCAGCAAGTAATGCACAAACTCAACCCACCCAGGGAGTCAACCCACCCAGGGAGTCAACCCACCCAGAGAGTCAACCCACCCAGGGGAGCAACCCACCCAGGGAGTCAACCCACCCAGGGGCACAACCCACCCAGGGGCACAACCCACCCAGGGAGTCAACCCACCCAGGGAGTCAACCCACCCAGGGAGTCAACCCACCCAGGGAGTCAATCCACCCAGGGGGCCAACCCACCCAGGGGGTCAACCCACCCAGGGAGTCAACCCACCCAGGGGGGCAACCCACCCAGAGAGTCAACCCACCCAGGGGAGCAACCCACCCAGGGAGTCAACCCACCCAGAGAGTCAACCCACCCAGGGGAGCAACCCACCCAGGGAGTCAACCCACCCAGGGGCACAACCCACCCAGGGGCACAACCCACCCAGGGAGTCAACCCACTCAGGGGGCCAACCCACCCAGGGAGTCAATCCACCCAGGGGGCCAACCCACCCAGGGGGTCAACCCACCCAGGGAGTCAACCCACCCAGGGGGGCAACCCACCCAGGGAGTCAAACCCACCCAGGGAGTCAAACCACCAGGGAGTCAATGCACCCAAGGGGGCAACCCACCCAGGGGGTCAACCCACCCAGGGGGTCAACCCACCCAGGGAGTCAAACCCACCCAGGGAGTCAAACCACCAGGGAGTCAATGCACCCAAGGGGGCAACCCACCCAGGGGGTCAACCCACCCAGGGGGTAAACCCACCCAGGGAGTCAAACCCACCCAGGGAGTCAAACCACCCAGGGAGTCAACGCACCCAGGGAGTCAACGCACCCAGGGGGTCAACCCACCCAGGGGGCCAACCCACCCAGGGAGTCAACCCACCCAGGGAGGCAACCCACCCAGGGAGTGAACCCACCCAGGGGGCCAACCCACCCAGGAGGTCAACCCACCCAGGAGGTCAACCCACCCAGGGGGCCAACCCACCCAGGGGGTCAACCCAACCAGGGGGTCAACCCAACCAGGAAGTCAACCCGACCAGGGAGTGAACCCGCCCAGGGGGCCAACCCACCCAGGGAGTGAACCCGCCCAGGGGGCCAACCCACCCAGGGAGGCAACCCACCCAGGAGGTCAACCCACCCAGGGAGTCAACCCACCCAGGGGGTCAACCCACCCAGGGGGCCAACCCACCCAGGGAGTCAACCCACTCAGGGAGTCAACCCACCCAGGGGGCCAACCCACCCAGGGGGTCAACCCACCCAGGGAGTCAACCCACCCAGGGAGTCACCCCACTCAGGGAGTCAACCCACTCAGGGAGTCAACCCACCCAGGGGGGCAACTCACCCAGGGAGTCAACCCACCCAGGGGGGCAACCCACCCAGGGAGTCAACCCACCCAGGTTGTAAACCCACCCAGGGAGTCAAACCCACCCAGGGAGTCAAACCCACCCAGGGAGTCAAACCACCCAGGGAGTCAACCCACCCAGGGAGTCAACCCACCCAGGGGGCCAACCCACCCAGGGAGTCAACCCACCCAGGGAGTGAACCCACCCAGGGGGCCAACCCACCCAGGGAGTCAACCCACCCAGGGAGTGAACCCACCCAGGGGGCCAACCCACCCATGGAGTGAACCCACCCAGGGGGTCAACCCGCCCAGGGGGCCAACCCACCCAGGGAGTCAACCCACCTAGGTGAGTGAACCCACCCAGGGAGTCAACCCACCCAGGGAGTCAACCCACTCAGGAGGCCAACCCACCCAGGGGGCCAACCCACCCAGGGAGTGAACCCACCCAGGGGGCCAACCCACCCAGGGGGCCAACCCACCCAGGGAGTCAACCCACCCATGGAGTGAACCCACCCAGGGGGTCAACCTGCCCAGGGGGCCAACCCACCCAGGGAGTCAACCCACCTAGGTGAGTGAACCCACCCAGGGAGTCAACCCACTCAGGGGGCCAACCCACCCAGGGAGTCAACCCACCCAGGGAGTCAACCCACCCAGGGGGCCAACCCACCCAGGGAGTGAACCCACCCAGGGGGCCAACCCACCCAGGGGGCCAACCCACCCAGGGAGTCAACCCACTCAGGGGGCCAACCCACCCAGGGGGTCAACCCACCCAGGGAGTCAACCCACCCAGGGAGTCAACCCACCCAGGGAGTCAATCCACCCAGGGGGTGGGTACTCTGCTATCTAATGTATAAAGAAGAAAGTTTGTTTGTTAGTTTATGCATTCGGACTCTGCAGGGACTAGTGCGACCAAACTTTGCATGGCCTCCTCTTTCATCCAGAGGAAGGTTAAGGGCTGTTGGGATTTTAAAAAATTGACCCCAGATAAAACCAGATAATTAGCCCCCAGGTCTCGATCGGGTCTTGGGCTTGTGCACTGCTTGGGTTCTTTCCTGAGAGCGATCGAGTAATATGTATTGTAAAGATCATATGTTGAGGATGTAGTGATTTGTTGTCAACAACACAAATTTAATAATTAAAGCATTTCATTGCATTTCGCCGGGCAATGCCCGGATACTTTAGCGAGCAATAAAATAAATCAATCAAAGTCGATGCATTTCTCGTTTCGGCAACACCGACAGATCCCCTTTGTAACTGTTATCTCCACCACCAAAAGGGATGGATGTTATGTTTTCACCCCTGTCTGTCTGTTTGTAGGATATCTCAAAACGTTATGGATGGATTCAGACGAAATGTGGTGGACATGTTGGGTGTGTGATAAGGACGAAGATATTAGATTTTGGAGAAGATCCGGCCTTTCGGTGGGGGTATGCACTCTACCGAATGCCGTTCTAGTTTGGGTTAAGCAGCTATATACATGGACACAATAAATGGGAGCATGGGGTTGGAGGGGGGAGCTAACAATGAAATCTGAGTTTAAAATAAAAACAACTTTCAATATCAACTCATTTAACTTTGCTTAAAATTACATTACTTTAAATTTAAAGGGGTCTATAAATCTTCATTATACACTGTCCCAATAATCACTGATCAATGAATATCCTCAAAGAATATTCACATTGACAAACTAGAAGGGCACTCAGTGGAGAGCATACCTCCACCTGGTTGGCCATATCACTCAATGGTGAAGAATCACTTAAATTCTACTCGCTGGATCCAGATCCGGATCTTCATCAAAATTGAATCGATTCTTCCTTGTCAAGCACCCAACTGGTCCACCAAGTTTCGTCCAAATACATCCATAACCTTTTGAGATATCTGCTATGTATCGTTTTTGTCCCGATCTCCCAATGGTGCAGAATCACTTAAAAAATTAAATAATTCTCATATCCGAATACAAACTCAGATCTTCACGAAAATTGAATCGATTCTTCCTTGTCAAACACCCAACTGGTCCACCAAGTTTCGTCCAAATCCATCCATAACTTTTTGAGATATCCTGCTGTGTATCGTTTTTGGCCCGATCTCCCAATGGTGCAGAATCACTTAAAAAATTAAATAATTCTCATATCTGAATACAAAGTCAGATCTTCACGAAAATTGAATCGACTCTTCCATGTCAAACACCAAACTGGTCCACCAAGTTTCGTCCAAATCCATCCATAACCTTTTGAGATATCTGCTATGTATCGTTGTTGGCCCGATCTCCCAATGGTGCAGAAGCACTTAAAAAATTAAATAATTCTCATATCCGAATACAAACTCAGATCTTCACGAAAATTGAATCGATTCTTCCATGTCAAACACCAAACTGGTCCACCAAGTTTCGTCCAAATCCATCCATAACCTTTTGAGATATCTGCTATGTATCGTTGTTGGCCAGATCTCCCAATGGTGCAGAATCACTTAAAAAATTAAATAATTTTCATATCCGAATCCATGTTCAGATCTTCACCAAAATCGAATTGAATCGTCATGTCAGACACCCAACCGGTCCACCAAGCTTCGTCCAAATCCGTCCACAACTTTGATGTGATCTACAGGATGTATACCTTACAAAAAAAATTTTGTATACAAGATCGAGGCTCGTGTAAGAGCGAACACAAACAAAAACAACAACAGGAAAGAAAACAAAACATACAATAAAGGGAGCGGGAGACACGATGGGGAGAGAGAGAGGGAAGCACACAAGTACAACAGCAGAGAACAGGGACATCAGGAGATCTGTGGGAGAGGGTAGGATACCTTACTTACCCTTACTATAGGATACCTCACTGCAGCATGTAAGAAAATATGAACACTGGCCATATGGTGTCCAGTGATTTGTAATACTCACTTAGGGTACTTACCGTAGGTCTACACGCCATCGTGCTGCCAAAACAAGTGACAGACAAGCTCAGAACATTCTCAACGGAGATCCGATTGCAATTAATGGCGAGTCGTTTGATAAAGGCGAAGCTCTGGTCTAGTCACTGCAGAAAAAATTCAACATATCTGCACCTGGTGTTCGATTGCAAAAACAAATGTGAAGAGCAATTTGAATTCCTTTCATTTTGCAGCCCATACGCTTCACGTTCCTCTTCATTTATCGACATTTCTGGATTTAGTACTAGAACAGTAGGAAATACCTGAGTAAGGTGCTTCTGGTTTTTAGTGGTGCTTGTGGGTTTATTTGTTTTTTACAGGGCAGGTGTACGCATCTAGTGCTGTAGTAAGGTGCGATGTGGTTTACCACTCGCTGCTTTTAGCCACGGCCACCGGATAGCTCTGCGAGCGAAAAGAAGGCCAAGTGTGTAAACCCCTCCGTCCTTCAGGTGCATATGGTCTCTAACCTTGCCAAGACTTTCAGACTACCTCCTAGTGGTACACCATGGTAACAGTGCTTTTTGAGGGCACCGGCTAAATGTCTGGAGGATCTCGGAGTAGGTTGGTACCCAAGAGGTGTAGTCTGCATGGCACTCCATTGTGAGGACTTGTTGTGACACTCACCAATCCAACCAGGGTAGGTGACGCTCTTCAGCCTTGGTAGGCAATCCACCTAGGAGAAGGAAACTCTGATTTCAGATCCCCCTGCTGCCTTGCAGGGTTTGTCTATTTAGGCCAAGGCTACGTCCATGGCCGATGCTGTGGTGGCATCAGGAAGAGCATCCGGCCACAATAAACATGCCTTAAATATGCCTTTTGGCGAAGCAGCCATTAGGTGAATCATGGCTTACACATGTAAACATGGAAATTGCTGTAAAACGATGATGATGGTGATGAAGGTAGATCAGCATCTGTTTGTCTCTGGGAAATGGGGTTCATAAGGGCATTAAAACAGAGCATGTTCCCTGTATTTAAGTTGAAGAATGAAAGTGCAGCAATGTTATTCTCCCCTTGAATCACTTGTCGTTTCCAGGAAGTGGAATGAATCACAAAACCTGAACTAAATAGGTTTATCACAATCATTTTGTTGACCAAGTAAATTTACTGAATGTCGACATGTGAAGCCTTGTTTATTTGTCCCTCGTTCCTGTACTGAAATCTCGTTGATAAGGCCTGTACTTCAGTGGACGGTCAGTCCGAGTGTGAATTTGAACCGGTTGATGGTACTTGTCCCAGTGTGTACCCTGGATTAGAATAGGTACACCGTATCCCTGCGTGTCGTAAGAGACGACTAAGAGGGTTGGCATCAGGAAGGGCATCCGGCCAAAAAAACATGGCCTCAAAAAGAGCACCATGACAATTACAACTACATATGGACAGGGTACAGCCCGAAGTGGAGATCGGTTTCTGAGGTTTGGGACATGGAATGTAGGGACAATGACAGGGAGATCAGGAGAAGTGGTGGAAGTATTGGTCAGAAGAAGAGTGGACATATGTTGTGTGCAAGAGACGAGATGGAAGGGAAGTGGTGTGAGAATGGTGAAGGGTAGGCAGGGACAAAAATACAAGTTTGTGTGGCAAGGGTGCCCGGAGGGCGTGAATGGTGTTGGTGTCCTGTTTTCTGAGGAGTTTGTAGACAGTGTGGTGAGTGTGACTAGAGTGAGTGAGAGGTTGATGATGGTGAAAATGATGATTGGAAAGCTCTTCATGAACGTCATCTCGGGATATGCTCCGCAGGTTGGTCGGAGCGATGAAGAGAAGGACAAGTTCTGGTGTGCGATGGAGAAGCTGATGGAAAACGTGAAAGATGAGGAAGTTGTTGTGGTAGGAGGAGACCTAAATGGACATGTGAGAAGGAGTATGGATGGTTTTGAGGGAGTTCATGGGGATTACGGATATGGTGTGAGAAATGGAGAAGGTGAAAGGATTTTGGAGTTTGCTGATGGAGCTGATTTGTAATACTCAGTTCCAGAAAGAGGATAATAAGCTTGTTACATACCCGTCAGGTGGGTCGACGACAACCGTTGACTACCTGATGGTGCGTAGGCAAGATAGGGGGCACCTCCGGGACACAGAGGTGATCCCGGGGGAGGAGGCTGTTTCACAGCACCACTTGGTTGTCTGCGACATAAGGGTGAAAGGTGCGAGGAGACCTCGGCGGGTGAAGTACCAACCGAGAATGAAGGTTGAAAGAGGTGACAGTAAGGGAGGCATTAAAAGAGAGGCTGAGTAGGGTAGAGGGTGATGGAGTTGAGCTTGAAAGTGGTTGGATGTCAATGAAAGCTAGTCTGTTTGGAGCCGTTGGTGAGGTATGTGGATGGACAAAAGGACCACCGAGACACTCGGAAACATGGTGGTGGGATGATGAAGTTGGAAAGAGGATTGACAAGAAGAGGAAAAAGTTCAAGGAGTGGCAGAAGGCGAAGGGTACGTGGGCAGAAAACGCAGAGCATGAAAGTTATAAGGCAGCCAAGAAGGCTGCAAAGAAAGAGGTAGCAAAGGCGCAGGAGGCATGTAGGAAAATGTTCGGAGAACGCTTGGATTCGGAAGAGGATCAGAGAGCGGTATTCAGGATTGCAAAGCAGATAGCGAAAGAGAGGTGTGATGTGATGGGGGTGAGTTGCTTGAAGGATGAAGTGGGACAAATCGTTGTGGACCCAGATGGAATTAAAGGAAGATGGAAGAGATATATGGAAATGCTGTTGAATCCAGAGAATGAATGGGATGGCAACATAGAGAGTAACCCAGTTTTAGGACCGGCAGAGAAGATAACTGACAAGGAAGTTGAGGAAGCGATAAAAGCAATGAAGAGTAGAAAAGCGGGAGGGCCGACGGGAGTTGTGGGAGATATGTTGAAGGCAGCAGGAAGTTGGGGTGTGAAGAGAGTGACAGAGATCTGTAATCTGGTGGTGAAAGAAGGCCGCATTCCAGTGGATTGGGAACTGAGTACCCTCGTCCCTCTATACAAGGGGAAAGGTGACCCTCTAGAGTGTGGCTCGTACCGAGCGATAAAGTTATTGGAGCATGGAATGAAGGTATTGGAAAGGGTGTTGGAGGAGGATAACGAAGAAAGTGAAGATCGACGAAATGCAGTTTGGATTTATGCCAGGAAGAGGAACGACAGACGTGCTTTTTGTTGTGAGGCAGTTGCAGAACTACATGGAGAAGAGGAAGAAGTTGTTTCTTGGGTTTGTTGATCTGGAGAAAGCATTCGATAAGGTTCCACGCAAAGTATTGACATGGGCAATGAGGAAGTTAGGAGTGGAGGAATGGTTGATCAGAGTAGTGATGGCAATGTACAAAAGAGCGCGCACAGCTGTAAGGACGAAGGACGGGAACAGTGGTGAGTTTGAGGTGAAGGTGGGAGTGCATCAGGGGTCGGTACTAAGTCCACTACTATTTGTAGCTGTGATGGAGGTGCTGGCTCAGAACGTAAAGGAGGGTTTACCGTGGGAGTTGTTGTATGCAGATGATCTGGTGTTGATTGCGGAAAGTATGGATGGACTGAAGGAAAAGACAAACAAGTGGAAGGAATGTATGGAGACAAAAGGTCTGTAGGTGAATATGGGAAAGACGAAGGTGATGGCAAGTGGTAAAGCATGTGGTGAGGTGGAAAGAACTGGGAAGTGGCCCTGTGCTGTGTGCAGGAAGGGTGTCGGAGTGAACTCCATTCAATGTACAATGTGCGCTGAGTGGGTTCATCAAAAATGTAGTGGTCTGAGAGGGTCATTAACCAGTGTGGCAGCTACATTCAAATGTAAGGTGTGCACAGAGGGAGCTGCAGATGGGGGAAATGTTGAGTTGGATCCTGGAGATGGCGTGAAGCTGGAAGGTGTGAAAACATTTTGCTACCTCGGAGACATGCTGAATGGAGAAGGTGGATCAGATTCGGAAACGGTTGCTGGAGTGAGATGTGCATAGAAGAAGTTTCGGGAACTGAGTGGTGTGCTGATGAGGGGAGTGTCGTTGAAGCTGAAGGGAAAGGTGTATGCTGCATGTGTGAGAAGTGTTATGATTTATGGGAGCGAGACATGGGTAATGAACGTAGAGCAGCAACGAAGGTTGGAAAGGGTGGAAATGCGAATGGTTCGATGGATGTGCGGAGTTTCGTTGAGAGAGAGGAAGACAAATGATGAATTGCGAAAGGGAATGGAGCCTGTGATTGATGCTGTGAAGAGGAACAGGTTGAGATGGTTTGGTCATGTGTTGAGGAAGGATGAAAGTGACTGGTTGAGAAGAGTGATGGAAATGAATGTAGAAGGAAGTAGAGGACGGGGAAGACCGAGAAAGACTTGGCTAAAGATGGTGGAAGAAGAAATGCGGGCAAGGGGGTTAACAAGGAGAGATGCAGAAAATAGGGCAAGATGGAGAAGATTGTCATGGGGACCGCAAGGCTAACCCCCGCTCTAGCAGGGAAAATGGCCTTAAAATGCATGTTGTTGTGTTTGTTGATGGTACTTGTATTGATGACGTATCATTGCATTTGTTGACGTTTCTGACAGATAAAGCAGTTTGTATTGGTGGGATGTGCAACGTAGTTCCATTATTTTCATGTCACGTCTTCCCTCTAGTTCTGGATTCTTCACCAATCACGGAGAATTTCCGAACCTCAATGTGGTGGATTCCCTCAACGATCCTGAAGGTCTGGATGTCCTCTGTTGGACCTTTTGAAGTAGATCCTCATGCTTCTTGTACATAGGGTACCATACGAAGATGTGCTATTCCAATGTTCGTGTTACTATGGTTTTGTAAAGTCGGAGTAGCCCTTTCCTTCCACTGAGAATGACCTCTTGACGACTACACGTCAAACATTTGCTCTCTTATATGTATTCCTAACATGGAAGCTGAAGGATAACCTTATATCAACCAGAACACCTAAGTCTCTTTGTTCGTTGTTAGCAAAATGTGTTAACTCGATTGAATTAAATTGAGCGTAAACAACTGTGAATTATTTGTATCTTGTAAAAAGAACTGCTCGCTGGGCAAGTAGCCGGCGGTAGATCAGCTGATACGCACCGGAAGTCCGGTGGCAGTCCGGTTCTAATATAAACTCAGCTTGCACTAGAGAGCCTGTGCACCCCAGGCACACTTTTTGTTGTGTCGTTTATAATTATAATTTTATATTTTGATATTCCTATACCAGGAAAACTGGTGCAGTCATTTGCCAGGAACCAATCACAGTGTTTATCAGTGCTCTATCCTTTTTAAATGCTGAGCATCAAGCAAGGAAGCAGCACTTAACATTTTAAAAGTCTTTGGTATGACTTTGGTATGATAATATTTGGTATTCACACTCAGAGTCGACTTTCTAATCATTAGGCCACCAGGTCTCTCTCCGATGTACCGTACTCCATCACAGAACTTCGGTGGTGCCTAAGTAGCTTCCTGAGGAAGGGTTATACTGGGAGGTTTGCCATTGCCTTCCCAGCAGTATTTATGGCAGTAATTTAAAAATTTGTTTGTGGAACCACCAATGTGGCTTAGAGGTGAGTGTAGAAGAAAGAACAATCTTGAGAGGCCATTTTTCAAGCAGAGCAGGGGTTGGCCTTTTTTGGGCACCGTGGTCCTTTTTTTGAAGCAATGTTTTACAGCCGGATGCTCTTCCTGCCGCCAACCCTGTTAGTCGCCTTTTGCGACACACGGGGAAATACCAGTGAGCTGGTACTCAATTTGCCGACCTCAGAAGGATGACAGGTTGAGTCAACCCCCCTGGTGTTAATTCAGCGATCGACCAGGATTCAAACCCAGGATCCTAGGATCCCAAGCCTGCACCCTAACCGCTAAGCCAACGAACCCAGGATCCTAGGATCCCAAGCCGGCACCCTAACCGCTAAGCCAACGAACCCAGGATCATAGGATCCCAAGCCAGCACCCTAACTGCTAAGCCAACGAACCCAGGATCCTAGGATCCCAAGCCGCACCCTAACCGCTAAGCCAACGAACCCAGGATCCTAGGATCCCAAGCCGCACCTGAACCGCTAAGCCAACGAACCCAGGATCCTAGGATCCCAAGCCGCACCCTAACTGCGAAGCCAACGAACCCAGGATCCTAGCATCCCAAGCCGGCACCCTAACCGCTAAGCCAACGAACCCAGGATCCTAGCATCCCAAGCCGGCACCCTAACCGCTAAGCCAACGAACCCAGGATCCTAGGATCCCAAGCCGCACCTGAACCGCTAAGCCAACGAACCCAGGATCCTAGGATCCCAAGCCGCACCCTAACTGCTAAGCCAACGAACCCAGGATCCTAGCATCCCAAGCCGGCACCCTAACCGCTAAGCCAACGAACCCAGGATCCTAGGATCCCAAGCCGGCACCCTAACCGCTAAGCCAACGAACCCAGGATCCTAGCATCCCAAGCCGGCACCCTAACCACTAAGCCAACGAACCCAGGGTCCTAGCATCCCAAGCCGGCACCCTAACCGCTAAGCCAACGAACACAGGATCCTAGGATCCCAAGCCGGCACCCTGACCGCTAAGCCAACGAACGCAGGATCCTAGCATCCCAAGCCGGCACCCTAACCGCTAAGCCAACGAACCCAGGATCCTAGCATCCCAAGCCGGCACCCTAACCGCTAAGCCAACGAACCCAGGATCCTAGGATCCCAAGCCTGCACCCTAACTGCTAAGCCAACGAACCCAGGGTCCTAGCATCCCAAGCCGGCACCCTAACCGCTAAGCCAACGAACCCAGGATCCTAGGATCCCAAGCCGGCACCCTGACCGCTAAGCCAACGAACCCAGGATCCTAGCATCCCAAGCCGGCACCCTAACTGCTAAGCCAACGAACCCAGGATCCTAGCATCCCAAGCCGGCACCCTAACCGCTAAGCCAACGAACCCAGGATCCTAGGATCCCAAGCCTGCACCCTAACTGCTAAGCCAACACCAGGCTTCTTCGAGGTGAGTGTGCATACCACTAATCGATCTGACCAGCACACACCACCTGGTCTAGCTGGTGTTTGATTATTGCAACACCATTTGATACAACACCACATGATGTTGCAACAATCAATAAGGAAAATAAATGTATTTGTCAGAATTTTTTTTTTGAAAATTAGACTGAAAATTTTTAAAATATGCAAAATATCATGACATATCATGGTGTTGAATTAAATTTTCAAGATGACGTCATACCACACAATCACTACCTTTTAAAGGGCGTTAACGGAAGGCTCACATTAAAAACTAGCAGAAATTGTTGAAAACCAGACCATGAGTGAAATATGCTTCAACCGATATTTTGACAAACCGGTGCAGCCAGTTGAATATATTATATATATGTATATATATATATATATACACACACACACACAGGAACGTCAACTCCCCGATAACACTTGGCATCGTGCACACTATAGGTAGTCAATAGGGCATTCCCAATGTGGGTGTAGGTGGGGGTCCACCTGGGTCGTGCGGGGTTAGTACCGGCCGAGGCCGCAATGCCCGCCGCTCACCTGCTGGTAGTTGTGTTCACAGTAATCCGCAACCTTTCCGAGGTTGAAATGACAGTCGATAAGCGCGGCACGGATCGTGGGTATGTCCACTTGCACGAGCGCCTGCAGCTCCGCCATTTTTGGTGTGTGTACGAGCGATGGGTGGAGAGACAGCGATCTGGGTGCGTGACGATTTAATGATGACGAGACCGTGCAGCTCGGACAGACCGGCTCGAGGAAACGCGGCTTCTCGACTAATGGAGACCGCGCTAGGCCCGAGAGCATCCCCTTGGGATATCAGGGCTTCGAGTTCAACACTGCGGGTAAAACCAAAGCCACCTCCATTGCCTGCACCTCGGTGCGGATTCCGCCCGAGCCGTTGTCCGCGCGTTGTCCGCAGTCCACCACCAGGAGGCGTCCCGGGTCGCAGCACCTGCACGTTTCTCAATATCGATCGCTGTTCCCAAAGCGGCTACAAATAACGCATTCATTCAAGACTGTGAGAATAGCATTTACTTTATAATAGACACAGACGCACAAACACACAAAGGGCTTGGTTACAGCTTTCCGCATCCCTGAAAGGTTTGGTCCTTATCTTGCCTCCGAAAAACGCTGGATGAAAAAAATAACACTGGATCTGTCTCCATACAGAAATATATATTTTAAAAAACTGGGGAAAAAAAGAAAAAGAAATTAAAAGTAAAACGGTAAAAAATGAGACGAAAAAAGATATATGAAAAAATAAAAAATAAAATTAAAGCGGTGATTGATTACACAGTGTTCAATTGTGACTAAACAACAGAATCAATGCACATAGAACACGAGGGAAAAAACGCATTTAAATTCTTCAATAACCCAACAACTGCATCACGCACAGCACAATGACGTCACCCCGCATACATTACCTTAACGAGTGACAATGTAGAAGAGTTTAACAAACGGTTTATGAAGGAGAAACAGAGGGTCTAGTGTTGTGTGAGATTAATTTGTCATTCGATAGCAGGAGCCTTTGTGAACTTCGTCTCTTGCAGGGTGTGCAGGATCTTCCAGTGACCTGTTGGGAGACCGGGTCATGCACACTGCTAATGAAATGGAACAAATGGAGCAGAAACCCTCCCTCCACCTCGACCACTCACTCAACCTCTAATCAGAACACAAACAGAACCTCCTTTCATTTCCATCCAGTACGTGTTTGAATTCATAATCACTTATTACCGATAATTAAACAGAGAGAGAGAGGAAAAATGAACCTGCGCATACCGAGCTGAAATGTTGAAGGCTCTAATGAGGCCAGCAGAGTTTATGGACCCGGTTAACATCATAATCCCCCTGTATCCTCATGTCCATAGCTCCGTTAAAAGGACGTCGGTGCTGATGAAGTCGTTTCAGCGCAGGGATTTGTCCATGACTTCCAGCGGTAATAAAAGCATGGGTTTGTGATGTGTTCAAGATGTGAGCGACGACCCGCCTACTCTACACGAAACGCCGTGGGAATTTTAACGTCCGGCAACTAATGCCGGCAGATGGGACAGCCAGCTTAATGTCCATCCAAGGGCACGGCACACTTTGCGACGCGACGCCCGGGCCGCAAAGCGGGTCCCGGAGTTATCCGAATCCTGGAGATCAAAGCGCTGCGGGTTCGACATCTTAAAATAATAATCATCTAATGCTCGTACTTTGTAGACGGTCATACAAAACGTTCAACCCATGTACAAAGACGTCGTGAGACCAACAGATACTAATGAGTGGTGGAAGACAGGGGATTGAGGGCAGAGCATCATAAATTGCGTCGTCCCTCAGATGCACGTTAAGCTGGATGTCCCATCTGCTGGCATTATGTGGTCGACGTTAAAAATCCCTCGGTGTCTTTCATGAAGAGTGGGGCAAGTTATCGCCGGCACGGTGAATAAATGACGAAAACGCTGCCCAAACCTCCAGGGGGCACTGCATCAGCGGCACTGTTGCACTCAATTACTGATATAGATCCAGTCCACGTGCTGCGCACGAAACGAAATAGTAGCCTTTTTGTGAATTAATTAACATTGATATGATGATTTTTAAGAGCAATGCCTGGATTATCAAAGCGGCTCGGCTGGACGAGGCAATGTGCGTGAAGCCCACGTTTCATGTGAATGGGAGTTATTGTGCTTAATCAAAGCCCAGGATGACGTGCTTTGCTAACCATTGTTCTTCTTATTCGAACAATAGATGGGGGCACACTGTTTTACAGGCGGTCACGTCTATTTAGGCCATTTTAATGTCATATTGACGTTTGCGAAGCAACCCACTGAAACAAAATAGGGAATTGTTCAAATGACCACGTGGTTTATTATGACTAAAGTGACTTCAATGAACCGCCCTCCTTCATTTTTTGGACAATAATAATGATAATATTGATCATAATACTGTATCCAGACAAGGTCAATGAAAAATACAAGTCAACATTTGAATAAAGCGTCATTACATATAGTATATTTTACTTATACTTCATATAGAATGTCGAGGGTGATTGAAGAGATATTGATTAGAGAATCATTTCTTTATCAAATGGGTACATAATCAATAGGAGCTGTTTTTGCCTGCTTAGCGATCCCCGAACCGATGGCTTCATGATGCTGGGAAAACCAGGTTTCAAAATCTCACCTACTACATGTATTTGTACATCGTCCAACGACG